>NC_133619.1:434526678-434898427 GCF_048593235.1 Sminthopsis crassicaudata | reverse complement strand
GAGAGGAATAGACAGATGTTTTCTACACTCATGCTACATGGATAGTCACCTGCTCTACTACTCTTAAAGCTGGATTCAAGACTTTGTCGATATCTATCTGTCACCTTCATTCACAAATTCTGCATCCTGGTATTTTTCTTCACTCACCCACTCAGGAAATCCATTGATGTTTAATTTAACCCTTTAAAAAAAAAGCCTGGTGAAGATGCTATTTCTTATTATAGTCAATGATTTCATATTTTGACTATATGTAGAAGAAATGCAAATAACTTTTAGTAACTAGACCAATGAGCCACAGTGTTGTAAAACTTGTAAACTAGCCTGACATGCTGCATATTTATTTCATTTCAGCCTAGATGTTTATAGAAGAATCTTGTTAGTTAAGAAGGTCCAGAATTTAAGAATACCTTGAAGAGCTAAGCTGTGGTGAATGAATTCAGTGCATTTTTTTTTTATCCAGATGGCAAAGAAACTAGAAATCAGATGAAAATTTTATTTTAAACTAAATTGCAATATTTTTGTATCATTTGACATGCCTTGTCCTTTTAGTATAAATTGTACCTGAGAAGAAGAAATTGAACTTTTATTATATGAAAGCATCCCTGCTGTCTTTATCCTGGTCCTAATTCTGGTTCTGTCATTGTCTTTCTTGACATTGGGCTCTGAGCATCTTTCAGATCTATTTTCTCCATCAATTAATTTTTTTTTAATTTTTTTTGCCCAAATCCCTCTAGGAGATGATTCTGAAAAGTCATCGGTTACTAGAATCTCACCGAGTTAACTTAATAGTAAGCAGTTCCATCTTCTAGATGCAGAAAGATTCTCAAGAAATCTTTGTTCACCTGCCTTTCCATCTCCAAACATGCAGTGCAGATGTTCTCAACCTTTTTTTTTTTTTTGACATAGACTCTTTCAACAATTTGGTGAAGTATTTCTCCATATATGTCTTCAGATATATAAAATACAAAGGGTCACAAAGAAAACCAATTCTATTGAGATATACTTATTGAAAAAAATTATAATCAAGTTCCTGGATCCCAGGTTAACAATTCCTGTCTGAGGTAATTTCTATCACTAGCTATAAAATATGCTTCCTACAACACTTCAAGGATTTGGGAGGGTATTGATCTATTCACAGATATAGATTGCGTTCCTTTGGTGCCTAATAGAAGGTTTTTGTGTGTTGCTGTGATCAAAAACTCTCCATTATCTGGTGGCTAATCTTCTGGTGACAAACTTCCTCAAATTTAACAAGGCTAATCCTTAGATAGCAGACAGCACAATTTGTCAGTAGGCTTGTATCTGAAGTCTTTCTAGGTGAATAGTACCTGACAGAGCTTAGGTTCCCCTGGCATAGCCCTTTAGAATTGAGTCACTTCAACACCATGAGAAGTAGGGAAAATAAGTATGTGTTATTTATTAGAGATGTTCCACAGGCCTCGAAGGGGTCCTTGGATAGATTTTTTTATGAAGGAGAGGTAGGAAGGAAGGAAGGAAGGAAGGAAGGAAGGAAGGAAGGAAGGAAGGAAGGAAGGAAGGAAGGAAGGAAGGAAGAAAAAATGAGAGTATAAATAAATAAATGACTGAACAAATAAATGAATAAATAAATTGAAATCTTCATTTTCACTAACCTTCGATTTCCTTTGTAGTTCTTCATATTTTACTTTACATATTTAAGAATATTATTCTGACAAAAATCTCATCAACTATCAAAGAGTCTATGACACAAAACAACTGAAGTAAAGAATAATTTTATATGAACATATACTGTTTACATCCTGGAGTTTGCTTGTTGTGCTATAACATTATATTTTTACCATTTACATAAGTTGAAGTTTACACTAACTTCCTATGTATTCTTCTATCCTGCTGCCACTGAAAAAACAATAATGTCCTTATCTTACCTTGGTACAATTTTAAATATACTGTAGCTAGGGTCCTGTGAATAGAATAATCAAACTCAAGTCGGGAAGAATTCAGCTTTAGATTTTTTTGGTCTCTCTACCCCTCTACGATATTCTGAGCATTCATTGATTTCTATAATAGCCCTGAGTGCCTTAATAAAATGTAATTCATAGACTCCTATGTACAGAAGGACTATTGAGAAAACTTTGTCATATGACCCTGGAAAAATAATAATGTTTGCCTGCCTCATGTTTTTGATCTGTAAAATGGGAACAACAATAACACTTACTTCCCAAGATTACTGTGAAGATAAATTAAGGTAATAATTATAAAGTGCTTTGTAAACCTTAAAGTGTTATAAGTTGTTGTTATTCAGTCATTTCTGACTCTATGACCCAATTTGGGATTTTCTTGACAAAGATATTGCAGTGATTTACCATTTCCTTCTCCAGCTCATTTTACATATGAGAAAACTGAGGTAAAGTAACTTGCCCAGGATCACACAGCTAAGTATGTTTCTGAGGTCAGAGTTAAACTCAGTTTTTCCTGCTCCAATCCTGGGGCTTTAGCTTCTTTTTGTCTTTTTCTTCCCCTTCTTTTCTTTCTTCCTTTCTTCCCTCCTTTCTTCCTTTCTTCCTTTCTTCCTTCCTTCCTTCCTTCCTTCCTTCCTTCCTTCCTTTCTTCCTTTCTTCCTTTCTTCCTTTCTTTCTTTCTTCCTTTCTTTCTTTCTTTCTTTCTTTTCTTTCTTTCTTTCTTTCTTTCTTTCTTTCTTTCTTTCTTTCTTTCTTTCTTTCTTTCTTTCTTTCTTTCTTTCTTTGTTTCTTTCTTTCTTCCTTCTTCTTCTTCTTCTTCTTCTTCTTCTTCTTCTTCTTCTTCTTCTTCTTCTTCTTCCTTCTTCTTCTTCTTCTTCCTTCTTCTTCTTCTTCTTCTTCTTCTTCTTCTTCTTCTTCTTCTTCTTCTTCTTCTTCTTCTTCTTCTTCTTCTTCTTCTTCTTCTTCTTTTTTTTTGGCAAAAGGTAAATTTATTTAGGGCAAATAGATTTCAGATAGAATGAAGGGATCCAAA
Source organism: Sminthopsis crassicaudata (assembly GCF_048593235.1). Classification (NCBI taxonomy): domain Eukaryota; kingdom Metazoa; phylum Chordata; class Mammalia; order Dasyuromorphia; family Dasyuridae; genus Sminthopsis; species Sminthopsis crassicaudata. The sequence continues at coordinate 434,895,457 of NC_133619.1, read as the reverse complement.
AGACACTAAGAATGGTAAATGTGAAATAAAATTGGGAGAGCATATAATTAGATTAACTGGAGTTAGGGTAAGGAGAAAGATAGCATCTGAGTAAAGGCATTAGAGAGAGAGGGAGAGGGAGAGGAAGAAAGAGAGGGGGAAGAAGAAGGGGAGGGAAAGAAAAAGGGAGAGGGGGAGAAAAAGGGAAAGGGGGAAGGAGAAAGCCCTTATAGTGGGTTTAGTCTGGAAAACAACTGTGCTGGAGCTCTATCTTCTGAACCATTTAGCTGTTATTGTTTGGCAATATTTCCTCATGAACTCCTTTCTGTTTATAAACAATTCTTTCTCCCATTTTTCAGCCTTTGAATTTCAAATCAGGCCTTGGAAGAAAAAGCTGCCCCACCTAGTTTGTTGTCACTGGCACATGTAATGAGCAGACTCCCTATTCCATCATCTAGATCATTAATGAAATGTTAAATAGTCCTAGACCAAGGAGTGGCCAAGGTGGAAATCCACTTAATCTGCCTCTAGGCTGACACTGAACCAGTGTTATAATATTAAGCTACAGCACAGAACTCCAAAAATTGGCTTCCCTGTCATCCAGAAATGATGAGCCTCCAAAAACACACAGCTGTTATAATTATGTGGAAAGGGGCAGCCTAGTATTGTGAGTTTAGAATTATGAAGGCTGGATTTGAGTCTGGCCTCCAATAATGTATGAGCTATGTGTTCAAAATCTCTAAGTCTCAGTTTAGAACTAATTTGTAAAACAGAGAAATTAATAAAAAATTCCCACTCCCACTCATAGAGGGCAGCTAAATGGCTCAATGGATAGGATGCTGGACCTTGAGTCAAAAAGACCCCCGTTTACAACTCAGGCCTCAGATACTTACTAGCTGTGTGAGCCAGGGCAAGTCACTTAACCCTCTTAGTCTTAATCCTTTGGAGAAAAAAATGGCAGACCACTCTAGTGGATTTTGCCAAGAAAACCCTATGGACAATGTGGTCCACAAGGTTACAAGGACTCAGATATGATGGAATAATAGCACATTCGTGTAGTACTTTAAAATGTTTTTCTCTCCAACCAACCAGTAAAATAAGTAAAACAATCATTATCCTCATCTTATAGAGGACTTTGAATATCAAAGAGAATGACTTATCCATATAAACTTTGATGAGGGGGAGGTAGAAAGAAAGGAAGAAAGGAAGGCAGGAAGGAGGAAGGGAGAAAAAAGGAAGGAGAAAGAAAAAAGGGAAGAAGGGGGGAAAGAAGGAAAGGAGGGAGGGAGAAATGAAAGGAAGGAGATAGAGGGAAGAAAGAAAAGAATAAATAGATTAATTAATTAACAAATAAATAAATGGAAATCTTCATTCTCACTAATCTTTGACTCAACCCCCTCATCAATAAACTCCAGGGACTCCCTATTACTTCTAAAGTTAAATAAAATCCTTTTTGGGGGATTTAAAGCCCTACACAACCTGACCCCTCCCTATCTTTCCAATTTTCTTATAACTTGGCTTCCTTCCTTTCTTCTTCCTCACACACAAAACTCCCTGACTTTGGAGTTCATATTTGGCTGTCTTCCAATTGTTTTCATCCCTGCCTCATGATTTCTCTAGCTTCCTTCAATTCCCTGATAAATCCCACTTTCTGTAAGAAGCCTTTTCCCATTCACTTTCACTTAGAATGCATTCCCATCAACAAAGTGAAGATAAATGTTTAACAATTAGCTTCTTAAGTAGGGGAAATGCACACATTGGACATTTTAAAGTTTAATATGCATTATTATTCTTATTAATATTTATCCATCATTTCTTTACATCAAGGTAATCCACAAAACAATAGATACAACTCTGATTGGAAGCATCTGATGGATTCTGAGGTGTAAATATTCATAATGAAAATTTAACAACTGGCTCTCATGAGCCAAGTTCAAGTTGACACTAGGCATCACTGCTTCCCTCTGACCCATTCTCCCATTTATATTGTTACAGTTTTCATATGTACATAGTTGTTTATATATTGTCTCTACCATTAGAATGTCAACTCCTGAAGGGCAAGAATGAGAATTTGCCCTTTTTTGTACCTCCAGATATTAGCTGGTTGTTGATGATGTGGTGGTAGTATTTGGGTTGTTGAGCTCTGTGGGGTTTTCTTCATAAAGATACTGGAGTGGTTTGCCATTTTCCAGCTCATTTTACAGATGAGTAAACTGAGGCAAACAAGATTAAGTTGGTTGCCCAGGGTCACACAAGTAGTAAGTGTCTGAGGCTGGATTTGAACTCAGGTCCTCCTGTCTCCAGAGATGGTGCTCTCTATCCACTGCACCACCTAGTTGCCCGATTAGCATAATACCTAGCAAACAATAAGTACTTAATAAATCTTTGTTTATTGATGGACTAAATGGAGGAGAAAGAACTCTAATTTGGGTCTTCTGGCCCATTTTGTTACATCATAAATCTTATCAATACATAATGGAATAAGATGAATTCTGAGAAAATTGGTGGGAAAAGTACAGGATTTGGGGGATAAGGATCTATATGCTACTTCATATTTGGGTAAGTCATTGTACTCTGGAACTCAGTATCTTTATCTCTAAGATAAGGAGATTGAACTCTTAACTTTTACAATTCTTTATGGCATTAGTTCAATGATACATTGCAGAGTAGTTGTGAGAAAACACCTGGTAAAGTGAAAAGGATTCTATAAATTAATTATTATTAATAGTTGAGAGGCAGCATTTTATTGTGGGTAGAGGGCCAGACATAGAGATAGAAATACTTTGTTTCAGCATTCATGCAGCCAGGTCTAGATAGGGAACTGGAACTGGAGTCAAGAGGCCTGAGTTCAAATTTGACCCCAGACACTAAAGGTATAAGTCTGAGCCAGAAACTTAACCTGCTTTCTTATCTGCAAAATGGAGACAATGATAGCATCTCAAGGTTGTTATAAAGTGCTTTTTTGAATCATGATGTAATGAAATGAGATATTTGTAAAGTGCTTTGCAAATGCTAAAATGCCATATAACTATTAGCAATGATGATGATGATGATGATGATGAAATGAGATAGTTGTAAAGTGCTTTGCAAACCTTAAAGCACTCTATAAATATTAGGTCAGCCAGACAGCATCACAATGCACAGTGCTGATCTGGAACCCAGAAAACTCATCTTCCTGAGTTCAAATCTGTCCTCAGATACTTACTAACGGGCATATCACTAAACTTCTATTTGCCTCAGTTTTCTCATCTATAAAATGAGTTGGAAAAGGAAATGACATATCACTCCAGTATCTTTGCCAAGAAAATTCCAAATAAGGCCACAAAGAATTGAACACAAATGAAATGACTGAATAACATTACATGAATACCAGTTATTATGATTATTACCATTTCTATTCTCTTCTATTATTGTCCTTTGACAATATTAACCATGTGATCATGAACCAAATCACTTCAACTCTCAGGACTCTAAACAGCTATGTCTCTAAGACCACATTTCAGAAAAACCACTGATCTGTATTGGCAGAAGGAGTTTCCACATCGGGGAATTTCCTACACTGATGAAATCACAAGTCAGGACAAAAAAACAAAAGCATTATTAATAGCCACTGAGTGAATGGATATAGCCCAAAGTGAGTATTTATTATACTCCCTGAATAATGAGAGCTGCTTTGCACCCAGCAAAAAGTCACAGAGCTGAATAAAGATATTAAGTGCAAATTTAGGCCAAACTTAACTGGCGTACCTTCTGCTCTTGTGCATCCCCAGCTGCGTTCTCCAGCAGCCTCAGCTCACCAGGGAATTGTCTAGTAGCTTACAGTTTTTCCCATTTGTCAGCCCAGTCAGAGCTCTAAATGCACAATCTAGGTCTCCAGAATGCATTGTGCTATGGACCCTTCCCCAGGGGATTGAGGGCACCAAATTTAATGAATAGATTATAATGAGAAATAAATATTCCAAAATGTTTTTCAACTGGGGTAGATAGCCTTTTGTTCCAGCATTGTTTGTGTTTCATGAAGGAAAACGATGTATTCTTTTCAGCCTTGAAACAAGAAGCTGGCAATCTGACAACTATGCGTGAAGGGAAAGCAGTTGATGGTCCCTGTCCCATTGCATCATTGCTGAATTTTATGGTGTAGCCCCTCCTTGTTTCTGCAACACTTCATGCAGAAATGAATACATGTAGACCTGAGTGCCATTACTGACATAGATACAAAGGCCCATGGAGCACATCTCCTGGATCTTTGACAGTTTCTGAACCAGTAGAGAAGGCAGCCAGGTGGCCTAGAGGATAAAGCTCTGGACCTGCAAACAGGAAGATCTGAATTCAAATCCAGCCTTAGACACGAACTGTTGGGCAAGTCAATTAACCCCTTTTGCTTCAGTTCTTCATCTGTAAAATGAGAGGAGAAGGAAATACCAAAGCACTCCAGTATCCTTGCCAAGAAAATCCCAAAGAGAACAAAAAATTAAATACAACTGAAAAACAACAATAATAAACAACTAGTAGAGATGATAGAGCCATTATGGGAATATTTTTTCCATTTGATATCATTAACATGGTCATCCCTTTTCCTTTTCCCATAATGTGACTATGAAAAGGGTACCTTGAGGGCTATATGCTACACTATGAAACACTCAACAGGGCTCCACACAGAAACTCCAGATTGCTGCCTGTCACTCTGCATAGATTAGCTGCATCTCCAACTCACCTCTACACAGACAACTTCCTCTTCCACAACTAAGACTCCCTCCATTTTTTGCTTGGAAGAGAAAGAGCCTCAAAGAGAGAAAGTTAAGCTAATCAATCTTTTTCTCTGAGTTCATTTCCTGGGCAGAATGGAACAAAAGTGACTTTAGTAACGGCAAGTAGTAATGACAAAACAAAGAGTACAGCCTAGTGAAAAGCTTTTTAGGATTGGATTCAGACATCAATGTCTGATCATCAGACTGGATTCAAATCCTGCCTTTGCTATTGACTACCTGAATGATCTTATCAAGTCTCTTCTCTAGATTTCATCTGTAATCAGTCAATCCAATCAGTCAATAAACATTTATTAAATGCCTACATGGGCAAGCTACAAAAACAGGCAAAAAGCCCCTGACCCCAAGGAGTTTACAATCAAATATAGTGGGAAAGACAACATGCAAACAAATATAGACAAAGCAGGCTATAGAGAGAATAAATGAAACGTTATTAAAAGAAGGAAAATTGTCAAATTAAGAAGAAAATTAAAAATTAAGGGGAAAAGCTTCCTATAAAGATGGGATTTTAGTTGAAACATAAAGAAAACCAGGGAAATCAATAAGCAAAAAAAGAAGAGTTTTCTATAAAATGAAGGGAATGGAATCAATGATTTCAGAGGTCTCTGGCAGCTCTAAGAGTCTATGATTGCTTCCATCCAAATGAGGGACATCCACAGTAACAGAGTGCTAGGCAAGATGGTATCATGTGCCACTTTCTGCTTTTCAAAGTAAAAACAGCTCGTGCCAGTTACAGCAGAAGTCGAGGGCTGCTAGACTACAAGTCTAGACCTGTATTTGATTTCCAATTCCAACTACTATGTGGCCTTGAACATATTGCCTAAGAATTCTGTTCCCCAACTTCATCATGTCTAAAATGTGAATAATACTTTCCATATGGATCCTAATGAGGATCAAATGAAGAACTAGCTAACTGGGTAAAGCCTATTACAGGAAAGATGAGAAATAATTATGAAAGAAAAGAATAAAAATATGTTTATTATCTATAAGAAACTAAAATATGGTTATAGGTTTGTAAAATTAGAAAAAGTGATTTCTTTGAAGGAGACGAAAGAATTATAAATATGTATCTAGTAATTGAATATATGCTTTTTTAATTAAAAAATCCTGTGAGAATCACATGAAATATAATGCTAAAGCATTTTAGATAGTACAAAGTCCTATGCAATTATAAGGTGTTATTAATAGTGTAAGAGCAAAAGGAAAAGGAACAAGCATTTACTAAGCACCTACTATGTTTATTAGTTATTAAGCACCCATTATGTTACAGGCATTGTGCTCAACACTTTAGAAATATTATCTCATTTGATTAGTACCAGCATCTTGTCATAGCATAGTTAAAATGGTTCTTAAGAACCTGTGATATTTGTCTGTGTTGATTCCCATGTGCCATATCACTTTCTCATCCATAAATTATCCTTCTGATATAGATAACCTTCTCCAGCTTGCAGCTACTGATCAGATCTTAGAAAGCATCTAGTTTCTTGGATGTTAAAAATGCTCCTATGTTTGCTATACCTCTGCACTCCTTTCTATAGCCTGGTCTACAACTCCTCTAATTCTCTTCTGTGATAAGCAGCCTTCTCATTATATCCTGTTGGTCCATGATGGTGACATGTGACATTTTTTCCCCAACATTGTCAGGGATAATCCATCATAAGTCACCCCTTAGGACTGAGGATCTGTAGGGACCACATTCTTTCAACACCATTCAAAATGTGCTTTCATTAATGTCATTTTCAGCTATGGGATAGATTAAATAAGACAAAGACTAAGCCAACAAGGGTATTCTTAGCAAACAAGAAGAGAAAGCACTTCTTTTATCTTAAAAACAAAATAAAATAAAATATCTGCTCAGGCAGTCTTAGACAGATAGAAGACTTGAGCTACTAGCTCCCATACTGCCTGGATATGTCCAGAGTACAAGGAATAAGAAGGATTTAGAACTAGACAAGAACTTAAAGACCTAGTGCAATCCCTTTAACTTTATAAAGGGTGGAAGCTGAGGCCCAGAAAATTTAAATAATCACCCAAGTACTACATGAAGAAGTTAAAATTCAACCTAAGATTTCTAACTCTTTCTGCTGTATCTTGAGAGAATTCTGAAGATCACTTGGCAAGATAACATAGGACATTAAAGTCCTTTTTCAGGTTAAACAGCCAGACATTCAGATTTTATTGCAGAGAGCTAAATCTCGATGGGCCATTGGAATGTCCAAAGTACATTTGCTTAGAAGATGTTTCATGGAGAACACAAAGCAAGTACTCACAAGCGATACAAGAACATGCTCAAGTCTCTCTGATTTCAAGACAAAAGAGGCACTGGAACAGGACTGCTTAACATGGCATGCCCTCCTCAGAAAAGGAGCTGTGCTCTATGAGAGAAGTGGAATTGCAGTAACTCAAAAGAAATTAAAGACAAGCAAATTTAGAGAGACCACCACTCCAAATATCCATATGGACTATTTGTGACCAACCTGTGGTAGAGCCTTTTGAATTCATCTTGGTCTGATCAGCCATAGTCAAACACATTATATCTTAATTAAGTGTTATTATTTTGGTCTTCTTGGAGAACAAAGGACAAAACTAACCAACTATAGAATCATAGATTTCAAAATTAGGAAGAACCCCAATGGCCTTTTATTGATGGGTCATAAATTTTCAATTAGACTGGATGTATGTCCAACTCACTCTACAGCTGACAAAGTTAAAAACACAAAATGAAAAATTAATTGTCCAAGTTCCCACAGGTTAAAAAGTGAAAAAGGCCAGGCCTTCAGACTGCAAATTCCACATTTCTTCCACTCTCCAACTCATATCTGAAAAGGAATTCCCCCTATAACACTCACAACAAGTGATCATCCAGGCTTTAGTTAAAGAACTCCAATGAGGAAGCTATCTCCTGAGAAAACCCATTCTACTTTAGGACACCTCTAATTATTAAGAAGTTATTTTTTTCCTTTCATCAAACTTAAATTTGTCTTATCTATAACTTTTACTAGGATGTTGGGATTTACTGACTAGAAATTTGTCTTTTCTATAACTTTTAACCATTTTTCCTTGTGATTTACTGGCTAGATTCCCTAAGGATCATGGGTTAAACTAAAATCAATCTGATTCTCATTGATTGACCACCAATAGATCCTAGGCCATGCCCCATTTGGTCATTGTTTGGGTCCTGATTGACTCAGATTGAATGTAAATAGAAGCCATTTCTGCTTTGACCAAAAACTCTAAGGGTCTCCCCTTCCCTATTTATTTAGATTTTTTTTTATTATTTTACTAAATGAAAAAGGAAATTTTTTTTGCCTCAGTTGCTACTCAGACATAACCACCAAGTGTGAAGTCAAACTGAGACCTGTTAAAGATCTTAGCTTTAAAAAGGCCAAGGTTTCCCATATCTTTCAGGGTCATCTCCAATAGTCCTCACCTATATTTAACCACTGGACCCAGATCACTCTGGAGGGGAAAGTGAGGTAGATGACTTTGCACAGCCTCCCTCATTTAAATACAATTTACTGACAAGTCATGGTATCATCTCCCTGATGGCATGATCTTCATCTAGAACAAAGGACAAACAACAATAGACCTCTAAGACCAAACAATAAAGCCAGTTCCTCTCCCTTTAACCACATGAAGATAATGGGCTTCTCCTTGAGTCTTCTCTTCTCCAAGTTGAGCATCCCTAGTTCCCTCAATCAGTTCTCATATGATATGAGTTCAAGGTTCTTTCTCTTTTCTGGTTGACCTCCAGTTAATCAATATCCTTTCCAGGACATAGTATCCAAAATTGAACACAGCGTACTAATATCTCACAACCTATTCTAATAAAACATCAATTCTGGATCAATTTCAAAGTGCCAATTTTAAATAGGTATCATAGACTCAATAAAAATTAAGTCCTTATTCCTAGAGCAATTTTTTGTTGTTGAAGGAACTATAATTTCTATCAGAGGATATGTAACTGAACTGTCATATGGCAACCAAAAGACCACATGAGTAAAGGCTGATGGAGGAGATTTTCTGAATATGTCATGTATAACCAAGGGGCCCAATATGAAGATTCTGCATCAAGGGACTGAAAATGACATTAAGGAATGCTTATGAGACATTAAGGAACTTTGGCTAGCCTACTGTTAGATATATGATATTTATTGGTTTGTTTTTTTTTTTCCTTCTCAAAATTTTGGCTAATAAGCTTATTCAGTTGGGTAGCTGGTACCAACCTTCTGAAGCTATCAAAGCTGATCACAAAGGAAATTATCAAAATATTTGATCCATTTTTAGTTCTATATAGACATGTTAATGAAATGGAACAAATACAACTTATGGAAATTAACAATATAAAAGCTGTCTAGGAAACAGACCATGTTTATGGCATGGATCATATTTTGCTATTTAAATCATCACATTCTGATTTCTTTAAGCTTTGGTCTAATTTTCACTGGCTCTCCCCCACATCTGGAATTCTCTCCCTCCTCATCTCTTTCTCCTGGCTTCCCTTGTTTTTTTCAAATCCCATCTAATATCCCAACTTCTACAGGAAGACTTTCCCAATCCTTCTTAATTCTAGTGCCTTCCCTCTGCTGATTGTTTCCTATTTATCCTGTATGTAGCTTGTTTGTATATAGTTGTTTGCAGGTTGCCTCTCCTATTACATTGTGAGCTTCTTGTCTTTAGCCTCTTTTTGTATCTCCAGCACTTAGCACAATGCCTGGCACATGCTTAATAAATGCAAGAACTATCTTTTGTCTTTTATTTCTGACTCCAATGCTTAGTCCAATGCCTGGCACATAGGAAGCACTTTGTGAGCATTTACTGACTAATATCATCCACCCCTGGGTCATGTGGCTATATATATAGCATGATATGGCTATATAAATGTATGATGTGCTTTTGTTGTTGTTCAATCATTTTTAATACTTTGTGACCCCATAGACCATAACACTAGTCCCCTGGATCCTGACGTCTGTCCAAGCTCATTGTCATTGCTTCCATGACACTATCTGTCCATTTCATTCTCTACCATCCTCTGCTCCTTTTGCCTTCAATCTTTCCTAACATCAGTGTATTTTCCAATCAGTTCAATCTTCTTGTTGTATGGTCGAAGTATTTAAGTTTTTGCTTAAATGCAGTGGATAACCTAAATTAATCTCTTTAAGTAATAACTGATTTGACTGCCTTGTTTTCCAAGGGATAAAAAAAAGTTTTTTTTTCAGCACCTTAATTTAAAAGTGTCAATTCTGCAGCACTCAGCTTTCTAGAACCAGATACCCTGGAGAATGAAGTCAAGTGGATCTTAGGAAACATTGCTAACGATAAGGCTTGTAGAGGTGATAGAATTCCAGCTGAGCTACTTAAAAGCCTAAAAGATGATGCTGTTAAAGTTCTGTTCTCACTCTGCCAGCAAATTTGGAAAATACAATGGTGGCCCTGGATTGGAAGAGATCAGTTTATGCCCCAATTTTTAAAAAGGGCAATGCCAAGGAATGTTCAAATTACTGAACAATAGTGCTCATTTCACATACCAGCAAGGTTAGACTTAAGATTCTGCAAGCTAGCCTTCAGCAATATGTGAACTAAGATTTACCAGAAGAGCAGGCTGATTTTCAAAGGTGATTTGTTTCCAAAATGCAAAGAAAAGTTAGAAATAAAAACAAATCACAAAACATCATGATCTCAGAAGAAATCAGATTATAAATAATCCATAGAGCAATGGAAAAATGCACAGTAAGTATTGCAAGTTGCCATATATTACTAAAGATATACATCCGAGATGTAACATATAATGCCTGTCTAAGAGTATGCATGACTGTAAGGAAAGGATGAGGTGAGAGCAGACAAACTACATGGATACTATGTGGCACTCTTGAGATACTAAGTGAATAAAAGGAAGGGCTACATTATATTGAGCAAATTTTATCTGAAAGAGTATGGGACAGAAGGTCAAGATAAAAAGGCATGAAGAAAAGCTATAATTGAGGGGATATCCATACAATGAAACAGTGGACCTTCCAGAGGTAAACATATTAACAAACCACCCCACCTACCTACCCATCTAGATCTTCCCATAAAATTCCCCTAGTATGTAAGTATTCAAAATATTATCTGACTCATTAGTTGGTCCTAATTTTCCATTTTCACATATAACTAATAAAGGCCAATCCATTTGTACTTTATGAGCATGTCTTATGAGCAGATAAAAGAATTTCATTTAGAAAATTACCCATTTAACAAGAAAAAAGAAAAAGAAGGGAAGAGGAGAGGAAAAACTCTTTGTTCCAATCTCAGACTTCCTTCCACTATCAACTGAAAAACTAAAAGTAAATAAATGAGCATATTTTCATTTTTTCAACCTGCATTGTGAACAACCAAAGTGCATCTTGTAACCCCCCTTTTTCTGGATAGTCTTCTTTCCCTTTGTTTCTATGACATTGTATTCTTTTGATTCCTCTACCTATTTTGTCTCTTTTCCTAGTGTCTCATTCTGTTCTCATTCCTTAAACTTAGAAGTTACTTAGGGTCCTATTCTAAGGTCTATTTCTCACCCTCCCTCTCATTCTCCTCTGTCTCTCTCTTCTTCTCCCTCTTCTCACTTCCTCTCTACCTCTTTCTTTCTCTCCTCTCCCTCTTGTCCCTCTCCTCTCTCTGTCTGTGTGTCTGTGTGTGTATGTTTCTTTAAATACCTTGATCTGATCTACTCCCATGGCTTCATTTAATACTCTCCAAAAAAACTGAACTCCAAGTCTATATCTCTACTCTCCCTCAAAAACCTATCCCTAGAGTTAGTCTAAATATTTCTATCTGGTTTGCTCTTTTACTTAACAGGTCAAAAATCAGGCTTATATTCTTTGTTAAAAACCCTGTCCTCTTCCATCTCTGTTTGTGAAACAATAAATGGAACCATCATGATAAAACTACTGTCTTCTCAGTGTCTAGGCTCACAAACTTAAATTTATTTCTGTCTCCTCTAATTCCTCCTTTATCCAATTGACACAGTTAACAAATCCTTTATATTCTACTTTGACAATGTCCCTTATTAATCTATTCCTTTCCATTGCCACTTCAGTTGTTTTTCTTCAAATCCTCATTTCTTCTTACCTAGGCTTCTATAATGGTCTCTTAACTGTTGTTTTTTATTTTATTTTATCCTTTGCTTTTAATATAGTCCCTTTCTAATCCAGACTTCATTTTACTACTGGAATAATCTTCCTAACCCACTACTCTGATCATATAATACTTCTTTTCAAAAATTGTCAATGATTCCCTATTGCCCAAAAGTATAGACTCCTTATTCCACTATAAGGGTGGAGCTCCATGATTTCCCAATTTACTTAAAAGTAATTACCTTTGTTAGTTGAGAATATTTCTTGATTGAATCCATCAGAGACAGATGTGAACAAGGCATTAGATGAGAAACTTGCTCACTCTTAGAAGAACTCTATAAAAATAAGAAGCTATCTCAGAATCCCAGAGATTCCTCTAGCTCTTAGCAAAGGAGAAGAAGGAATGGAGACATCCAGAGCGGGATACCATTATGCCACCTACTTATGTTCCAAGAAGAGTTGGGAATTTTTTCCTCAATTTTTCCCCAATCCCTCTTGGATTTAATGAATAAATATCATTTGGTATCTATTTAAATATTAGAGATTTTCCTAATAAGAGGCTAAGAATGATTTTGATTATAGCATAAATTTTTGTTTAAAATAAATTCTCTAAAGCAACAGAAAAGGGGTCAAAGAGAACTGAAGGGCCATTATATTGCTCAGACCTTAAAATGACTTATTATAAGAGGTGGTTACACTAACATTCACAGCTCTCTATAGTCTGACTCCAACCTATCTGTCAAACTTTCTCTCATTTTTACCCCTTAATAAATACTATGTTTCATATCGGATTACTTGCCATCTAGGTAAGTGGATGGAGTGAAGGGGGGAAATTGGAACACAAGATTTTGCCAGGTGAAATGGTGAAAAATAAATAAAATAGGAAGAGTTGAGGAAAGAGAAAAATCCAGCTATAGGGAACAGTCAGAGAAAATGCCTAGAGGCAAGAAATGGAGAATCTTATTTGTGGAACAGCTAGGAACCAGTGTCCCTTGATTGAAGACCTGGAAAGGTAGTTCTTTCACCTTTCCTTAAATCAACGATTTGTAAGGATGCTTACAAAGGCTGAATCGGCTTATAGGGGGCATCCTAAGGAAGTCTCCAGAAGTTTTGAGAGGAGTTTTGGTACTAGGTCAACATCTGATACACACCTCAGCAAGTTCTATGTCATAAATAGCTTCATATCTCTAGTGCCTAATAATACCTTGCACAAAGAAAGTATTTGATAAATGTTTGCTAAATGAAGAATTAGTGAGTAAATGAAAGACAGGATTCCAGGCATCAGATTGACAAATTTTGAAGTTGCTTCATATAGTCTTGAGATTATAGAAAAGAAGAAAAAAAAGATAATTTTAAAAAATTATTTCATTATCACATTAAAGATTACCGTTTTTATTTATTAGTTTGGGTTTTTTGTTATTTGTATTGTGGATTTATTAAAAAGCCAAAATTGGTATTTCTACCTCATTTTTAATAGTTCAATGTTTAACCAAAAATAAATGTTCTCAAACCAACCCCTCCTCAAACTCACATAAAACAAAACAAACTCTAAAAAAAATTTTCCCACATGTAACCTTTTCTGAATCTGGGTCAGCAATCCAGTTCCCTCTGCTGAGGTTCTTCATGTCTCTTGGGTTAACATATTCCTGGTTATATAGCTTATCTCATTTTCCAAGAAAAATACTATTTATGAAGAGTCACAGCCTTTTTTATTTTTTTGGTCTGGATAAAAATGCTGCCCTCAAGCTGCCAATGCAACCTGAAAGAGGGATGCTTCATTGCCTCAGAAAAGACCCTGGGGACTCTCACACATACACATATTTATCTTCTCCCCCCACATACACAAGGAATTTCATTGTAAGAAAAAGCTGATGAAATCCGAAACACTGGGTTTTTCACAACACTGGATTTTCCCAGGATTAAGATAATATTGCCACATCTAGGGGGAATCCTCCCCTCCCATCACCTCTGATCCACTGGGCTATTTCACAGAGTCATATAAAAGCTCTGGCTGGATTTCCTCCTCTTTATTTTCTCCTCTGACCTCAGAGAGCTCCCCCCTCCCTCTAGCTCTTATTCTTCAATCCTTCTCTTGACCCACAGCAATAATCCTCTGCTTTTTCTGTGAGCTCTCCAGGACATGCGCCTCCATCCACCTTTTTAATAGCATTGTTAATGATTTGAGGGGAGTAAATCACAGTCAAGATAATGGCTGCAAAAAATTAATAGACATGATTTTTATGATATAATATACTAGTGTACTAATCGTGAGAACAGTTAATTGAAAAGCAATAAATATTTTATTATCCATTCAGCATTCCTTGTCCTTTCACCATTCAGCATTCTGTTTATTCTTTTTCCTCTTCTGAACTTTCTACCTATTATTCTCTCATAATTTCCCATAAAGGAAAACTGCCGAGTAGGATAAAGAGAATTCCAATCGCTATATCTAATTACAGAAAGGAGTGAATCACTTTTTAAAAAAAAAAATGTTATTAGTTTAAGGGAATAAATATTGCACTCATTAAGAAGGGAAGAGGGATTTATCAGGTGCTGGTATGTGCCAGGGTCTATGCTAAGCTCTTTACAAATAAATATTACTTCATCTGATCCTTAAAATAACCCTGTGAGGTAAGTGCTATTATGATCTCCATTTTATAATTGAGAAAACTGATTCAGGTCAAATAGCTGGTAAATAACTAAGACCATATTTGAACTCAAGCCTTCTTGAATCCAAGGCTAGTATTGTATCCATTGTATTACCTAGCTGCCATCTTACCCAAGCACTGAGAACCAGTGGAACTAAGGAATTGCCTGAATCCTTGAGAAAACAACTACTTTGAAAAGGTTCTGAGGCAAAATCAGTCATTTTTGTTTTAAGCTGACAGTGTAAAAACATAAAAGTTAAAATAAATAAAAATTAAACAAAAAGAAATGACAGTGCATTTCAGTTATCAAAATGCTTTTTATATACTTACCTGATAAATAGAATATACTTAATAAATACTCATTAGCTTGATTTAACCCTAAATCTTTTATCTAAGTAAGTAAACAACTATGTAATTGTTTCCCTAAATTAGGACTATAGCAGTGTGGTATGATAGAAAATTGAAATTAAAAGGACAGAATTCATAATGTGCTTCTGACACTTACTAACTTTGTAACCACAAGTAAACCACTTAGCCTTTCTCCCCTAGCTTCCATTTTCTTATCTGTAAAATGGGAATGACAATAAGTAGAACCTGTCTCACATGATAATTTTAGGATCACATGAAATAATGTATATGAATGACTATGTAAATGTCCTCTATGACTGCAAAGAAAAAATAATGAGTCCCTTCTCTTCAGATCATTTGATTTCTTTTTGCCTTTTTTCTTCATAAAAGTTTTAAGTAATGAATCAGTAGGAGTCCCAGAGCATATGTCTTTACTCAGGGGCTCAATTTTACATTTTCCCACCAGAGCCTATTGAAAGACTTAAAGTGTTGAACTAGATGACCTTTCCATCCTCTTCCGATTCTGAGGTTCTTAGAATCCCAAGGGAGAGAGTAATGCCTATGGACACTAACTGACATCAAATCCAGATTCCTAAAAGGTCATCTAGAGCCTTTTCAATGACCATAGCCTTTGCTAATAAAATTCCGGAGTTAAACAACCTCTTAAATCCTTCTCTCCTGCAGCACTTCTGGCTCATTTGAAATGGTGAGCGATGGAGAAAATTCCCCCAAACAAGAAACAATGCAGATGTAGGCAAGGTTCAGGATAGTGTCACTGAATACCAAATCCAAAATCTACTTAATCATTGTCATTAATCATCATTCTGAGAGTTAGAAAAGATCTGGGGGTACAGAGACAAGAGATATCTGTGCTTGAGTCATCTAATGACTTGAGACAGAAGATGCCTCATTTGAGCTCCTGAGGTCTCAACTGCTCCATGTTTGAGGTATTAAAACATAAAACATACAGTAAACTTGAATTTGAATCATAGCAGTATCCTATAGTGTATTTTGTTATTGTTTTTGTTGTTGAGTCATTTCAGTTGTGGACTATTCTTCATGCCCCATTTGGGGTCGTCCTGGCAAAGATACTGGAGTGGTTGCCAGTTACTTCTCCAGCTCATTTTGATAGATGAGGAAACTGAGATAAATCGAGTTTAGACTTACCCAATGTCACACTGATAGGAAATTTTTGAAATATTTGAACTCAGGTTTTCTCGACTCTAGGCCCAGCACTCTGTCTACTGAGCCAATGTGAAATACACATGAAAAAGTCCAAGGAAAGTTAATAAATGAATACATCAATAGGACCATAATGAGGCTGTGTGTGTGTGTGTGTGTGTGTGTGTGTGTGTGTGTGTGTGTGTGTGAGAGAGAGAGAGAGAGAGAGAGAGAGAGAGAGAGAGAGAGAGAGAGAGAGACAGAGACAGAGAGACAGACAGAGAGAGACAGAGAGACAGAGAGAGACAGAGAGAGACAGAGGAAAGTTAATAAATGAATACATCAATAGGACCATAATGAGTGCTGTGTGTGTTCAAATGTGACCTCAGACACTTAGTAGCTATGTAACCCTGTGCAAGTCATTTAACTTTGTTTGCCTCAGTTTCCTCATCTATAAAATGAACTGGAGAAGGGAATGTCCAACAATTCCAGTATCTTTGCCAAGAAAACCTCAAATGGGATCACAAAGAGCCTTTTATGACTGAACTAACTGAACAACAACCATCTAAATGAGCTAAGTAATTGGTATTAAAATAAGAAATATTAAAGAAATGAGAATATTAACACTGATTAAAACAATTTGATGAAAAAAAATTTAACCAACACAAATCAATTATCAAAATGAGATCAAAAAACGCCTGCCAAATAGAGGAATAGAATAACCAAGGATAATACTGGTTTCAAATATAAACTTATTTCTAAGATAATATAGAAAAATGATCATGAAAAATTATGAATAGCACTACCTCAGAAGATAGTGAGAAGTAATTAGAAGGAGGAAAAAGCAGACTTAAAGAAAAATTTGACAAGAAACTCAACTAAGCAAAGGCATCCTAAGGTGACTTAAGAAAGAAATTGAAAGGAAAACACAAAACAAAAAGAAAGACAAAATTTGTAAAGATGAACTATTTTGCTATAAAGGAAAGTGGAGCTACTTAATTTGAATTCTGATATATCAATCACATATATGCTTCAAAAGGAAGTAGAGAAATGGCTCTGAAGAAAACAAAATTGGACAAAACAAAAACATTAAAAACCAACTGAGTGATCAGAACAGATCAATGATGGAAACAAAATAATTTTGATGGAGGTAGGGAATTCATCCCAAAGGTCTTTGAAGTTAAAATACGATAAAAAAGTCATGGGGAAAATTTTGCACTTCCTCCAGAAAGGGGAAATATGTATAACTATTAATTCATGCACTTGCATTTTTATTTTATGCACTTGCAACAATTTTATGAGAATAATGTACATATATACCAAGGTCATCGTTAATGAGGTTGTTAGGAGGGAATAAGCCAACTTTTCATAACCAATATTCTAGATTAGATCAAATCTTTACCATTGAACAAAAAAAAGAAAGATATAGAAAATACAAGGTCATATTCTTTATTGCTTGTTGACTAATTTTTTTTTTAATTTAGTAGAACAAAATGGTTTTTTAAAGACTTACCTCCTACAAAGTGTCTTTCATATATATAAATATAAAAACCAAATTTTTAAAAAATGTTTTATCTTTCAAGAAATCTTATATGATTTCTATATATATATAGAAATCATATAAGATTATATATATTATATATATATATAGAAATCATACAAGATTTCTTGAAAGATAAAACAACAGAAATAACTTTGTTCAACAACCATCTGTTCAGTGAGATCAAGTGAAAAACAAAATATACACTCACCAAATATATTTTCTGATGTCATAGAAAAGATCCAATGCATAGCATAAATCAAAAAAGATATTGCTCAGTTGGTAAGCTCCTTCATACATTCCTATTGTGTACAACATTGTGCTGATTGAGTCCCCAGAATGTTAGAGTGTCTAACACCCATAATCACTCTAAAGAGTTCTATCTAGTTACATACACAGAAAATACAAAATGGATAAAGATTACTTATTATTCAAATTATGATAGGTTATTGAATTGTTACCTATAGAGTTGGATTCTTTCACAACTCCACCAACAATGCATCAGTGTCCCTGTTTTCCCGCATCCCCTCCAACATTCTTCATTATTTTTTCCTGCCATCTTAGCCAATCTGCCAGGTGTGTAGTGGTATTTCAGAGTTGTCTTAATTTGCATTTCTCTGATCAATAGTGATTTGGAACACTTTCATATGAGTGAAAATAGTTTCATCATCTGAAAATTGTCTGTTCATAAGGGATAAATGGTTAAAAGAAAATAAGAAATATCAGTAAAAAAAAAAAAGAAGAAGAAAGGAGAAGAAGGAAAAAGAAGGAAGAAGAAGAAGAAGAAGAAGAAGAAGAAGAAGAAGAAGAAGAAGAAGAAGAAGAAGAAGAAGAAGAAGAAGAAAGAAGGAGGAGGAGAAAAGAAAAAGAAAAGGAGAAGAAGACAAAGAAGAAAAAAAAAGATGAAGAAGATTATGATGATCAGCTCCTGAGCAAGAGAAGAAAGCACAGAGTAATTAATGGATGACAAAAATGCTCCATTAATATTCTCACGATATCAAGAGGCCAGGTCTTTCCCTAATGGTAAGACCTTTGTGGTCAATTTATGGGAAAATATGGCCGAGTCACCCAAGATGGACAGACATGAAAAGGTTGCAATATACCTTACTAAAAGGAGTACCCATATCATTCAGATCATAGATCCATTAGAGAAAAGGGCCAGAACCTGTGGTTGATTTTTAAAATTAAGGATCTGTACTTTCAGTGGTTTTAGTATGCCATCTACAGATATAGATCTCAACAATGCCGTGACTAATCACATGGTCTTCCAGAGTTGCTATAGCCCCCCCAAAAAAATTTAACATAAAATTGCCAACCAGATAAAGACTTTTTCAAGTCTTAGCTAGACTGGTCCTCAAATGATAGATCCACAATCTGTAATTTAAACCATACCTATGATAACGATGATTAGAGAGTTAGTAATAATACTAAGTAAAATAGGGAAATATCTGGAATATTAGTAATAATATTACTAACACATATGTCCCTCGCTTTATGTAGTTGATATGCTCCTGAAAAGTTGCCTATAAATGAAATTATATGGCAGGTTCATTCAGGCAGCTTGCCTGAATTTTATATCATTCCCCTTATAAGGTAAATAATTATTTGGTACAGGAAACCAGCCCTTGAATTGTTGTTTTTCTAAATGTGGGTTTTGGTCTATTGGGTTTTTCTAAAAGCAATGTACCCTTGTGATAAATGATTAACTAGATTAAGTTAATAATTTTTGAAAATGTGAAAAAGAACCTATTTCATTAGAGAAGTGGAATAGAAAGAAAGACTCTGTCATGAGCTATATGTGATCCAGCACAGATCTTATTCTTTAATAGTCTAAAGTAAATTACTAAAACCTATTTTTATCCTTTTTCATTGTCAAGATACATTTCTTAGCTCCCATAAATCTGTATCCTCAAAGTATAGAATCAATACTGAATCTGACATTTCACTGGGATCTCTCTGATTTAAATGCCAGGCAACTATCATTAATTGTAGACTAAAAGTCTACCAAGTAGGTTTAGAATTATTTGACTTTTTTAAATAAAAATTCAATTAGTTTCATGATAAATTTAATATATACTTTTGAACAATTTATATTTGAAAGAAGTTCTTGGTTTCAATTGTAAGGTGGGACTGGCCACTAAGCCTGGAGGTAGATATATAAATGGAAGTCCTTTGGAAAAACTTTGGAGCATGTGCAGGTGTTCTTTAACTGATTACAGTTTAGTTAACCACATTATGATAAGGAGGCTCTTTGATTCGCTGTGATTGCATAGTTAGAACTAGGTAGATTAAAAGCACATTGGTCAGTCTCTTCTCTTCTCTCTTGGTTTAATTTTTTTTTTTTTTCATGGACTTCTTTCTTCATTCCAGTGAGAAAAGAGATATAATCCTATGAGTGGACAGATCATGGGTTCCTTCTCAATAGAGAAAGGCTGACATGTGGCCCATGAATATGAACCTCAATTCTTCATATTAGTGTTTGTTCTTTTATTTAGATGAATATTGATCTGGTAGAAAAAGGACCAGAATAGTAAAGGATACAGTATGCCCCTAAGGTGTTAGAACGAAAATGTTTATACCATTGTTCTTTCTATATCTTGGCAATAAATATAGTTTGGTAAACTCTAAATGATGTTAATTGATTTTTGTTTTTATTGTTGTTGTTGTTGTTGTTGTTTTAGAGCAAAAGGAAAAAAATAATTTTATAAAACCTTTCAAGAACAATTAGCACCCATACTAAAATTATTTTCAAAAAATGAGAAATATTCTACTAGATTCTTTTCATGAGACAATTAGTACTAATATATAAATCAAAGAAAGATAAAGGAGAACTATATGCCAATGTCATTAATGAATATAAACTAAATTTTTAAAAATAAAATCCCATCAAATATATTTTAGTAATTCAGCCAAGAAATCATTCATTATGACCAAGCTAAAATTATACCAGAAATACAAAATTCAATATTAGGAAAATGATCAACATTAATTAGTCATAATAAAAATAAAGACATTACAAACTGCATGATTATCTTAATAGATGTCAGGGAAAGCTTTGGATAAAACACAATACTAATTTATGATAAAAATCCTGCAATGTATAGCTATAGAAAGATCTCTTTTAAATTTAATAAAAAGTATCTATTTAAAACAAAAAACAAGTATGTGTAATAAAGATATATTAGAAACTTTTCCAATAAAAATAGAAGTAAAACACTTTCCTCACTCTTACTTGATAAAATCCAGAAATATTAATAAGAAAAAGAAATTAAAGGTGCAAAGATAGATAAAGAAGAAATAAAAATTTGCTAATGATATGGTCATTTTCTTAGAAAATCCTAAGCAATAAAAAAGATACTAATTGAGACTAAGACTTTGCTTTAGCAATGTTGCAGGCTATAAAATAATTCCTGAAAATCAATAGAATTTCTATATAATCATAATGAAATCCAATAAGCAATAATATAAAGGAAAATTCCATTCCAAATTACAACAAAAGTAATAAAATATTTGGGAATCAAATTACCAAAACACACAAAATATGTGATTCATACATTCATAGATTCAATAATAAAGTGATCTTTAAAGGAATTAAGAATAATTAAATAGCTGAAGGAATAATTAGGAGTCATGACTAAGCCATACCAAAGTAAGAAAATGACAATACTACCATAGTTAATTTATAAAGCTATACCAATGCTTTATAAAACTAAATAATAATAATAATAACAGAATAAAATTTCTTTAGAAGAATATAAAGGGAAAAATGAAAATATTCAATGTGAGACTAGCACTTCCATACTTCAAACTATATTATACAGCAGTCATCAAAACCATCTGATACTGGTTTTAAAAAATAGACAAACAGATCCATTGAACAAACTAGATATGGAAGAATTAGAAAAATGGAATTCAATAATCTAATGTTTAATGAGAAAGTGAGAGAAAGATGTATGTATAGATATAGATAGGTAGATAGATATCTTTAAAAACGCATAGGAAAACTGGATTGCTTAAGAATTAAGCTTAGAACAACACCTTATACCATATTCTATAATATATTTTAAATAGCAATAAGACCTTTATATTAAAAATCATCAGAGCATAAAAATTAGAAAATATTTTATTAATATGGGTAGGAGATGTATTATTAACCAAACAGGAAATAAATACAATTACAAAAAGATAAAATGCAAATTTTACATTAAAATGAAAAATTTCTATGTAAACAAAATTAATGTACCTAGGACAAGAAGGGAAGTAGTAAAATAAGATAAAAATCTTTCTATCGCTTCTTTTCATAAGGTATCTAAATTATACAATTAACAAATATTTATTTATAAGACATCCCAAAAGTTTTAGTGCAGTTTTTTTTGGTTATTAAAATCTTATAATTGCACCAACTCTTTGAGACAATATTTAAGAAAAAAGCTATTCCCTAATGTATAAGGGATCAAAGAATATGAACAGTTCTCAAAAGAAAAAAAAATGAAACTATGAAAAACCATATTAAATAATTATTCAAATCATTAATTTTTTGAAAAGTAAAATGCAAATCAAAACAACTCCTAGGTTGTATTTTATACCCTACAAATTGTCAAGATGAGAGAAGAAGTGAAAAATCAGCATTTGGGGGAAATAAGCACAATAGAACATTGTTGATGGAACTGTAAATCAGTACAACAATTTTGGAAAGCAATTTAGAATTATGCAAAACATATGTCTAAAATGTTTATGCCCTTTGACCTAGAGATTTCTTTATTAGTCTTATACTTCAGGAATATCATTAATAAGAAGTCCCTATATACACCAATATATTTATAGTCGCATCTTTTGTGATAACAAAGAATTGGAAACAAAGTAAATGCCCAGTTATGGAACAGTTTTTAAACAAATGGTGGTACATAAATGAATGCAATATTACTGTGCTATAAGAAATGATAGGGCAGCTAGGTGACATGGTATGTGATACCAGTGCTGGACCTGGCATCAGGGAGACTCATCTTCATGAATTCAAATCTGGCCTCAAATACCTCTTAGCTATGTGGTCCTAGGCAAGTCACTTAACCCTGTTTGTCAGTTTAACTGGAAAAAAATGTCAAACCATTCCCTGTATCTTTTCCAAGAAAACCCCAAATGGGGCCACAAAGAATCAGATAATTGAACTACCACAACAACAAAGAAATGATGAATATAATGAATCCAGAAAAAGCATGAAAAGATCTATATGCACTGATGCAGAATAAAGTAAGACTAGCTAAGAAAAAATATACACAGCAACTACAACAATATGAATGGAAAGAACAAAAAAAAATCAAATTACAAAGAACAAACATGGCTCTAAAGAAGAGATATGAGAATACAATGTTATTCTACTCCTTTATTTCACATGTGTAAGGTCCCTGGGAGGTCAATATAGTATACATTTTTACACTTGAAAATATTGATGCCTTTTGCTGATTTTTTTTATCTTTTTAAATTGTCTTTTATTTGTCCCTCTCTGGGGACAGGGAAAGAAATAGTGAGAGATATTTTTGATATAAAAATAATATCAGTAAAATTTTATTTTTAAAAAATTTGGGAAACATAGCCAAAAAAATGGAAAGTTGAGTTGATAGTCTTAGAAAAGAGACAACCTAACTCTTCAGCAGTTCCCCTAAAATCCTAAGTGGGTGACCTAACAGAAAACTGGTGTTGCCCCAAGCTTTGAGACTCTAAACAAAGGCAATAAACGAATCTGCAGATTCATAACTCAAGCATCTCTGAGCCTCAGTTTTCTTCTCCATAAAATGAGGGATTGGATTTAATCATCTCTAAAGTCTCATTCCTAAATCTATGATACTGTATATAAACCTATGATAACAAAATTTCAGTACTTGAGCTTTTCCCTCATTATTATTCATTGTTGAACCCCTGAATTATATCCCTGTTATAGCATATGAAAGCTTTTCTTGTTTTTTTGTCCCTGATATGATGAGAGGATGGAAAAGTTGGGAAGTGTTTATCTATGCATGTAAATATATTGAAGCCAGCCCTTTGTGATAATACATGTTGTAGTGATAGGGACATTATTTTAGGAATTTGAAACCATAGTGTTACCTTTTTCCAAAAAGGAAAATAGATTTGCACATTTAAAGTTTTCTAAATAGTTTCTTTGCATTTTAATTAGAAGTCAGCCCTTTGGGATATGAAATCCAAAATTACTCCAATTTCTTTATCTATGATACATGTGATATAATTGATATTTTAAGACTCCATTGAAGGCTAAGAACAGAAGTTGGGCAAAGTGCCTCATTAATAGTATCTTTTAGTCTAGTTTTGTGGCAGGCAAAGAGGAAATTTAATAAATACTGTTGGATAACTTCATTAAGGAAGAGAGAGGGCCCACTTAAATCAATAGATTCCTGCTGAGCCAGACCTAAAAGTGGGCTCCTTATTTTATATGTATTCAAGCTGACATAATGCATGCAGAAGATAACATACTGATACACGAAGTTACAGAGACTTGAAGCCATGAACAGGGTGAAAATAGTCCAGGCTTTTGTACCAGGGTGATGGCCATATTTATTCCTTTAGCTGGTAGAAGGTGGTGAGCCTAACCACCCAATTAGCAAGAGTAATTGGATGCAACAGGGAACTATTAGATGGCATACTTCTTTCCCCTTGTTTCTTTCATAAGCACTACCATATTCCCACAGAATCTTGTGATCCAAGATCCCAAATCCATTCTAGGTATTTAACTGCATTAAATAAATTCATTTGAGGGAGACTTTCATGCTCCTTGCCGTTTTGCAGGATATAAGTTGCTTGAGGGAAGGGACTCTCATTTTTGTACTTTTATCCCTAATGCTTAGCACAAGGCCTGGAACATGGCAGGCACTTAATATATGCTTAATTGATTGATCAGTTAGTTGATTATGATATTTGCCCTAGCTGTCAGAATGACTAGTGTTGCGTGCTGTCGTCTCCAGAAGCTGCTGGATCGCTCTCTGGGAAGAGATCTGCTGTGTCTACTCAAATCTCTCAGACAGATTCTTCTTCCTGTAGTGAACCGTTGTCTCCAGGCAGTTGCTGTTAACTCTTGTCCTTAGAAGTGACTTCCCTTCCTGCAGAGAGCCCCGTCAGGCCTGATGCAATTCAGAGTCTTCCTTCTTGAATCCTGGCTCTGAATCTCCTCCAGCTCTTATCCTTCTCCAGGCCGATCTGCTCTCTGCGCCCAGTGCTGTCTCTTTTTATCCTCCCAGAGAATGGGCGTGGGATAATGCAAGGGCTTCTGGGAAGAACCACCCCAGCCAATGAGCTTGCCCCCTCTATCAAGTCAACCTGAGTTCTCACCTTGTAATTGTCCAGAAAACCTGAATTCTCACCTTGTCACCATCCAGACAACCTGAGTTCTCACTTAGTAATCCTAACATCTCCCCCTTTCTTTTGATTTAGAACATAGGACAGTCATGACCTTGAAACATAAATCCATCAATATGGGAAGTATTACAGATAATTACATAAATGACCTTGAATTAAGAGAGTAACACAATTATCTGGGATAAGTCCTGAAAAAATATACACATTCTATACTAACGCACAGATTAATGTATGCTGTGAGAACATCCCAGAATGGCAAATTTTATTGGCCACCGCTCCAAATTTTGCACATGGATCTCCATTAAAGATTACCCGGCTACTACATAATTGGCGATGGATTTTTGAAGAAAAGGTTTCTAAGGTTCCTCTTAAAGGACCAACAATCTTTACAGATGCCTCCAAAGAAAATATTTGTGCCATATACTCTCATGATTTAACCATAAAGAGAGTAATCAGGACTCCTTTTCAATCCACTCAACAGAATGAATTATTTCCTATCATGCTAGCTCTCACTTATTACCCAGGAGACGTAAATATAATTACTGATTCAGCCTATTCAGTAGGTGTAGTACAAAGAATTGCCACAGCCCAAATAAAATTTGCAGCCTCCAATATTTATCAGCTCTTTAAGGAACTTCAAGAGCAAGTGAGAAAACATCCAGGCAAGATTTATATCTTGCATGTCCACTCACATAGTGGACTTCCAGGTCCCATTTTTGATGGAAATTCAAAGGCAGATAGCCTTCTAACCATGTTAGCCAGTAGTCCTTTATTTCAGGAAGCACAAGAATCTCATTCTAAATATCATCAGGCTGCTCGAGCTTTACGTTTACAATTTGGAATCACAAGAGAGGAAGCTAGGAGCATAGTAAAAAGCTGTACAGCTTGTCTTCCTTTCCATGCTCCTACACTCCCTCCAGGGAAGAATCCTCGTGGTTTGAGACCCAATGAAATCTGGCAAATGGATGTGACCCATTATAAATCTTTTGGTCGTCTATCTTTTATTCATGTCGTGGTAGACACCTTTTCAGGATTCACATTTGCAATGCCAGCAGCAAAAGAGACAGCCCGAGTGGTCACTGAATTCCTTATACAAGCTTTTGCAATTATGGGTGTGCCACAAGCAATAAAAACAGACAATGGACCTGCATATACGTCCAAACATTTTACACACTTTTGTGCACAGTATAAGATTTTACATACCACGGGCATACCCTTTAATCCTCAAGGGCAGGCAATAGTAGAGAGAAGAAACAGAGATATTAAGACACTCCTCCAAAAACAAAAGAAAGGGGGAGCCACAGGTAGCCCTAGGGAACTTCTAAATTTAGTTCTCTATACCATTAATTTTCTAATTTTTGACAAAGATGCGCTGGATCCAGCAGACAGGTTTTATAACCCACCAGAAGGGCAGTGTCCAGTGAGAGCATCTCCACTGTCCTTAGATAATCGCCAGGTGATGTGGAGAGATCCAGAAAGTGGTGAATGGAAGGGACCAGATAGGTTAACTGCCTGGGGGAGAGGGTTTGCTTGTATTTCTTCAGCAGGAGAAGGAATCAGATGGGTGCCAACAAGTCATATTCGCCTTGTCCATCAGAGAGAGACAGAAAAAGAGAAAGACCTCAAAATAAAGGAGAAGATCTAAGAAACATCTGACACTGAAAGAGCATGGATAATAAGAAGACTGTTAAAGAACTTAAAAACCAGCAGGAATCATTGGACTTCCTCACACAAGATGAGAATAATGGACAATGGACTTATGGACATTTATAAATTTTCAATTTATGATTATGATTATGTTATATACTTCTAGCATGTGTTATGTTACTATGTTACTATGTGCTTATGTAATTTATGTAATTATCTGTAATACTTCCCATATTGATGGATTTATGTTTCAAGGTCATGACTGTCCTATGTTCTAAATCAAAAGAAAGGGGGAGATGTTGGGATTACTAGGTGAGAACTGAGGTTGTCTGGATGATGACAAGGTGAGAATTCAGGTTTTCTGGACAATTACAAGGTGAGAACTCAGGTTGACTTGATAGAGGGGGCAAGCTCATTGGCTGGGGTGGTTCTTCCCAGAAGCCCTTGCATTATCCCACGCCCATTCTCTGGGAGGATAAAAAGAGACAGCACTGGGCGCAGAGGGCAGATCGGCCTGAAGAAGGATAAGAGTTGGAGGAGATTCAGAGCCAGGATTCAAGAGAAAGACTCTGCATTGCATCAGGCTTGACGGGGCTCTCTGCAGGAAGGGAAGTCACTTCTAAGGACAAGAGTTAACAGCAACTGCCTGGAGACAACGGTTCACTACAGGAAGAAGAATCTGTCTGAAAGATTTGAGTAGACACAGCAGATCTCTTCCCAGAGAGCGATCAGGCAGCTTCTGGAGATGACAGCTCGCTACAGACTAGTTAGGTTTCTTCAAAGGTTACATGAATACTTATAAATATTTTCTGCCCACTGACAACTCAGCAGCTTACCATGGGCCCCCCAATTACGCAGTCTATGGTTCTCTGCCTTATAATAGATAAGAATCCAGTTTGGCCCTTGGTAAAACCATAAAGTAGACAGCCCTCCCCAATGAAGAACATTCCTGCATCTGTGAAATGGTGAGACTCAGTCTGTAGTGAGCTATTTACCTTTGTATTTGAAGGAGTCTTTTGATTTAAACCCAGGGATAAAAAGAGCAAAAAGCCTCTTGGAAGAACCAGATCAATACTCCCCAGTGATTTTCTCTAGGAGCCAGAAAAGGGTAACCTTCTATTGTTTAAAATAATGATTGCATCTTATCCTTGATGAGTAAGTTACCTCTCTCCTGAAATGGACTCATCTACCTACTCTTGTGCAATTTACCTGCACAACAATGTTGTGCTCAGCGAAGGCTGACTCCAACAAGAAGTGCTGAGATTTCTCTTTCCTGAAAGATTTGCAAAACACTCTAACTCACCACATTTTTTCATTCCTAAGAATGTACAAAGTTGTACCAATACAATCACCAGGCAGACTTAGACAAACTAATGTATCCTTTAAGACATAACAAAAATATACTATCTGAACAGAAGGTCGATCAAACATAGAGTTGGGCATAAGATAACTCATATGTTTCTGTGGCTTACTGAATACTGAAGAATACTTCTGAATACTGAATACATATACTGATACTGAAGAATACTGAATAATTATTATATTTATAATATACTGAATACTGAAGAAAAGAAACATTTGACTACTCAATGAACAAGATATTAAAGTACCTATGAGCTTTGAATTTAATGCACAAATGAACTTTGACTTAAAGTAAAAATTCTATGTATGTATATGGAGTACATGTCCACATGCATTGTCTAAATATGGCTCATGGAGAGACATGAATACATAACTATGGAATTTTACATACCCCTCTCCAAAGGAAACTGATTCCTACCTGAAAAGGAGTGGAAGGAACCATGAAGCTCTCTCTCCTCACAGAGAAAAAGAAGTACTGGACTAGAATTATATCCATCTTCTTCCCTAAATATTACTAGTCGAGGAGAATGATATTTTTAGGCTTGAGACTTATCCTGGTCACTATGCCTTAAAGGGAAAGTGGTATCTCAAGCTTATAAACATATATTAGATTCCTACCCACCAAATATTGTGACATGAAAGACCATCACCAATAGTGAATAGTAAGTAAGATCATTTGTCCAAGCAGATAGCAAATAGAAATGATAGATGTTATACAGATTAAGATATATCAGAAAATCACAAGGTGAATGGGGTCTCATACTGGGAATGAGTTCATCTCAGCTCAACCAAAAGATAGTGGTTCTGATCCCAAGCAAGAGAAAAATTCCCAAGACTCTAAGGAGATAAGGTGGAAATCAGAGACATGTGGAGGAACTGATTTTCTTCTACATATGTTTTCTCCTACATATCTGACTTCCAAAATGTGTTCTCTCTATTGGTGACTTCACAAAGATTGTGTGGAATTGTGTGTGTGTATGTGTGTGTGTGTGTGTGTGTGTGTGTGTGTGCGTGTGTGTGTGTGTGTGTGCGAGCATGTGCTTTTGAAGCAAAAATGAAGGATAATGTCTCATCTCTCTAAAGCTCTTTTGTCAACTCTGCTCCTCATGCAGGCACTCAGTATCAAGTCAGTATTTTCTCTACCAATTCTTATGTAAATTCTCTTAAGTTTGAAGACTGAGATTAATATACATATATAAATATATAATGTGTGCATATGTATATATACATATATATGTACTTTATGAAATGTGACTGTAGAATAATATAGCTAATTTTAAAACTAATATATATATCAGAATTCATACATCCAAATAGTGGTATCCTTTGAAGTAATCATATACAAAAAAAAAAAAAAAAAGCTAAACACATTTTTTTCTGATGATGTTGCCATTGTATCTAAGATTCCATTTTGGAAAGAATTTATTTTAGAGCTTATAGTGCAATATTCTGAGTTTCCATTGATAACAATTTACCACACTCTTAGGGTAAATGTGATTTCTTTTTGAAATTTTCAAATAATTTAGAGCCAAGTATAATATACTATAATCAGATGTGTTATAATGGGTATTAGTTTCATGGATGGGTCAGTCATTCAACTAAGCATTTACTATGTCCCAGACAATTGATTTTAAATCAAAGTCCCTGCCATTCTGAAGCACACTTTATAATGGAGGAGACAAAAATAAAAATAATTATATACGTAAAAGATAAATATGGTATAAATAATATATAATTTTAGAGAGGGAAGGGGGGCTAGCAGTATGTAGGATGGAGCAGAGAATCAGAGAAGACTTAGAGAGAATAAAAATTTTATTGAATTTTTAAGGAGTGAGGAAAGCTAAGAGTCAGAAGTAAAGAGAAAGTCGGGCATGAGGGAGAGCTAGTATGAAAGCTTTCAGATCTTTAACTAAGAATTGGTGACATATGAGTTGAAAGGGGTTTAAAATGTTTACAAAAGCTGCTATGGTAATTAGGATAGTGAATTGATTAGCAACAGTAACAAAGAGATCTAGTTGAGATTTGTTTCTCATGAATTTCTAATAGACCCATTCAGCAAGGTTCTATGATTTGGACTGGATTAAATGGATTGGATTAAATCTCTCCACTTCCAATACTCTGTAATTGTAATGAATAAGGTGTTTGGTCAAGCTAAATAATGAGGTTTTAGGTTTGGAAGATAGACGATGGGGTAATTATAATAAAAATTGAGTTTTCTTCCATGATTTCTAAACTGGCTTTAAGAATAATTCCTAATTGGAAAATGAGTGGATGCCCACCAATTGGGGAATGACTGAATGAGTTGTGATATATGAAGATAATGGAATATTATGATGCACAAGTTGATTTTAGAAAGTTCTGGAAAGATTTAGATAAACTGATGCTGAGGGAAACAATGAGAACCAAGAATACATTGTACATAATAACATCAAGAATGTGTGAGGATCAACTATGAAATACTTGGTTCTTCTCATTGGTTCCATGATCCAAAGAAATTCCAATAGACTTGAGACAGAAAATACCATCTGCATTCAGAAAAAGAACTATGGAGACTGAAAGTCAATCAACATATGCTGTATTCACTTTTTTTTTTTCCTGTTTTTTATTTTTTCTCTCCCATGGTTTTTCCCCCTTTGCTCTGATTTTTTTCTCCCAACATAATTCATAAAGCAATGTGTATTAAAAATAATTATTTTTTTAAAAAGAGTGATCCCAAAATATTTTGAGCAAAAAACTGTATTAGAATATGTTAAGCTCCCCAAGAGGCTATCCTAAAAGACAATACCAAGGAAGATACCAAAAAACTACCAAATAAATTCTGGTATGTTGGTTTAAGGATTAGTTTCATCACTTTGCACTCAAACCTTAGATGCAAGCATAAATAAAAATGTATGTATACATAAATATATGTATGTACATCTATGTATTCACCTAAGGCAATATTTCAAACATTTATGTGATCTCTCTCCCAATATATAGAGCCTGTCTTGATACATAAATGGTTTGATGACTTGTTCAAAAATAAAAAAATTTCAACCTTGGTGTTCAATCCTTTGGTAATGAACCTGCAAAAAAACAAAGTCAACTCTATGATAAAGGTAAGAACAAGATTTCACTGAAATCATATATAATAGAAATGACAACAATAACAACAGTTGACATTTATATAGCATTTTGAAGTTTGTAAAGTACTTTACACCATAAGTAGCAAATGGAATTATATTTTAGGTATATAAAACAGGCACACACATATATAGAAGCAGACTGGGACTGATTAGTGGAGGGATAGGAGACTACAGGAATGTTTTCTAGGGAGAGAAATGAATGTCTTTTGAACTCTTAACTTCTCATCTCACTTTCATGAGCTTGTGTTTATTTGCTGTTGAACAGTTCAGTAAATTCACTGTTATCTCCTGAACTTCTTAGTTGAACTCCTTTTATATCCTAAATGCCATTGTTTGCAAATTAGCTAGGTACTTAAGTCTGCTGCAAGCAGTATGAACCAGAGGAGCAATCCAGTCTATTGGCTAGAGAACTAATGCTTAAGGAAACAATTTAAAATTTAGAATGTTTGAGGCATTGCAGACTTATTATTTTTCATATCTCACAGTTCTGATATATGTTATGATTATGAATCCTGACAGTTGCAACCTAGGAAAAAAGGTAGAATTTTTTTGGAAATAAACACCTTGAGAATTAACATGATATTGTAGCTAAAAGGCTGGACATAGAAGACCTGTCTCTGATACACGCTGTCTGTGTGACTATAAATAAGTCAATTAATCTCTCATTGCCTTAATCAACACTCTAAGACTATAAATTCCAGGTGGGTTATTGCTCTTCATCAGTGAGAGGAGTTTCCATAAAGCATTCCCCACCTGATATATAACCCCAAGCCTAGACCAAAAAAATAAATCATCATATGAGACCATGTAGCAAAAATGGTGACAAGGACACCGAGGAGACTTGAACCCAGGTCACATAAAGATTGAAGAAAAGAGGATATTGAAATATAGAAGAGTGAAGGGGACATGATCATTGTTTATATATATGTAAAGGGCTATCATATGGAAGACTGATGTCTTCACTATCACACAGGGGAGAGCTAAGACCACTGTGTGAAAGGCTTAGGGAGGAATTTTTTGGCTCAAAACAAGGAAAATTTCATTCTAATCACATCTGTCCATAAATAGAATGGGCAGCCTCATGAGATAGTGGTCAAAAAATGACCTCTGTGGTCCCTTCTAATCTTCCATGATTTTAGAGAAGGTCATTTTGGACAGAGCTTAAAATAATAATAATAACATCAGTATAAGCTTATCAGACCATTTTCCTGTAAAGAGACAGAACAGAAATGACACTTTAAAATCTTAGGGATTCCCAGCAATGGAGTGAATATGTCAGCAAACTAGCATCATCCATTTCCAAGAGAGTCTCAGGAGCTGGGAGCCATGTGTATTTCCCATATCTACCGAAGATGGCTGCTCTCCAGGAGCTCTTTGCCTCTTGCTTTTCAGTGACTCATTGGCCCTGGATCTCCAGACTGAACACATACCACCCTCGTGACATTGAACATATGGTCTGACCCCAAAAGGAGTACTGTGTAAGCAAGCCTGCAAAGAGAGATCTCTCACAAGAGCAAAAAAATCTGCTTGTAATCAGAGTTTGGAAAAAATATCATCTTCATCCTTGAAATATATGAACTAAAATAATGTTAAACCATGGGACAAATAGGCACATGGTAACAGGAATCTGTTCACCTGAATGCCTTTTTATTCTCCTTCCATTCAGCTCTGCTCCTTGGTTATATGAGATCTCAGACTCCTTTCAGCTCCTACTGAATAATGAAAATACCAACACCAGCCTATCACTGAGCCTTCAGAAGCGTTCTAGGAGGTAGAGAAGAGGAAAGAAAGGATAGGAAGAGATCTGAGGATTTTCAGACCAAATATAAAATGGAAGAGAAGGTCAATAATATGCTTCTCTGTACATACACTTCAAAATAAAATCCTGGAAACTCAATAAGAAATAAAGAGACTGAAAAAAAAAAAGACCTTCTTGAGTATACTGCTGACAACTCCATTATATTCTCCCTGAATTCCTTAAGTGTGACTTGATAAATGCATTACTTAGAAATGTATTCAGCAAGAACCCCAAATCAAAAAGAAAAAAAGAAAAAAAGCAAGAACTAATTCTACACTGGCTATATGATCCAGGGCAAGTCATTTAATGTTGGGAGTGGGGAGGAAGGAGTCAATTTTCTCACCTGTGAAATGGTGATAATAATAGCATCTAACTCCTAGGATTATTGTGAGGATAAAACATTTTTAAAATACTTTGCAAACCTTAAAGTCCTATATGATATAAATGTTGTTGTTGTTGTTGTTATTATTATTATTATTATTATTATTATTATTATTATTATTATTATTATTATTACAACACAATTAAGTCCTCTCCATTTTCAGGAATTCCCATTGTTCTTGAAAGTGGGAGTTCTGGCCAAATCCCTTATGTCTTCTGTTCTAGTTGACTAGAACCGTTCCTTATGCAACAAAGTTCCTGTTAGCATTCATGGGCATGACATTTACACCTAGAAGAGACTATAATCCCTGGGAGTCATGCTTCTAACTGCTATCCTCAGGGCATAGAAGAAGAGTCTTATGATGATATGATAAGATGCTAATGCTAGAATCAGGATCATATTGTTTTCATTCCTCTGGACGTGCAAGAATGCCAGAATGTGGAAGGAATTGGACAGAGGGAAATGTATTTAAAAATACACTGGAAAAGTTGCATTTATTTATACACACATAGAGGCAAGCCTTTTGCAAGAATTCTGTATGAAAATTATTCTGGATAATTCAAAAAATTCTGGCAAGTACAATAGAAATCATTCTGTAGAGGTCAGTTAGGATGTCAAGACAGCAAATTCCCCCAGGAGATAACTGGAATAGTCAGTAGGAATTAAATATAGAAGGGGGGAAATATCAGGGCAAGGAATGGGTATAGTTCCCAGAATTGGTAATGGGATACAGTTGTCCCTATACTTTCAATTCCTGGTTTGCAACTGAACTTGGTTGATAAAAATATGAGAATTGAGTCCAATAAATGATTGTTTTGGTGGCATCCCCTATTATTGAATTCAAAATATGGCCTATAAACCTTAGAGAAATAGAAAATCACCACTGTCCATCCTATTCAGCAAATATCACCAAGAAATCAGAGTCTAGTTGTCCCTAGAGACTGAACAATCATTTTTCTCCTCCTCAACTGTACATCATTATTAATTCTTATCAATTAATATTCATTACAGAACTAAGTTAAGCTAAACATAAGCTCATGGTGCTAAGTATAAGCATTATGGAAAAATACAATGAAAAATAGAGAACATAATAAAAATATATTAGTAACAATAACAAATATAGTATTTGAATTTATTAATTCATTCAACAACCATTACTTGAGCACCAACAAAGTACAATTGCCCCAAACTATGAGACTGTAAAAATAGAAATAAAAATGCCCCTGACCTGAAATTGCTTATACACTAACAATTTTTACCAAATAACTATCCCCAAATATTAAGTCTTTACATTTGTCAAATAAAAGGCCATTATATTTATTTGCTATTATAAATTATATGTCTACTCTATGCCATTGATCCACCTTTCTATTTCTTATCCAGTATCAGTTTAAGATCTGGTTCTGCTAAACCTCCTTTCTTTGTATTTTTATTAGTTTCTTTGGTATTCTTGACTTTTTATTCTTCCAAATGAATTTTGTTAATATTTTTTCAAATTCAATAAAAATTTTTTTGGTAATTTAATTGCGATGGCATTGAATATATGTTAGTTTAGATACAATTGTCATTTTTGTCTTATTGGAAGTATTATAACCTATACAAAGACAATACAAAATTCCTACATAGTAAATATAATTTCCAGGTGGTAGGGGCAGAATTCTTAAAACTGGGGAGATAAGGAAAGGTCCAATATAAGAAGTATACTTGAACTGGGTCTCAAAAGGAGCTAGGAATTTCAAGAGATAGAAATAAGAAGGAAGAACATTCTAGGAATGGGACACAATCTAGGGAAAGACACAGAGGAGGGAGGGAGATAAAATGTCAAGCAAACATCACCAAGAAATCAGAGTCGAGTTGTCCCTGGAAACTGAACAATCAGGGAACAGCAAAAAACACAGTTTCATAATATAGATAGATAAAAAAGAGATGCAGGAGTGAAAACATGTAAAATACACCTTCAAAGGAATAGCTATAGTTAGCATTTATATGACACTTTAGGTTTGCAAAGCATTTCATAAATATTGTTTCATTTTAATCTTACAACAACCCTGGAAGGCAAGTGTTATTATAATCTCCATTTTACAGACGAGGAAATTGAGGCAGACAACAATGAAATGATGTGTTCCGGGTCATAGAACTGAAGCTATATCTGATGCTGGATTTGAACTTGGGTCTTCCTGACTCCAAGCTCAGCACTCTGTTTTACACTGTGCCACCTAGCTGACTCTAGATTGGGGCAGATTATAAAGGGCAATAAATGCCAGAGGATTTAATTAAATGTCAAAGAGGTAATAAATATTCTTGAGCATGAGAATCACATGGTCAAGTATAGGAAGCACTTTTTTTTTTTTTTTTTTTTTTTTTTGTAATCTGGCTTCCACTTAAACGTGAGGTGGTTTTGCATACTTGGCGTAATTTTTGACAGCCTGTGAGACCACAGAGTACATTGCTGCTATACCTGAGTCTTAGAGTTGGTGTACCTAGTACACACCCTTTACATTACCTTCCTGCCTCACTTTGGCTGACTTGACTGCCCTGACACTGATCAGGAAGTGGAGGGATATTGGTGATATTTATGGTGGCAGTAGTGATAACAATGGTACTGATACCCACTTCTTTCTCCACTAATAAGTATTGGGAGGAAATAGACCCAATTAAAGCAAGAGATATTATTCAAGATATAAAACCCATTTGTATAAGGAAGGATAAATACAATCATCTTCATCCACTTGCTTATTTCACAGGGTTATGTGTATAAAATAGAAATTAATGTAATTGAGGTCTGGAAACATTAAACAAGATCCTCAAAAGCTTTCATGAAATAGGAAAATTAGTACAAAGCCAGTATATCACATGGGGCATTTTCACATAAAATGTAAACTAATATAAGACAGAGAACACAGTACCTTAAAGTAGAGAGAGCACTAGATTTGAAATTAGAAAACCAAGGCTTGAATCCTGGCCGTCATAGAATGATCTAGGACAAATCATTTAATTCAGTTTCCTCACCAATAAAATGAGGAAGTTTGGACAAGTTAGCATCTGAAGTCCCTTCAGTTCAAAATCTATTATCTTAGATAGTGATATTCCCAAGAAAAGGGTGTGGGAAAGAGAAGACAAATCAACAGTCTCCACATGTACTCTGTCTAAAAGCTTTTGGAGCCCGATAGGCACTAGGAATTTTAGCTTCTGGGAGAATCAGCGAAAACCAGGAA
The DNA here is from genome assembly GCF_048593235.1 of Sminthopsis crassicaudata. Lineage (NCBI taxonomy): Eukaryota > Metazoa > Chordata > Mammalia > Dasyuromorphia > Dasyuridae > Sminthopsis > Sminthopsis crassicaudata. Next base: position 434,859,018 of record NC_133619.1, on the reverse strand, counting down.
GTCTCTGTTGAGCATTCCGGTGGGCCACCCAATGTGAAAATAGGAATGGGGTAGGGAAGAAGCAGTCAGGAACAACAGGATGAAGTAAAAAATTTGGAGTGGAGAACAGAATGGGATAGGACAACAGAAGAGGCTCATCATAATTATCTGAAATCTTCCTATTTCAACAAATTATTATTCCAAACAGGAGATAATTTCTGTTATTTCTGCACTGCTAAGAGTTTCAGTGCAGTCATTGTTTCCCAAATTCAGCATCATTGACTAAGTGCACTGGTGGTGGAGCTGTAAATTGGTCCAACCAATCTGGAAAACAATTTGGAATTTTACTAAGAAAGTGACTAAATGTCTCTAACCTTTAACCCAGAAAATATTCTATTAAGCATATCTATACCCCATAGAGGTCAGTGATAAAAAAAAAAATATATATAAATATATAAATATAAATATATACATATATATATATATATATATATATATATATATATATATATATATATATATATATATAAATTAAAACACTAATAGCAGCACTTTTGCTTCTCTCCTTCTTCCTTTCCACCTCCTGGTTTGCTTCAAATCCTCTACAAATTATCCTAACAGCCCTAACTGACAATAAATTAGAGATGGGAGAAACTGAAGAAGATTGGATGGAAGTCTACTATGGTAGAAGTAGGAGAAGTCAAGAGAGCTTGAATTAGGTCTTGTGTGCCAGCGAGAATTTTTTAAAAAGATGAAATGATAGAAGAGAACACTCACTATATGATGCTTTAATGGCAGGTCCAATCCAATAAGTCTATGAAAGTTATTTCAGTAGCATTTGTCAGTTAAGAGAAATCACTGTTTAAATAAACAGTCCTAATACCTATGGTCATACTGATCCTGAAGGCAATCAGATTGCTTACCTATGGCATAATCTATACTTTTAAAAAATTTTTTAATAGTTCTTATTTACCAGATATATGCATGGGTAATTTTATAACATTGACAATTGCCAAACCTTTTGCTCCAATCTTTCCCCTCCCTCCCCGCCCCAGATGGCAAGTGACCAATACATGTTCAATATATTAAAGTATAAATTAAATACAATATATGTATACATGTCCAAACGGTTGTTTTGCTGTACAAAAATAATCGGACTTTGAAATAGTGTACAATTAGCCTGTGAAGGAAATCCAAAATGTAGGAAGACAAAATTAGAGGGATTGGGAATTCTATGTAGTGGTTCATAGTCATCTCCCAGAGTTCTTTCACTGGGTGTAGCTAGTTCAGTTCATTACTGCTCTATTGGAACTGATTTGGTTCATCTCATTGTTGAAAATGGCCACATCCATCAGAATTGATCATCATATAGTATTGTTGTTGAAGTATACAACGATCTCCTGGTCCTAATCATTTCACTCAGCATCACTTCATGTAAGTCTCTGCAGGCCTTTTGAAATCATCCTGTTATAGAACAATAATATTCCATAATATTTATATAATACCACAATTTATTCGGTCATTCTCCAATTGATGGGCATCCAAGTAATTTCCAGTTTCTGGCCACTACAAAGAGGGCTGCCACAAACATTCTTGCACATACAGGTCCCTTTCCCTTCTTTAAGATATCTTTGGGATATAAGCCCAGTAGTAACACTGCTGGGTCAAAGGATAATCTATACTTTTTGCTTTATTTAGATTGAAGTAAGAGAACACAAGAAGGTCCCTGGATGTGGAAAATTCTGCATCCTGTCTTGGAATTGTGAAATTCTCCTCAGGCTGCTTAGTAAGAATGGTCTGTACCTTCTAACATCAATATAAATAAGGTCAAAACAAAGTTTAAATGGGAGAAAACCCAGAGAGCAACTTTTCCATTTTCTTTGGTCATGATAATAGAATATATATGAGCCAAGCCAAGTTCAAATGTGGCCACCACCTCTGAGACAGTCAGACTGGAAAAGCAACCTGTAGTCTATAGTTTCCTTTACTAGTGAGTTACCCAACCTGACTCAAAACCTCAGTTGTACCACTCTAGTTAAATCTTGGACTATGAGCCTGATAAGGACCAGACTATCTAAATTTTAAAAAGGCATTGACAGAAGGTTGGACACTAGGTGATTTAAAAAAAATCTATTTCTGGACACCATCGTTCATGAAGACAGTTATACAAAGATAAATGGAAAAGCTGTGATTTCTGTTAGAATAGCTATACTGTTGAAATCAAGATTTTTTTAAGTAGTGAAATGTATTTGAAAGACATGATTGGGTGGGGTCAGGAATGCTAAAATTCATTCTTAGGACCTTATTTCATGGTGGAATAGGCACAGTTATCAATGTGAGTTTGAGTGCATGGATCAAGGGCAGCATATGGCCTTTTGTACAATAACATTTGATCAGAGAAGTTTTTTATGATACTTTACAGTACATAGTAGTTAATTTGAACAAATATTATGACCACAATAAAACACATTCTTATCACTGGAACATAAATTAGTAATTGCTACACTGTGAGGGAGTTTCCCCTAAAAGTCATATGGACACTGCCAGCATTAATGAAAAAAAGCATAGAAGTTAAAAAAGAAAAGTTACATTTAACTATCATTTAAAATCACATTCAGGACAAAATTCAAACCTGTTTTTCCAAAGGTCTTAATTTCTCTTTGCAAACATTTTCAAAGTCTTTCCTCCCTTTAGTATTATCACTAAAAGGCCACCTAAACAAAGCTAATTAATAAGAACCAGTGAGGAGAGACATTTACTATAAAACTAGGAATGCGTTTGAGCTCTGTAGAGATTCACGTCTGCCACACACAGCCTGGCTGGCAACATTCCACTGATCCCACAGTGCACATGTTTTCAATTATAAACTAGATTTTTATCAGAGTTCAAGTTAATTGTTTTATACCACTAGGGTAGAAGAAACTCTTTGAGGGGAAAATAAAAAAGATATTCACAGCTCACATACTTGGCCTTCTCTAATACAAAGATGGACTCTTTTAAGAGGGGAGAAAAGGGCAGCATCTTTGTTTAAAAAATCAATTGTACTCTTAAGATTTTAACTCTGAAGTTATCAAACATTCCTAGCTAAGGACTAAGGTATAATGGAATCAAAATGGCATCTCATGGGAAAGTAATGAGCCCTCTTTGTTTATAGTCCATCAGGAAAAAACAGGTTTTGCATCACTGGCTATTTACATTCTGCTTTGTCCAGAGCCTAGCATTGTCAGAATAAAGTAGTTCAGATACAAAAACTGTTTTTGATGATCCTCAGCAGTACGCATTCTCACTACCAGAAAGTGACTCCCTGACTTTATATAGAACCCTGTACATTTATTATAGTTTGAGGTTACTGAAGTAAAGACCCAATTTCATGCAATGTTTTAGGACTAAGGTGATGCTGCAAAGACAGATTTTCCAAAAGAAATGGGCCAATTCCCCTAAGAATTTTGTTCAAAACAATAGTCTCTCCTACATGAATAATAATAGGAAGGAAAGCATGCTAATAGTATTAATTTAATTTTACTTTACTAATGAATCAGTCTATTAAACGTGTTTAAGCATCTACTAGTATAGATTTTAAGCATTATGCTAAGAGATAGGAACAGAAATATTAAAAAGGAGGTAAACTGCTCTCTAGAAGTTTATATCCCACTAGAGAAAACCATAAAGTCCACAACTAAATAAATACATGACATACATACACATATCTATCTATATCTTTATCTAAATCTGTAACGTCTATATTCCTATATTATACATGACCCTGGGCAAAACCATTTGCCTCAGTTTCCTCATCTATAAAATGGGGATAATAACAGCATCACAGGATTGTGAGGATCAAATGTTAAGTGCTTTGTACCCTGTATTGTAAAGAGCTTAATACAGTACCTGGCACACAATATGCACCATTTAAAAGTTTATTATTATTATTATCATTATTACATGTATAATAAAATAGATATACAAAAAGAGAGACAGAAATTAAAATGAGAGAGAAAGAGAGAAAGTCCTAGTATAGCAGCTCCAAAACCAGCCTTGGAGTCAGGAAGCCCTCAGTTCCAGTCATGTCTACCACATAAGGACTGACTGGCCAAATCATTCAATCTCTTGGGATTCTAGGTAATTGCCTAAGGTAGTGAAGGTACAGATCTCCATTAAAAGAGTCTTTATGGGGACTGAATGTTAATCACACATAGCATTTTCACCTTTTTTGTTGTTGTTTGCTGGCTTTTTTTCCCTTTTTGATCTAATTTTGCTTGTGTAGCATGATAAATGTGCACATATGTTTAGAAGAATTGCACATGTTTAACCTATATTGGATTACATGCTATCTAGAGGAGAGGAGTAGGAAGAAGGGAGGGAGAAAAATTTGGAACACAAGGTTTTGCAAGGGCAAATGTGGAAAACTATCTCTGCATGTATTTTGAAAATAAAAGGCTATTATTAAAAAATAAAAATATCCAACAAAAAAAGAAAAAGGGAATCTTCTCACCTGAGAATTCCCAATACTAATGAAACCATAGCAATGTCCCTATTACCTATGGAAAATAAACAGTGTTGGGGTTGGTGGGGAGCAATAATAAATAAGTGGAGAATCAGAAAAAGCCTCTTGAAGGGAGCATTTAGTGTTTCCATAGGAGTTTGGGGGTTCAAGAACCAGAGATAAAAGTAAGAATATTCTAAGTACAGAGATTAACATAATTTTTAAACAAAGCTTCAACAGCAAAATTAACCAAAGTCTCTTTTTAAATTTTTTTCCTAATGGGGAAAGGGGAATCAAATGGTACAGTGAATAGAGTTCCAAGCCTATAATGGGAAAGACCTGATTCAAATCTGGTCCCAGACAAGTAAACTGTATAATTCTAGGCAAGTCACTTAATCCTGTTTGCCTCAATTTCAAATAGCAAACTATTCCGGTTTCTTTGCGAAGAAAATTCCAAAATGGATCACAAACTGTTGGACACAACAATGGGGACAAGCCAGGAAGAGAGCTGTGATTTCCTCAGGTTACAAACTCCTTCCACAAAAGCTGCAACTTAAAAAGAGTTGCCTAGGGGCAGTGAGAACTTAAGTGATGACCACTTCCAAAAACCAGTACATGTCTGAGATGATACTTGAAGTTGAGATGACAGATGAACTTGAAAAAGTCTCAGGTCTTCAAGACCTGAAGGCTATTCATGAGGCAGCACTGCATTTCACATGCATCCTTTAAACTTTCTGTTAGAGTTGCGTAGATTGTTTCGCTACTGAAAGCAAAGGGATAGCTAAAGAGCACAGTGGATAGAGTACTGGATTCAGAGGACCTGAGTTCCAATTCAGCCTCAGACACTCTCACTTAATAGGTGGGCAAGTCATTTCATCCCAATTGTTTTGTAAAAAAAGAGAGAAAGAGAGAAAGAGAGAAAGAAAGAAAGAAAGAAAGAAAGAAAGAAAGAAAGAAAGAAAGAAAGAAAGAAAGAAAGAAAGAAAGAAAGAAAGAAAGAAAGAAAGAAAGAAAGAAAGAAAGAAAGAAAGAGAGAGAGAGAGAGAGAGAGAGAGAGAGAAAGAAAGAAAGAAAGAAAGAAAGAAAGAAAGAAAGAAAGAAAGAAAGAGAGAGAGAAAGAAAGAAAGAAAGAGAGAAAGAGAGAAAGAGAGAAAGAGAGAAAGAAAGAAAGAGAGAGAGAAAGAAAGAAAGAAAGAGAGAAAGAGAGAAAGAGAGAAAGAGAGAAAGAAAGAAAGAAAGAAAGAAAGAAAGAAAGAAAGAAAGAAAGAAAGAAAGAAAGAAAGAAAGAAAGAAAGAAAGAAAGAAAGAAAGAAAGAAAGAAAGAAAAAGAAAGAAAGAAAGAAGGAAGAGAGGGATGAAAGGAGGAAAGGAGGGAGGAAAGGAGGAAAGGAGGAAGGAAGGAAATAGATATTACCCTGATTGTTCTTGCCATTAGTAAGGATAATTTCTAATCTGACATTATATTTTGCAATTAATTTACCTCAGAAGTAAAAAGTTTCCATAGTCTTCTGTAAAGCAGAAAAAGTCAATACCTTGGTTGTCACAAAATGACCACATTTTTTCAGTTTGCAGGGCTCCTGTTTCTGGTTCAAACTCCAGCTGCTGTTTTTGACTATGTTTTAAGAGAAAATAAAGGAAAATATGCCCCTTGGCTGGACTATGGGAATGAGATTCACTGTTTCTTTTATCTTACCATATAAAACCTAAATGATACATAGATCACCTTCTATCTCATACCACAGGCAACCCACACCTTTATTAAAACGTACCACAAGAGTATAGTCTCCTACTTAGTAACTGAAGCTTCCCTTTTCATACAAGAAATCTGCACAATTGTTTCTAGGATCTACTAGTCAACTTGAGTCCCTTGGATTTTGTAGTTTGGATCATTTAAAGAGGTGATAAACTCAGTGTGATCCTACTGAGGCAAGAGCATAGAAAAACTCAAGCTACAAAGCCCTTCTTCCAAAAAAAATTACCAAAAAAATACCATATACTTATTGTTCTTCTCCTCCCAACCACTCCCAATTTTTTAAAAATTATTACCTAGGTACAAACTAGTAATGATATACACAATTAATAATACACAGAACATTTTCATTAGCCTGACAATATAGAAAGCAATTTGGCGATTCTCTGGGCAACATGCAAGGCTATCTGGGAAGACAAACCAACCTTTGTAACAGGGCTTGCTACTAGGTTTTATACTAATTGTCATGTAAATGAAGAAAAGCAAAGCCCCACCAGCAAGGAAAATGGAGGTTCTCTTCACCAGCCATCAGCAGAGTCTGCCCCAGAAGCCTAAACAACATTGCGTTTCATTGCGTTTGTTTCTTTAGACAATAAAATGCCAAAAGTTTTTCTTTTGCTGTCAGCAAATGATGAATACATGTGGTACCGATTATTTAATACCACTAGACCACCAGGGAAGAAGATTTAGGTGAACTGCGGGAGAACTCTGCCATTTATTTTTATTACTATGCATTAAAAATTACGTTTACAGATAATTGTTTTTCTCCCTCCAATAAAGCAAGATAAAAAAAAAAAATCCAGGAGAATATTTAATAATACCGGACCACCAGGGAGAAATTTAAAAAGTTGATTTTTTATTGACAAATTAGATTTCCTTTTTTAAAAGAAAAAATTCCAATTATTTTTAAGTGCAATTTGTGGAGGGCTAATTTTAAACTAGAGTAGGGTGATGAGTTTTCATCTGGGGGAGTGTCACACAGATTAAGTTACCCCTTTACAAGGATAATTATCTAATCAAATAGTCCCTGAGCACCATCAGCTTTATAATACCTGTGTAACTGTCTTCATGTTATATAATGCTGTTCCACTGTAGATTCCCAAGAGCTCAAGATTATATTCCTGAGTTCTTTTAACAACAACAATAAGTAAAAAAAAAAAAAAAAAAAAAAACATAACTTTTTAAAATTTTTCTTTGATGTACTTTACTTTGTCAGGAAATCTCTTCTCTTTATCTGTAGCACATTAAAAAAAAAAAAAAATCAGGCCTAATCCAGAAGTAAAAATGTTGGTTTCTCTAGCTCTCCAATGAAGAATATTTCTTCTCCTGTAAATCAACTTGACAGCCTTAATAACTCTGATTTCCTAACTGTAAAATAATACTGAGTCACTTGATAACAGAAAAATTTTTAACTCAGTGTATGCTCACCTAAGAGTGGATATCTCTGGTATAGGATGGTGCCCAAAGAAATTAATGAGGATTCACCATATGTTTTCTCCCAGTGTATTACCTCCATCTCCCTCCCCCTCCCTCTCCCTGTTTCTCTGTGTGTCTCTGTGTCTTTCTCTCTGTTTCTCTCTCTTGGTGTCTCTCTGGTTTCTCTGTCTGTCTGTCTGTCTGTCTCTCTCTCTCTCAGAATCTTACATTTGGTAGAAACTGTTACAGCTATTGCAAGAGTTCCTTTCCTATTTACAATAAAACAAAGGAAAAAGGAAAGGAAAGGGAAAGGACCTAAACCTACAAAGGTTTACAGTTCTAGGATAGCTTAATCTTATAGGAGCTGTACATGATAGTTCTACAAAAGCATTAACATCAACTATTCGTATTATACTAGCCAAATAATTCTGTTTCTGGGCCTCAGTTTCTCTCCTTTGTAAAATGAGGAAGTTGGATAAAATTGTCAGGAGAGTTAGTCAGCCTTAATATCTTAATAAGCAATAATGTAATGAACTAGGAGTTGAGAGACGTGGCTTGTAGTTTCAGATATGTCACTAACTCACTGTGTTGACCTTAGTTCAGTCACTTCTCTCTGGATTTCAGCATTTTTAAAATCTCAAGGATTGAACTAGATTAGAGGTAAACTTCAGCTTAAACAAAACTTTAACCAAACATTTTTGATAAAATCTTCTAAAATTATTATTTAATGCCTTTTGGCTAACAACATAGTTTACCCAAAGAACAAAAACAATATTGGGATGTTCTAGGGTTCATTGCAACAAAGTTTGAGAAATATTAAACCAGATGACTTTTTCTAGTTCTAGGACTTGAGTGCCCTCATCCACAAACTTGAGCTTTTATGCTTTTAAGTAAAACTAACCATTACTACACATGGTGAGTATTGAAAAGCTAAGGTAATGAAAGCAGGTTATGTTGTCTTCAAAATAAAGACTAACATGAGAGACCTAGCAATACTGAACAATCAGCAAACATTAGCTGCAACACTGATGAGAAGTAACTCTAAAAAAAAAATTAATAATAGGAGGGAAGGATATCAAGGAATTATATGATTGGAAAAAATGATAGGCTGACTATGCTACCATTTTGAGGAATGGCAAGCAATTTGAGTAACACCCTCAAGATGTCAAAAGAAAGCAAGGAAAGCATAGAAACTTGGGTAGATCTCTTCTGGTATCATGGGAAGGAGGATATGAACCAGAATCTCATGATGAACAGGCACATTTGAGTTTCAGAATACATTGCTGTAGGAAATATCCATATTGATAAAATGACATGTCCATTTGAATTTTATTAGTCTGATTATTTCAACTGATCTCAGCAACAAATGACTGATGGATGGTACATAATAATGATAGACAATGGACTAATCTGTCAGAGGCTGATAGACGGCTTGTAAGCCTTATCACCAATGTCCTAGGAATGTTTACTTTCTAAACCCTCCACTTCATCCCTCCTGACTCATTTTGATGGGTCCATTATAATAATAAATAATAAAATATAATAATAAAAGTATTTAAATGGTACTTTACGGTTTACAAAGTGTTTTACAAATATATCATTTTATCCTCATAGGATAAACTCTAGGAAATAGGGTTTTTTTCTCCAATTTTACAGATGAGGAAACTGAGGAAAAAAGAGGTGGAATAACTTGCCTAAAGCCACACAGCTAGAAATGTCAAAGGCTGAATTTGGATCTAGATCTTCCTGATTTCATGCTATCCAGCTGCCCCAAAAGCAAGTAGAAGTAGACATTCTTTGGTAATATTTTTCCCAGGCCTCTGTGATTTCAGAAGCTGAGGTCAAGAGAGGCCCAAGATGATAGCAGATGCTTCTAATTTTTTAAGCATTACATGATATATCTACGTGGTCTCTGTCCTATAGAAACCTCCTTTTCATCGACAGATTACTTAAGGACAAACTAACCAAAATCCTTAAAACATTCTCTAGCGCTTCCAAATGATAAAGGCCACTAACTGTGTGAGGAGATGAAGGTCCACCATATTAACCTGGGAATGTGGGTGTAGAATGTTGAAAGAGTAATTGAATCCAATGGCTCAGATCTCAAATCTTCCTACACAGAGCTTTTTTTTCCCTATTAAGTCAAAATCAAAAGCTGTCCATAGGCCAAAGACAAAAACAAAGATCTAGTACAAGCTAAAATATTTACAACAGCATTCTTTATGGTAGTAAAGAGATGAATAAAATGGTTTCCCATCAGTTGAGGAATGGTTGGGAAAAATATGTATGGGAATATAATATGGTAAGAAATTATGAATATGAAGAACTAGAGAAACATGAAAAGATGCATATGAGATGATATAGGACAAAATATATATGTAATTACTAACAGATAAATGAAAAAAGCACTGAAAAAGACTGACTTTAAGCAATGGAAAATCCAATGAAAATTCTAGAGAAAAGAATAACAAAATATTCCTCCTTCCTCATGTTAGAGAGGGAGGGGACCAATAAAACAAAATATTATATATGTTGTCGACTAAACTTTCTGTATCTGATGTTTTGCTAGTTTTTCTTCATCGTGGAATTCAATCTGAAGGCAGTAGACTAGGAAAAGGCTGTGATATAAAGAAAAAAGACATCAATAATTTTTTTCTTAAATTAGGAAGAGATGGATGAAAATGTGTTTTAGAAGAGGGTTTTCTATTAACATTTGATCAAGTAAAGCACTCAATAAGACCCAAAAGCAGTTTTGTTTTTTTTTTAACACGTGTCAGACAAAACCTTTAATGAGAGCCAAGAAAGAGAACTAAATGAAAACTCTCATCTTGGAAACGATGAATCTCTGTTTTTTCCAACTTAAGTAAAAGCATAACCATAATAATCCCCTTTAAATCCTTTAGAATAACACTGTAAACCAAAATATTCAGGCCATATGAAGGCTGGGGGCATTGACTTTTCTGACTGAGTGTTAAACTGAAAACCCTTTTCTCTTGTTGTTGAACTTCTTGGACACTTCTGATGCTCAGTTTTTTTCAGACATGTTTGACTCTTCCTGATCCCATTTAGGGTTTTCTTGGCAGAAATATTAGCTTGGTTTGACATTTCTTTCTCTATCTCATTTTACAAATGAGTTGAGGAAAATGAGATTAAGTGATTTGCCTAGGATCACTCAAGCTAGAAAGTATCTGAGGCTGAATTTGAACCCAGGAAGATGAGTCTTTCTGATTCCAAGCCTAATGTTCTGTCCAAAGCACCATGTAACTACCCACTTTTAGAGACTGTAATTTCATCAACATGAGTTGCAAGATTCATAAAACTTTAAAAAGTGGTCTTTCTGAGTTGCTTTGGTCAAAATATATGTGTAGGGGCAGCTGGGTGGCCTGAAGTCAGGAGGACTTGTGTGTGTGTGCGTGTCTAGACCTATATATACATGTGTATACATATCTTGTGTATGTTCCGTAGATACATATGTGTGTGTTTATACTTGTCCCTGTATAAATATAAATACCTATACTTTATAAATATAAATATGTAACTATCTTTCTAATGGTGAACTTTTGAATTTTGATTAGTTGCTCTAGCTATAGCATATATACAATATATTCCTAGCCTTAGGAAGGGGGAAGGTTGAGTAAAACCTGTGAAAACTTATACCCTGCAGGCATAGAATTTGATGACCCAGGATCATTTCCATTACTACCCGTGGCATCACAGGAGAACTCTGTTAAAGTTTTTTTTTTTCTTTTTTAATTGCTTTTTTAAAATATATTTTGTATTTTTTCTCTGGTTTAAGAAGTATAATATGCAAAAGATACTGAATCTTTCTTCAGTGATTTGGGATTTTGCAGTCTCAAAGTCAACTTTTCTAATAGCAATTATTATAGTATAATAGCACAGATATTAATTAGTCAATCAGTCAATAAACATTTATTAAGTGTCTACTGTATGCCAGGCACTGGGCTAAGCACTAAGGTTACAAGGAAAAACAAAAGAGTTCTTTAACAAGAAGCTCATAGTCTAATGGATAAAGCATGCAAATCACTATGTACCTACAAGATTATATATATATGAAAAGGATAAAGGATAAATTGGAGGGAAGGAACTAGCATTGAAGGGAATTAGGAAAGGCTTCCTATAGAAAGTGAGATTTTGGCTGGAACTTGAAGGAAGCCAGGAGGTGGAGACCTGAAGGAAATGCCTTCTAGGCATGGGGGACAAATGGCCAGTAAAAATGCCCATAGCCTGGAGATGGAGCATTTTGGGTGAGAAACAGGGATGCTAGTATGATAGGACAGAAGAGTAGATGAGGAAAATAGTAAGACTGGAAAGGTAAGAGAGGTCAGGTTACAAAAGGTTTCAAATGCTAAATAAAGGATTTTATATTGTATCCTGGGGAGATCAGGAGCTGTTGGGGTTTATTGATTAAGGGTAACATGGCCAAACCTGTGCTTTAGGAAGATACTTTGACAAATGAGTGCAGAATGGATTGTAGTAGGGAAAGATTTAAGGCAGAAAAATGAATTTAGTAGGGTATTGCAATGGTCTAGATGGTAGCAATGTTGGAGAAAAAGAAGGGCATGTGTCCTAAAAGTAATCTACTACTTTATTGAAGACTTCATTCAGTTGGATTCCAGTCTCAGTATAATAATAATAACAATGATAATAATTTTATATATTTCCATGCATATTATATTATATAAATAAAATTACATACAACATGCTTACATGTGAAATAGTGATAAAATTATTGACCTTAGAGACCCAACTCCAAAACTCACTAGCTGTGTGACCCTAAACAAATCACTTAACATCTCTGAACTTTTCTTTGTCTGTAAAATGGGCTTAATAATATTTATACTACTCACCTTGTAGGGCTGTTACTAGGAGAGTGCCTCATAAATCCTAAAGCACCATATAAGTCTCACCCTTTAAGTTTTTATTATGATTTCACACATAGTGGTTCATGCTTGAGGGATTTATCATGTTGCCTTGGGATAAAAGAGTAAACATCTACACATCTGAGCATTCAGACTGAAGACAAGTGCGTCTGACTTGCTGCATAAACTTGGTATCCCTCTTAAATTTCAGACTTCACTGGGGCTTTAAAATGTTGTGCGTTTTAAAGTGGAAAGACCAATAACAAACAAGGAATGACTGATGTAGACCCTTCCTAAGGTCACTTTAGGTACCAACAGAATAGGATAAAAGAGGTCGAGTTGTTTTTCCTCCCACAGTGAAGAAGGGCCCAAAGTCGGGTTGTTTTGTTTTGTTTTTAAGTGTCACCACTAGACATGTAGTTTAAATCCACTTGCTGGGAGTCCTGAAGTTATGAATGAGACATTCACACTCCTTTTACCTTAATGATTACTGCTGCTTAGCTCATGACTTAGATTCCCTCCCCAACTAAGCCTTTCCCCAGAGAAACTCTGCTAACCACATGGCCAACATTCCAACTTCAAACAGACTGGGTAGAAGCTCATTTCCAATTTTCCCTACACAAAAACCATCATATCCATCAATTTCAGCGACCTATACTCTTTCCCCTCATCTTTCTTTTTTTTTTTCCCCTCATCTTTCTCAAGCCAAAGTTGACAAGGACCCTAAGATACTATTTGCTTTTTGCCACACTTGCCAAATATGGAAACCATTTACTCAGTGTCCCAGGATGGAAATAGCTTCCAAGGGACCATGGATCTGCTGAGATTAGATGCTCTCCTACCTATATAAGCCTGGTTCAGAGTGGTCAGTGTGTCCATTTAAATAACTTCTTTGTAAATCACATTCAGAAGTATAAGAAAGCAAGCTTTTATTTTTCATGTAGGTCATAAGACGCCCAGGAGAAGGACATCAAAAGCCCCTCTTCAACTCCAGACTAGGCAAAAGCAGCCAGACTGCTTCCACTACAAAGAGGAGGAACTCAGAAAGTTGAGGGAGGAGCCATCTGTAGCAGAGAAAGGATAGTTCAGGTGTTCCTCCCTTCCTGGTGGGCTCCAGGCTGAGACCACCAGACTCCTCTTGCTGAGGTCAGAAATTGCCATCAGAAGGTAAATCAAGTCTTTTACTGCCACATTAGTAGCATTAGTCACTACTAATGTGGGGTGGATATGAACCAGCAGTCTAAAAGGCAAAGCCTCCAAAGAGCAGCCCCAAACCCCTGAGCCGTCCAGTCTGCCCCCAGCCCAGCTTGCTGACATTTTTATTTGCTGGCATTTACAATGTTGCAGCAACTCAGCCTGCTAGCATGGCTGCTTCCTCTACATCTACCACTTTGAGATCAACACAAAGGGAAACAATTGCTCTGGAGGTAGTAGCTTTCATGGCAACAGGAAAGCCTTTCCCAGAGCCAAGAAAATTGCTTTTTATTTTTTCTTCTCTGCTAATTCTATTTTAGTGAACATAGGGATTGTGTGAATGTACTCTGTGTGTGTCTCAGTTACCAGCATTTATAAGTACCTACTGTGTGCCAAGCACTGAGGATACAAAAAAGAAAAAAGAAAAAAAAATAGTACCTGATCTCAAGGAGCTCACAGTTTAATGGAGGAGATAACATGCAAGCAATTATGTCCAAACAAGATATAGACAGGATAAACTGGAGATAATCAATGGAAGGAAGACACCAGAATTAAAAAGGATTGGGAAAGACTTCCTCTATAGAGGGTAGGACTTTAGCTACATATGTACATATACTCACTCTGTATGTCTATTCCTCTCTCTGTCTTTGTCTCTCTCTGTCTCTGTCTCTCATTCCCATTAAGACAGGTAAAAATTGAGATTATTTTCACTCTTCCACAGTTTATCAAATAACTCATATTTCTGCCGCTTGCATTCTTGGCAACTGATCATAAAATGGTTCAAAGCAATATTTGGCTATTGAACAATTGAAGGTAATTTTTTGTATTATACATAAAGTGTTGCTTAGGTGCCTTGGGATCACATTCCCACTTTCATTCAGAAGGCTAAATTTTTACTTTTAAAAATAGAGGTCCTAAAAAAAAATAGAGGTCCTTAACCTTATTTTTTAATTTATTTTGCACCACAAACCCCTTTAGCAAACTAGTATACCCTATGAATCTCTTTTCAAAATAATGTTTTTAAAGATTATAAGAAAATTACATATATTGAAATACAATTTCCAAAGTATTTTTTTAATTTCATAAATTTCAGATTAAAGAGCTGCTGTTCTAAAGAGTAAGAAAAAACAGAAATTTAATTCAACAAATATATATTAAGTATCTTCTATGTTGAAGATAAAAGGGCAAGAAGCAAACAGGCTATGTCCTCAGGGAGCTTACGCTTCTATTTTGGAGATACAAGTATACAGATAAATAAATGTAAAGGATTTATAATTTAAAATAATACCAAAAATGCCCTAATTCCCCAAATTTTCATTATCTACCAACAAAGAATTTGAAGGCATTTATACTTATGGATCCATTTTTGGGGACTCAATTCACTTCATCTTTATCTTTTCTGGAATGCTGCAGGTTTAAAAGAGTTGATTTATCTCTATTTTACATGGAGACTGCAGCCTGCCCAAAGACTTGCTTTCTACTGGCATGCAAAAGAAACCATATTTGGTCAATTCAGCTTCTTTTCCTTTTTTTTCCGGTTCTGGGTTTATAATTGTCAGGAACAGCTGTGTACATTGCCAATCACCTTCCAAAAACTAACAGGCCTCCAACAGACAAAACATCTATTCTGCTACTAAATTTGTTTTTAATTATATTACAAGCAGAGGGGGAAAAAATGCCTCAGCTGTTAACACTTGCTCAGTAGGGCCAACGGTAGACATAGAGCAGACATTAGGAAATAGTTCAAAAAAATTTTGTAGTTTGTCATGATTTAATAGCCGATATTTCTGGCTTTGAGTGAACTCTGCAATATCCCCATGCGACAGGATAAATGATCGTCTACCACTATTAATTTTAGGTCATAATGTCTGAAATGCTGCTGCAAAAATAAATGCAGTATTTTCACTTTATTTGGTCAGGTAAATACTAAACTATTTTGTCATAATAACTTTACAACACTGTGTTTCACCTTGTCTTGCCTTGACTGCTGAAGGTAATAGGGCCTGTTTTATTATGCCCATAAATTGAGTCAATTGACTTATCCTTATATCCTGTTTCCTGAACTTAACGAGAGATTCTGCATCATTAGGAAAACACATCATCCTACAGCAGGATCAAAAGCAAAGGAAGCCTGATAATAAGTCATTTTGATTCCAGGGAATGTTCACCAGGCAAACTTTCAATATTCTGGCAAAAAGTAAAAATAAATAGCTGGCTTTGGAAAGAGCCTTTTGCTAACGGCTTTCTTGGGCTAGAAGTATTGCAGAAGGTTCCACCAAAAATTTCAGATCTGGCTGAATGCGGGCATGTCTAATGAATCTGAACATTGAAGGATGTTAAAGGACAAGACCACAAACCAAAATATCAACTCTTGGTACAGATTCTACTTGAGAGATATTCTCATTTTGTTGCAATTTCTTGTTGTTATTCAAATTAACTATTTTAATACCTAATATTAATAATTCATATTTAAAGTTTTATAAAAGCGCTTTTCTCAAAGTTAACTCTCAAAGTTTTCTCAAAGTTAACATAATTAACATTTTACAGATGATGATTCCAAATAGTCAAATCACTTGTCATAATCTTACAATTAACAAAGTAGTCAGAGTCAGACTACAAACCCAAATTTCCATCTCTGCGTCTAGTACCCTTTGCTCTACATCACAGTGATTCCCCAGATTAATTCTCTATTCATAAAATAAATATATTATGGCAAACGAGTTGACTATTTTAATGATTGGTGCCAATAAACACATGATATATTCTTTTGTGGTCTTGTCATGAAGACAGCCAAGATGATTGAACTCCCCATGGTGGACTACAATCGAAAAGCTACAATTATGTCAGGATTCTTGTGACCGGACTCCTATCTAATGCAATAAAACCAGAAACTTGAATCCCAAAGTCTCTGGGGATGTTTTGATCTCCCTTCATATTTTCCTATTCATCTAAAAGAAGTAGCAGAAAATGACAGTGAGAAAACTTAATCTGAAACCAGAAATGGGTTCATAAATCCAGAAGAGCTAGCCTGAGTGAAGCTTATCAGATAGACTTGAATTGTTCTAGTCTAAAAGACAAAAGCTGTGAGGGCATCTAGATGACACAGTAAATAGAGTACTATGTAATCCTGGGTAAATCACTTAATCTAGATTTTCTTTAAAAAAATTTTTTTTATAAAGACAGAAGCTCTTTTGTAGTTAGATTAGTCAATCAATAAGCATATATTAAGCACTTACTATGTGCCAGGCACTGTTCTAAGCTAAGGGAATACAAATACAAGCAAACAGAAAAATGATCCCCACTTCCAAGGAGCTTACATTCTAATGGGGAAAGCAATATAGTAAAAGGCAGTTTAAAAGGGTAGGATGGGGTTGAGGGAAAGTGAGGAGCAGGAAATAAAATAACCAGAATAGAGCATGTTAAAAAAAAAACCCTAGAATGCTATCTGGTAAGAAATGAAATAAGGCTGGTCTGGGTATCTTCTTTAAATTGAGGTCCTAGAAAGAAATATCCAATCACAGAGAGTTGCTTAAGGGGAAGAAGGTATAATTTACAATCTGGAAAATCTGTAAAATATTTTGGCCCTCTTTTTATACCAAAGAAGAAGTTTGAGTTATTAATATATTAAAAGACAAAATATGTTGATATTTTACAAAACTATACATTTTTATGCATTTCTGAGTTTCTAAAATTTTTCTATGTCAACTGCTAGCCTTTGCATACTATCTGCAGCTTCCACAAAACTACCCGCAAATTCCCTTTTCTTTTCTTATGCCATCCCCATATTGACACTGTGATAGGGAAAGTCATGATGTGGAAGGGATAACTTCCAAGATGTGAATTCTCAGGCTTCCAGGATGAAGAGGATTGAGGACATGATAGAGAAGAAACCCAGAGTACAGCTGGTATGTGGTTTTAGGAAGACATTCTGAAACCCAGCTGAGAAGAGGGGTCTCTGAAAGTCTTTCTATCATCAGATAATTTCAGCAGCAGAGATCTTTGAATTTTCATCAAAAATTTGCTTAATATAAAATACTCAGGTCTGAGTTAAAAGCCTTTGTAGAAACACCAACTCTATCCTGCTTATTGAGTCTCCTATACCCCATCCTCTGAGACCTTTATTCCTGCTCTGGGACCATTTTCTACAGACATTTCCTGGGTAAGGAAAACTGAAACCTACACTGCTTCTTTTTCTCAACGTTTTGGATTTCTTCCTGGGTCTCATTCTTTTTCAGCTGCCAGAACCTCCCATTTTCCTCATTATCTAACTCCACAAGACTGTGGACATTTTCTTCTTCATCACTCTGGAATCCATATCCTCTCATCACTTCTCTTGGCTGCTGTAATCAGAGAATCTTGGGAGCTCTGTTGCATTAATTCTTCAAATCCAGTCTACTTCCCCAAAGAACTTGTCTGTAGATATTATTTTGAACCCTTGGACTAAGTCCTGTGCCTCTTCACCTTTGATTTCACAATAACAAATCTTGTCTTTCCAATCAAGCATTATCTTTCTCATTGTACTTATACCCTTATGTTCCAGACATCTGACCTTAGGCTGCTACAACTCCCATCTGAAACCAATGAAAAGGGAAAAAAAATCCCTACAGTTACTAACCACTGGATGAAACAACCTGTGTCATGATGAATAGAGAGATGGTCAAAGACCAATGAAGTTCAAGGCCTGCTCCTGGCACTATTGTCTGTGTGATCCTGGACAAATCACTTGGCTGTAAATTGAAGAGAAGGTGCCATACTGCAGTGACAGGAGTTTCTTCACTGGGAGTTCTCTATAACAAAGAAATCACAACTTATATTACATATATATTATAATATACATTATCTATATTATACCTATATATATATTATATAACATGTATATTCTACATACATGGGTATATGATTATATATATATATATATCATATTATTATATATAGATTATAATATAATATGCTTAATATCCCCAGCTTATGTTATATAACTTTAAATTTCAGTAGAGAGTTTAACAGTCATTCAGTGATTCTGGTCAATTTTGGTATTGTACAATATTATATTAGAAGCTGTTCAAAACAAATGGATAGTCTCAATTTCTACTTGTGTCTAGCTCAGAACTAGAGCAAAAATTAGCTCTAATACAAAATAATAATATAAATTATTTAAATAATACAATAAATTATTGTATTGTTATAATACAATAATTGTATTGTAATACAATTAATATACAAATTATACAAATTTATATATTATAAAATAATACAAAAAAGAAAAACAATTAGTAAAATATATGAAATTAGAATTTTATTTATATGCTTGTTGTTTTTATTAAACCTTTTTATTTTCAAAACATATGCATGAATATCTTTTCAACATTGACTTTTGCAAAAATTTGTATTCCAAAATTTCCCCCTTTCCCCCCATTGCATCCTCTCCCCTAGATGGCAAGTAATCCAATATATGTTAAACATGTCAAAATATATATATTAAATCCAATATATGCATACATATTTACTTGCTGCACAATAAAAAAAAGATCAAAAAGGGAAAAAATGAGAAAGAAAATAAAATGCAAACAAAAATGCAAAAAAAAAATGAAAATGCTTATGTTGTGATCTACCCTCAGTTCCCACAGCCCTCTCTCTGAGTGTAGATGGCTCTCTTCATTACAAGATCATTGGAACTGATCTGAATCATCTCATTGTTGAAGAGAGCCATATCCATTAGAATTGATCGTCGTAATCTTGTTGTTGGTGTGTATAATGTTCTCTTGGTTCTACTCATTTCACTTTGCATCCATTCATGTAAGCCTCTCTGAAATCACCCTGCCAATCCTTTCTTATAGAACAGCAATATTCTATAACATTCTATATGCCTATTGTTAAGGGTAATAATTTCTATTATATCAGTGGTCAGTAATCAATGGAATTAATAAAAAGCCTGTTGTTGTTCAGTCATGTTCAACTTTTTATAACTCCATTTGAAGTATTCTTGAAAAGATGCTGAAAGAGTTTACCATTTCCTTCTCCAGCTCATTTTATAAATGAGGAAACTGAGGCAAATAGGATTAAGTGACTTACCGATGATCACATAGCTAGTGTCTGAAGTCTGAACTTAGGAAGATAAGTTTTCTTGACTATTATTAGGCATTCTTATTAACTGCACCAACCACCTAACTGCCCTTAAATTACTCTAGAAGTCAAACAAACCTACCACAAAGCAGCTAATTGATCAAATAGCAGATCTTTTGGTAAATTTAATCTCCTTAGCAGGTGAAGTTCATTGTGTATCGATTTCATGAATGCAAAGAGTATTAGAGGATTTTACTATGATGCTGGAGAATTTGAACATTACGTGAACATTACATAGCAAAATAAATCTTTCTTGGAAACCATTTCATCAAAAATACCATGAATTGGGCCACATTTTTATTAAGATGTATGCAGTGTGGACAGAGCATTTTGTGTTGTAATAAAATTTATTACACGTGCCCATTTCTTTATGTAACAACATAGCTTTCTAACTATTTTGGTGACAATTATAATAGATAGGATATTGATATTGAAAGTTCTGGTAGCACCACAAATAATCAATAGATACTCTAGCCAGTATCATCTAGAACCGTACTTGGAATCATAAGAGGTATGGGATCCTATACCATCCATCAAACAGCATTCATGTATCAAAAACCAACTTTGTGCCTGGCATTGTACTAGCTTTAGGAAATACAAAATTCAAAAATGAAACAATCCCTTTCTTCAAGTAGTTTACATACTATAAAGCCTAAATAAATTCACCAGGAACTCTGTGCTTCTTAGGGATCAAAGCCAGCTCTTCAGGAGCAAGAGTAGCATAACAGAAAGTTATCCACAGAGCTCCAAGGGGCTCAGTATTAGCAATCTCTTCATTTCGTTTGACTTCTTGATTGTTGGTATTTATGAACCTCAAAGTACAGACTCCACATTTTCTATCCTTTAATTCAAGATCAGAGAAACAAAACCAGCACAAACAAGATTAAAATAGAAATACAAAGCTGGAAAAAAAATTTACAGCCAATGTTTCTGATAAATTCCTCATTTGTAAAAACACAAAAGGAAGGGGAGAGGGAGGAAGAGAAGAAGGGGAGAATGAGAGAGAAGGGTAAAGGGGGAGAGAGGGATTGAAGAGAGATAAGGAGAAAGAAGGGAAGGAGGTTTACAGAGATAGAGAAATATCAATTGGCATTCCCCAATTGATAAATGGTCAACGGATATGAACAGACAATTCTCAGATGATGAAATTAAAGCCATCTATAGTTATATGGAAAAAATGCTGTAAATCACTATTGATTAGAGAAATGCAAATTAAAACAATTCAGATACCATTTCACACCTCTCAGATTGACTAAAATGATAGGAAAAGGTAATAATAAATGTTGGAGGGAATGTGGGAAAACTGGGACACTGATGCATTATTGGTGAAATGAAGTGATCCAACCATTCTGGAGAGCAATTTGGAACTTTGCCCAAAGGGCTATAAAACTGTGCATATCCTTTGACACAGCAGTACTACTACTGGATCTATATCCCAAGGAGGAAAAGGACCCACCTATGCAAAAATGTTTGTAGCTGCTCTGTTTGTGGTGACAAAAAATTGGAAAATGAGTAGATGGTCAACAATTGGGGAATGACTAAATAAGTTTTGGTATATGAAAGTAATGGAGATATTTATTTAAAATGATGAAAATCTGATTTTAGAAAGGCCTGGAAAGATTTACATAACTGAAACTGAGAGAAAAGTAGAATCAGGAATACAATGTACATAGTAACAGCAAAAATGTGCAGTGATCAATTATTAAAGACTTGATTCTTCTCAGCTGTTTATGATCCAAGACAATCCCAATAAACTTGCATAGAAAGCAGTATCTGCACCTAGAGAGAGAAAACTTTAGAGAATAAATGTAAGTCAATACATGCCATGTTCACATTTTTTCTTCTATTTTTTTCTCTCATTTTTCCCTTGTGTTCTGATTTTTCTCTCCCAACATAATTCATAAAGAAATGCATATTTTAAAAAAATTAATGTACATGTGTAACCAGAAAAATAAAGAAAACAATTTTTAAAATTGTTCAATGGGTAAGTAGCAGAATAAAATAAATGCCTATAAAATAAATTTTTAAAATAAAAGAAACAAAAAGTTTTAGAAAAAAATTCAAAATCAGAATTCACTAGGTTGTTTTTCTTCTGTTTGTAGGAAGAGGGGATAAAGTATGGAAGAGAAGAGGGGAAGTCTCTTTCTCTGGCTCCCTGTGTTTCTCTCTGTCTCTGTCTCTCTGTATGTATATGTGTGTCTCTCTGTCTCCCTCCCTTCCATTCTTCCCCCCTTATCTCTCTTCAATCCCCCTCTCCTCCTTTTCCCTTCCCTCTCTTTCTCCCCTTCTTCTCTTCCTCCCTCTCTCCCTCCTTTTTCCTTTTCCTCTCTCCTTTCTCCTCTCCTTCCCCTTCTCTTCTTCCTCCTCCCCTTCCCCCCTCTCTCTTATTCTTTTTCTCCCCCTCCCTTCCCTCTCCCTTTCCATCCCTCTTTCCCTCGCCTTCCTTCTTTTCTCCCTCCCCCCTCCCTCTCCTTCTTTCCTTCCCCTTCTCCCCCTCCCTCCTTTTTTCCTCTCCCTCTCCCTCCTTTCTTCTCCTTCCTCTCCCTCCTTTCCTCTATCCGCACAGGGTATCATGCCCTTACCTGCAGGTGCTCTGCCCAAAGGAATGTACATTTTCTTTTTTGATCACTGAAACCTCCCAAGATATCTTGGGGTTCATTGGCTGGATATCTTCCTTAAGGACCAAGACTTACACCCAGATCACTCTGCCTCTCACTGATTGGCCAACAATACATCCCAAGTTACCCACTTGGTCACTGTTTGAGCCCTGATTTTCTCAAAGGGAATGTAAATAGTGATAGTTCCCCTGAGAGTCTTTCCCTCTCAGTTTGATTTTATTTTTTTGACTAGAGGTAAAAGAGGACAATCTCTGCTTCACTTCTTACCCAGCTTTAATCACTGATTGGAGGGTCTCAGTCAAACTAAGACCTGTTGAAGACCTCAGCTTAAAAGCCAAGGGCTCCCATGGCATCCAGGCCATCTCTAGTTTTCCTGATCTGTATCTGTCCACTGTTCCCAGATGGCTCTGAAGGGGAAGGGGAGGCAGGTGACCTCGTCATCCTTTAAATTCAACTCATTTGCATGTTATATGGCATCATCTCCCTGATGATGGTCTTCTTCAAGATCAAAGGACAAACAACACAACAACAGCAACAATTACAGTGATGTCAAACTCAATAGAAACAAATCTTTCCTGGCCTCCTACATATCAATTTTAAAAATTATTATCTATGTTATCATATTTATATTTATTTTAAAAAAACATTTTTCAATTACATTTTGATGTGCTGCAGGGCATACTAGAAAATTTTGTCAACCTCTTGTAAAAAGGCCATGAGTGTGATACCCCTATTCTACCCTATTTCACCTGGTGATCTCACCAGCAACCATGGATTCATATTATCTGATTTATATTATCTCCACGCAGATGATTTTCAGATATGATTATCCAATCCAACTTCTTTCCTTACTTCCAGTCTCTCATTTCCTCCTTCCTATTGGATGCTGCCATCTTGATGTCTCATATACATCTTAAACTCAACATATTCATAACTAAACTCATTATCATTCCTCTGAGGGGAAAAATACACTCAAAACAAACAAAAAAATCCTTTCCTTTTCTGAACTTCTTTATTACTGTCCAGAACACATTTCTTCCCAGGCCTCCAGGTTTGCAACTTAGATCTTGTCCTTAACTTCTCATTCTTTCTCACTTCCTATATCTCATCTATTCCCAAAGGCTGTTCATTTTATCTTAGTTATATCTATTGCACATGCCTTCTCTCCCAACACCATCACCAACTTAGTGTAGGACCTTATCATATCACATCTGAACTATTGCAATAGCCTACTTGTGGGTCTGCCTGCCTCAAGTCTCTCCTCACTACAATCGATCCTTCACTCAACTGTCAAATTAATTGTCCTACTGTACAAGGCCTACTGTACAAGGTCACTCCCTTACTCAATAAATCCCTGCCTTCTTTCATCTTCATAAAGAGCATTGCCATTCAAAGCTCCACATAACATGAGTCTCTCCTTTCCACCTTTTTCACCTTTTTACTCATACCCAGTAATACAGACTTCCTTTTTGTCCCTCACACAAGACCCTCTTTTCATCTCCTAGAACATTCTCCATCTTCATCTCTGCCTTCTGGCTTCCCAGGCTTCCTTCATCTCCCAGGTAAAATCCACCTTCTTCAAGAAGCCTCTACCTAGATCCTTCATTCTAATTTCTAATTCAATCATTTTTCAGTCATGTTCTATTTTTCATTGATTATTTTCTTTTTTTATTATTTTAGCTTTTTATTTACAAGATATCTGCATGGGTAATTTTGTAGCACTGACAAGCCTTTTGTTCCAAATTTTCCCCTCCTTCCCTCCACCCCCCTCCCCCAGATGGCAGGTACATGTTACAAATGTTAAAGTATAAATTATTCATTGATTATTTTCAATTTATCCTGTTTGTATATCTAGATGTTGCTTCATTCAACTGAAATCTATCACTGACTAGCTGTTTTCCGTATTCTCCATGCTTAGCAGAGTCCATCACACATTAAAGACATTTAATAAGTATTTTTTATTTGACTTTACTTTTCTAGGTTTTAGGAGAAAGAGGGATTTTTATAGACTCACCATTAACTGAGACAAAAGCTCTCTTAAACCAGGCTTATTTCATAAGCTTGGGCTTCTATCACCTAAAAAATATACGTGGAACAGTGTTCCAAGGTCTAGATGACATAGATAAGAGTTCCAAACTCCAAGGAAAACAAAGAAAGCAAATGCAGTAGGTATCCAAGACTCAGTGATTTACAGTGGTCAAATGTCCCCAAGCCTGATATATCTGAAATCAGAGTCTGATCTCAGTGATGGGAACCAGCACAGAATCCAGAAGGTCAGTGTAGAAAGAAACCTAATAGCTCTCCATTTGTTTCAGCTAACAGTACTGAGATAGAGGAGCAGGGAGAGGTCATGAACAATATGTCACCTACTAATAATATTTTCCCCCAGCTATATGTCAAGAAAAATTTTAGTATTAATTTTTACAAGATTTTGTTTCAAATTTTTCTCCCTTCCTTCTCTGCCCTCTTCCAAAGATGGAAGGCAGTTTGATGCAGTTTATACATGTACCATCATATAAAATGTATTTCCATATTAGTCACAATTGTTTGTCACCTCCATGAAAGAATGCTGACTGGAGGAGAGAAGTTGCACAAGACAAACCATCATCCTCAGCTGCTTATGCTCTTCCCCACCCTCATCTTCATAGGATTTCCTGTCCTTACACCAAACAAATATACTCCATGGGTCTGTTGCCCAGGGCTCCTTTGAACGTAAAGATTTTAACCTAGAACCCATGAATTTGTTTTTCTGATAGTTTGATAAGTGTATTTTAGAATAATTGTTTTCTGTTGTAATCCTATATATTTTGCTTTATGTACTTAAAAACATTATTCTAAAGAGTCTAAAATGACAAAGGACTCCAAAACTCACAGAAAAGGTTGAGAACCTCTGCCTTAATAACTCTTGCCAAATATCCTTTGAGCCAGCAATATCACTACTGAGTCTGTATCTCAAAGAAAACATAAAAGAGAGAAAAGGACCCACATGTGCAAAAATGTTAATAGTGTAAAGGAATTGGAAATTAAATGGATGCCCATCAATTGGGGAATGACTGAATAAGTTATGGTATATGAATATAATGGAATATTACTGTTCAATAAGAAATGATGAGCAGGATGATTTCAGAAAATCTTGGAAAGATTTACATGAACTAGTGCTGAGTGAGGTGAGAAGAATCAGAAGAACATTGTACACAGTAACAGCAAGATTATGTGATGTTCAACTATGAGAGACTTAGCTCTTAGCAGCAATGTGGTGATCCAAGGCAATTCCAATAGTTGAAATGGAAAATGCCACCTGAATTGTAAAAGAGAATTGTAAAGATTGAATGCAGATCAAAGCACACTATTTTCACCTTTTTTATTGTCTTTCTTTCTTGTGTTTTTTTTTTCTTCCACAACATGACAAATGTGAAAATATGTTTAGAATGGTTGTATGTATATAACCTATATCAGATTGCTTGCTATCTTGGGGAGAGGGAGGTAAGTGACGAGAAAAAAATCTGAAATTCAAAATCTTACAAAAATAAATGTTGAAAGTGATACTTATATGTAATTAGAAAAATAAAATACTATTGAGAAAATTTTTTTTTTTAAAAAAAAGACTCTTGGTAAGGACCCACACATTCAAAAATGTTTGTAACAGCTTTTTTTGTAATGGCAAGGAAATGAAAATTGAGTAGTTGACCCTCAGTTGGGGAATGGCTGAATAAGTTTGGTATATGACTGTAACGGAATATTATTGTTCTATAAGAAAAGATGATCAGGATGATTTCAAAAAAGCCTGTAAAGACTTACATGAACTGATGCTGACTGAAGCAAGCAGAACCAAGGGAATATTGTACACAGTAGCAACAAAATTATGTGATGGTCATTTGTGAAGGACTTGGCTCTTTTCAACATCAAGGTGATTCAAGGCAATTCTAACAGACTTGGGATGGAAAGGGTCATCTGTAACCAGAGAGGGAACTATGAAGACTGAATGTAGATCAAGGCATGGTATTTTCACTTTTTGTTGCTGTTGCTTTTTATTAACTTGTTTTGGGGTTTGGTTTTTTTTTTCATTTTTTTCTTCATGCTTTTTTTCTTTTTGATTTGATTTTTTTTTTTGCACAGCATGATGAATATGGAAATGTGTTTAGAATAATTGCACATGTTAACCTATATTAGATTGCTTTATATCTTGGGGGATTGAGGAGGAAAGAGAGTAAAATTTGGAACACAAGGTTTTTCCAAGGTTGAATGTTGAAAACTATATTTTTATGTAGTTGGAAAAACAAAATATTATTGGGGGGAAAATGACTCTTGACCAAACCTTCTGTGAATTCCATTTTGGTGTTGCTCTCACTTTTCCTCATGATCCCTCCATCAGGAATTCTTAATTGTTCCTCATCATGACGAAGTTTGTTAAGGACCATGCCTAAGTGAAAGGGGCAGATCAATTCTCTGAGAGCCTCTGCAGCTGTGGATCATAATACTTGAAGGAGTTGCAAAGAAGCCTTCGAAGATGTTCCTTGTGAATTGGGAATGAAATAAATTGGAAGCAAGAGGAAAGAGGAGAGAGGCCAGAGGACAGCAACTGCTTCTAAGTCTCCTTGTATCATTATCATCATCATCATCATCATCAATCATCCTCTCACATGAAGAGATCCATTCTACAGGTCTGAGTGAGACTACCAGCAGCCATTGACAGGTGGTTCCTGTATCGCAACAGAAGTTAGGAAAGTTGCTCATTCTTCCTTTCAAAAACATCAACATCACAAGAGTAAAGAATTGACTTGTGCGTGAATTGGATTTAAGTGAGGCAGTGTTGTACAAGTCCACTAAAAGAGCAAATGAATCTGATATCAGCTGCCAGTCCTGTAATTTCATCCAAATTGAAGCCAGCATTTGGGGTGATGATGTCCTCATTCGGGGCCTAGAAATGTAGCAACAAGAAAGATGGGGCAGAGTTCATTCTAGTACACAGAGGTATAGAATACCAGTTTGGGCAGAGATTCTAGTCAACATCTAGTCAACACTTTCACACATTTCCCAGACAGAGAAAACAAATCACAAAATGGCAAGTAGAAAAGATGAGATTCAAACCCAAATCATCTAAGCTATAATAATAGTATCCAGTCACTCAGAAGTCAAAACTAAAGAAGTTTAGCAAAGACAAGGAAGGCCAGACCTTTAAGCTAAGCTAGCAAGGGGTCAAGTCTGAGGAGATCAGCTTAGTACACAGGAAAATACAGATACTTTAAGGAGGCAGCAAGATGGTAGGAACTCATTAAAATCCTGTTTATTAGTAACTGTGGGAAGAATCACTTCATCCCTCTGAATTTCAGGCCTCTCCTCTATGATAATAATATTTGTAATTTGTAAAACAACAACAATATTTGAATGGCTAGTTGTTTGTAACATGCTTTAAGGTTTATGAAATACTTTACCAATCCTCACAATGATCCTGGGAGGAGGTAGATGCTATAATTACTCCTATTTCATAGATGAAGAAATTGAGGCAGACAAAGACTAAAGGCTCTACTGTAATAGCTCTTAATAGTCCAAGACTGGATTTGTGCTAAGGCTTTCTAAATCCAAGTATAGAGTTTTATCCGCTGTGACACTTAGCTTCCTGTACTTGAAATATGTCATATATAGTGAAGTTTAAAATATATAATCTATATAAAGTGCTTTGTAAGCCATAAAACACCATATAAATGACAACTCATATAATTATGATGATAACAATGATGGGCTCAACACTATCTAGCTGCTCTGGGGAAAACATGAGTAATATAAGATATGTTCCCCGCCTAACAGGCAATCTCACAAATAGATAACAATGTGACCATACAAAGCAAATACATACATACATAAACAAATAAAGAATTATGCAATAAATTGTGCAGACTATTAGCATTGTAGGCATTCAAAGAAGAGGACCTGGAGTAAGCTTTATTTCATGTTGGCCTATCTTAGATTTCTCTGTTTTGGGGGGGAAGTCAAAAGCAGAAATGGTAGAAATCTATTCTTGTGACATTTGAATCTTAAACCAAAGCAAGAAACATCGTAAGAAAAGTGATTTTCTTGACATTTCTAAACAATTTCTGACATTCGAATCATAAAGCCAACAAATAGTTGTTTGACATATGACCACCATCATTTTATATTTATTATCGTATTTAGTCTATAAAGATAACGGGATTAACTTCCAAATATTGTACTGTACCTTCATTAAAATAAGTAAGCTACTTATACCACAAAAAAGTTAAAATAAGCTCATGGGAGTTTTACATTAATGTTCACATCTTGCTTTAATGCTTTGTGATGGGTCTAAAGATTATAGTGCATTAAGAATAAATATTAGTTGGAGATTTGTTATATTAAATATGCCATGTTCATGGTTTATGTTGTTAGTCGGTAGCTTAAATTAATTGTGACTGGAAAATAGTCAACACTTAATGACACATGATATATGACACATCATAAAATAATAATAACCACAAAAATAATAATAATTAGAATTTTATAGTGCTTTAAAGTGTATGAAGAACTTTACAAATGTTATATTTTATTTTGTCTATTGTACTTCATTTTATCATCTCAACAACCCTGGGAGATAGATGTTATTATAATCCCCGTTTTATAGATGAGGTAACATCTCCCACTTTGGACTATCCCCATTCTCTGGGATTTATGGCTTAACCAGTAAAATGTCACATAATGCGGAGTACATAAGCTCTAGGAACAAAGGGAATTTTTGTTTTTGTCTTTCTATCATCATTACCTAGCATCATGCCTGCACATAGTGGGCATTTAATAAATGATGGTTGAATCTTGAATTGCCTTCTTAAAGAGGAGAGTCTCTGTTTTATTTCACACCTTTAAGAAAGAAACCTTTTAAAAAAAGTCACTAAAATTGAACAAGGGTACAGCATTCCATCCTGCTTGTTACACTCATATTATAAGTATATAAGGGCACCATTGGAGCTATTACTATCAAGTGAATGGAAGTGCATAGTACTTTTCAATGAGTATTCCATTCACAGCTCATTGGCGCTGAAGTTGCTGCAATGGTCTACGGTGCAAATGTGCACTTTGGGGCTCTTTAATGCATGGATTATGGGTACAATAGGCCCTTGCAGCTTCTCACTGTAAAAACATGTACTTGGGGAATTTAAATATGCGTATTATTGACACAACTTAGTACCATTTTTGGAGCTGCTTGTGAGCTGTGTAGTATATGGCTTTACCAGGGGCCTGTTCAGTCTCCAGAGAGCAAGTAAATAACTGCCCTTTCAAGAGAGAAGTTTCACTTCTACATTTACTATCTGTGTGACCTTTGCCAAGTCACTTAAACTCTCTAGGTCTCAGTTTCCCTATCTATAAAAAGAAGAGATCAGAGTACATGATCTCTAAGATCCCTTCCAGCCCTAAATCTGTTATCTATTGATGTGTGGACTAATGATAGAGTAGAGAATAATAATGGATTTTGTCAAAACCCACTCACCTGTTTTTTCCTTACTTTGGTTCTTAACAATAAAGTTAGCAATCAGCCTTTTGGAAATTAGCTGCCTCTTCCCTTAAAATGCTAAAAAAATAAAAAAAAGAAGAAGAATCAGCATGTGGTGGCTAAAGAATCCCCTCTTCTACATTATGGCTATTTATTTTTTATGGAGCCCTGGCAGTGTACCCTGCTGATTCCTCCCCCAAGGATCTAACGATGCAAATTAGATAGAAGCCAAATACCAGAAAATGGTAAGACATTTATCCAAATGTCTCAGTGCCTTTTCCCACCAGTCTCGATTTCACATATCACATGTCCTATTATAATCCATCAGCTTAAAAAAGAATTGTTTACATGCTTTGATAACCTATCACTAATATATTCTCTACACTCCAACATATTTTAGTATATTTACCTAATGAATGGATTTTTACAATCATTCCAAAGTTTCATATTTTTCCATTTCTGTGCAATAACAATAAGAGGTCTTTATAGAAAAGCCATTTCCTCACACCCAGACACCAATTTTTGGAAGGTGTCTTATAACAATTGTACTCTCTGTACAATGAATCGCTGGAAAGCTCTGAACTTCTATTTACCTTCCCACAGAGTTGGTGAGTTTGTTGGCATTCAATGAGCAGATTTTATTGCACTGTATTTTTCTTATGAACATTATGAACCTCTTCCTACTGTAAAGTTCTACTAAAATCCCTCACTGCAGAACGAACTTAACTGGTTTAAAACTTCATAATATTCATAGATTGTAAAGTAGCAATTAAGCTAGCTGATTTGAGATTTACATAGATCTTTGGATTACCTAGTAGACTATGTACCCATGAGATGGTAGCATAGTAATACTCCAGAGTTGTTGGGAGGATTTGCCAGATAATCTACTCCAGTAAATATTTGAAGAATAGGGACACTAATTCCTATTAGCAATCAAAAAGCCATTTTTCTCTTTGAGATTCAGAAACTGATCAATTCTTCTGAATATTTAGGGATTGAGGATACCAATGATGAAGTATAGCAAGATGCTGGATTACTATGGAATTATATATATATATATATATATATATATATATATATATATATATATATATATATATATATATATATATATATATATATATATGTGTGTGTGTGTGTGTGTGTGTGTGTGTGTGTGTGTATATATATATATAGTATGTATGTATGTATATTTATATAAGTGGAAACCTGGAAGCCTGATATTTCATGTCAAAAATTCAAATGAAAATGGCATAGGTTTTTTTCTCCAAATGTTAACCTATGATGCTGCTGAAGGCATTTCTGGAAAAACAGTACTGAACCACTTATATTTTAATGGCCCATCAGATTAAGAAGTTCTAGTTCCCAGTCAGGGAATAGTTCTTTCATTATTAAAACTCTGTCATCATTTTTCTTTATGTTTATTTTTCCCTTCTTTATTATAAAACTGAAGCTGTCCTCTGTTTTTAAAGGTAAAGCTATAAATATCATGTAATGAATAATGTTCAATATATCTTTCTAGACTTCTTATTTCTTCCATCCCACCCTACTCAAGCTGCCTTCTGCTTTCAGGTACTTTGCAATCAAGGGACACTGGCCTCCTCACTATTCTTCAGGCAAACTTTTCACCTCAAGATTTAGAGTACTCTCTCAGCCTGCAAAGTTCTACCCCTTCACCTCTACCTCTATGGCCTCCTTGGATTCATTCAAGCCCCAGTTGAAATCTTCCTTTCTCCAGTAAGTCTTTCCCAATCTCCTTCGATGCTAATATCTTCTCTCTGTTGAGTATTTCTAATTTATTCTATATCTGGATTGTTTGTATATAGGTGCTTGCATCTTATCGCTTGCCATTATACCATGAGTTCCTTAAGAACAAAGGCAATGCTTAGCACAGTGCTTGACATAGTGGGGGCTTAAAATTTTTATTGACTAATTATAAATTAAATTGTAAAACGGCAAGATTTCGGGGATGAGAGAGATGAATTGACTTTGGTGTCTCATGATCTGATCAAAAAAAGGAAAGCTCTGGTAGTTTCCATCAAATGGAAAAGCTTCAATTATGGTCTCAATGATAGATCCCTTCTGAGGACCAGCCTACAATGATTCAGAGATGCTCATTTCCAGAAGATTAGCTGCCAGGAGATGAATTTGTTCCACCAATTATTCATGAAGACTTGTTTACAAAAGTTATAGGGTTATTGTAATCTACACCCATGAAGGAAGAACCCACATTATGAAATTACAGATAGCTTTTAATATTGAATTTGTGCAAAGAGGTATTAAATTGAAGTAAAAAATCCAACACTCACCATCTAGTTTCACCACATAAAATTTGTGTCATCTGGATGAATCATTTAACTCAGTGAGTAACATTAGGAACTGAAGTACATTGAATCGAACAAAACTCAACAAATGTTTTTTGAGTAGCCACTATGTAACAGGGGCAGGTAGCTATCCAGTGAGTGGTTAGAGACCCAGCCTTGGCACAGGGAGAACCAAGTTCAAATCCAGCCTCAGACACTTCCTAGCTGTGTGACTCTGGGCAAATCAGCTTAACAATGTTGCCTCAGTTTTCTTATCTGTAAAATGAAATGGAGAAGGAAATAGCAAACACTCCAGTATCTTTGCCAAGAAAACCGCAAAAGGGTCATGAAGAATCAGAGATGACAAGATAACAATACTATGTAACACACACTGCTTTAGATGCAGAGGATGCAAATATAAGAAACAAATTCTACTAGAAGGAAACAACATGTATACAGATTAAGTAAATAAAATAAATACTAAGTTTATAAAAAGTAATTTCAGCATGATAGAGAGAACTCTTAACATCTGAAAAGATCAGGGAAATCTTTTCAGAGAGTCCTTGAGCTGAGCCTTGAAGGAGACTAAATATTCCAAAAGGCAAATTACTGAGAAATAGGAGTTTGTTTGTAAATATTTGTGCATATGTGTGTGTATACACACACACAAACACACACACACACACACACACATGCACATATACACACACATGCTTATATACATAAGTATAGGCTTTAATAAATGTGAACAGAAATATAACTTCTTGGTAAAGCCTTTAAGATTTCTTTATAACCATTTTACCTTTTTCAGGAAAGAAAAGGAAATGAGGAGAAATAGAAGAGAATATAATAGAATTGATCAACAAGCATTTATTAAGCACCACCTTGTGACAGTCACTATCCTGAAAACTGGAGATACAATGAAACATTTCTGCCCTCAAGAAGTTGGCATTCTATCAGAAAGAGAATGTGGACACAAAAAATATATATATACAAACCAAAAGATAATAGAAGGCCATTTAGGAGAGAAAACAGCAGCAGCTGGAAGGATCAAGGAAAACTTCCTATAGAAAATGGTGGTTGTTCAGTGTTTTGAAGGAAACTAAAAGATTCTGAGATAGGATGGGCCTCTCAGGCAGCAAAGGCTGATGGACAGTGCTTCTCCTTCCTCTTCTAGTCTCATCTCTCCAAACTTCTAAATCAAATTCTATACCTGTTCTATGGACAATTTCTTAAATAAATTTAAAAACTGGTGATATAGGTTTATGCCCACATTCATATAAAATTACAGTGTAGTTTCACCTACATTGAGCATACAGACTAAACATTTATTTAATTTTCATGTGACACATCTGAATTTTCTGGATGAAAATGAC
Source organism: Sminthopsis crassicaudata (assembly GCF_048593235.1). Taxonomy (NCBI): domain Eukaryota; kingdom Metazoa; phylum Chordata; class Mammalia; order Dasyuromorphia; family Dasyuridae; genus Sminthopsis; species Sminthopsis crassicaudata. The sequence continues at coordinate 434,825,398 of NC_133619.1, read as the reverse complement.
CCTGAGGGGTCATTCGATTTGTAGTCATCTTCAAAAACATCACACTTAAACCATTTGCTGTCCTAATGATGGAGGAATAACATCATCTCTGTATTTGAAAGGAAGCACATTGTTTATCCTTATTGAATTTCTTTCTTTTTTTCTTGTCTACTTCTCTATTGTACCAAGATCCTTTTGAATTACATATGACCTTTCCTTATAAGATGCTGGTGATCCTCTCTCAATTCTAGCATGACATCATACAGAAAAATTTGTGAACATGCTTTTGTTTTTCTATCTTCTAAGTTATTATTGAAAATACTGAATATGAGGAAGTTGAAAGGAAAACAAGTTGGAAGGAGAGGTAGTAGTGTCTGAACAAGTACTTTACCCCCAACTCTCAGCAGGTTCACACATAAGGAAGGAATATATTTGAACCAAATTTTAACCTTAAGTCTATATTCAACTGAGCCTGATAAATGAGATTTAGGCCATAACTACAGTACATACATTAAAGAAGTTCTCTAGAGGATTCCATTTTATTCTACCTGACCAACTAGAAAATTCACTAAAGAATGTAATAAGGACTCCAGATCCCTTGTGAAAAATTGCACTTTGAAGAATTTTTTCCCAATCACCTCATTGGTAAATGTGGGCTGCACTTTGGGAAATGATATACAATGATGCCCCCATCTCATCTTTGCAGGATACAAACAATTAGAAATTTTGAACTACAAGATTTAATTTGATTTTTGAAACTTTAAAGGTAGATTTTCCAGGGGAGGGAGTAGTTGGCTTGGGGGGGTTTGTTTTTGAAATTAAGCTCCCCCATCTAATCCATAAGAATAGTCTAAGTGGTACAATGGATAAAGTGCTAGACCAAGAGTGAGAAAGACCTAAGTTCAAATCCAACTTCAGATACTTAACTAGATGTGTACACTTTAACAAGTGTTATCTCAGAAGTCTTAATTTCTGTCTCAGTTTCCCCAACTGTAAATAACAGGACCTATTTCACAGGGTTGTTGTGAGGACCAAATCAAATAAAATGGGATAGTATGTATAAAGCCCTAGCACAATCCCTCCTTCATAGTTCTTTGTTCCCTTTTGCCTCTTCTGCATAATTATGACACTGAAACATTCTAGAATATATAAGTGCCTTTTGAATCATCAAAGAAATAGTGGATTTTATCTGCATAGTCTTACTACTAAGGGAATTTATTATATTCTAATTCTTTGAAAAATCAGTAATCCAAGTATAGCTTTATCTGGCAATAATTGTTCATTGCCTCTAAATCCATATAGGTTAATTAAGCCAGAGGCAACACAGAAAATGAGGGCTCCAGGTAATGAACTCATGAAAAGTTGGACATCACTCAAACAATGCACAACAATAAAAAGTTACACAATAAACTCCAGTTACCAACAGAATCAAATATGATAGCCTTTGTATGATTTTTAAAGCCTTTTATAATCTGAACCTTTTTTACCTTTCCACTCCTTTAAACTTTCATTTCAAGATCCAGATACTACCCTCCTTGTTATAACTCCAATACAACATGTCTCCCAACTCAAAGCATTTTTAATGCCTGGGGTTTTCTCCCTCCTCTCTACTTCCTTACTTCCCTAGCTTCCTTCAAGCCTTAGTTTTTTTTATCTTTTCCCAGTCTTCCTTAATCTTAGTGCCTTCATTCTAAGACCATTCCCAATTTATCTTCTATAAATATTTATATCTTTCTCATTAAACTTTAAGCTTCTTGAGGGCAGGAACTATATTTTGTCTCATTTTGCATTCCAGACACTTAGCACAATGATTGACTGACATCATCTAATATAGCTTTTTTTGTTCTGTAGATGGAACAGCAAAGACCCAAAGAGATGAACTAGCCTGCTCTTGGTCATACAACACAGGTAATGAGTGACAGATCTAAGTTTTCATGCCAACTATATCACTATTTCTGCTTTGCCACATTGATATTTTGAAGTTTTTTCTAACTCTAAAATTTTCAGTGCCAAGTTCTATTCCTACTTTGCAGATGGAAAAGCTGAGATATAAGGTATAAGAAAGGGGGAAAAAGACAAAAGTTCCTAAGGTCCCAGAATTTTCCCAGCAAAAATCACAAATCAGAGACTTTCTAACAAAGCAACATTTGTTTGTGAAAGAACTTATATAAAAAAATTTTCATTCTGGTGAACTTGAGATTACTAAATAAATTAATGTTGTGCATTCAAATGTTATATTGTCGTGTTTTTCTGACCATGTTAATGGTAGTTGAGGTTAATGAGATAATTAATTTTATACTGTAAGTCCACCCAGCATAAAGACTGTTTCTTTTCATGTACCAACTCAGTGACTATGAAGGCTCCAGTCTTTTGTGGAATGGTTCCAAGTTTTGAATAGCCTGAGTAAAGAAAAAAAAAGGTTATCATTGTCAATAAAAATAATGATTAATTATCAGGGCACCATAGCCCAAAATGAAACCAACTATAAATCAAAAAAAAAAAAAAAAAAAGAGGAACCTACCAATGATTTAACATTCTGTGTGTGTGTGTGTGTGTGTGTGTGTGTGTGTAAATTTAAATACAAGAGAAAGAAATTCAAATGGTGGTAAAGTCACCTGGAATTTGAGAAGCTTTACTCTGCATGGCAGATATGGAAATTTCATGATGATTTATGAATCAGCCATTCTTTTCTGTTATTAGAAATGTGTTCAAACATCCTCTTGGTTAAATTGGATCCCTTTGCATGCTATCACAATTAAATCACCCAATTCTATTATTTGGGTCCTTTCTTTCTGGGAATTAAGACTATATGTTTATGAGTTGAAAAATAAATTAGCATCAACTGTTCACATGTCTTCTGTAAATCAGGAAAACCCTGAAAGAAAATTTCATTCTTTCCTTGATTACTTTTAATTTTTTTTTTTCCTTCCAAAGAAACACTTTAAAACAAAGTGTTTGAAAGAAGGGGAGAAAGAATCAGGAAGGAGCAGGAGAAGGAGGCAGAGGGGAGTTAGAAAGAAGGAGTCAGAGAAAGAGAGATAGAGAAACAGAAAGAAAAAGACAGAGGAACACAGAGAGATACAGAGAGACAAAGAGACAGAGACAGAGAGGAAGACAAAGAGAGAGAAAATGCAGCAGCTAAAATACGAGCCTTGGCAATTTTCCAACATATACACCCAAATGCATTCTAACCAGCTATTTGGAAAGAAAAGGCCAGAGCCTTATTTACATAAAATAATGACCTAACAATAAACCACTATTAATCATGGATTTTTCCTTAACCAACCCGTGTGGACTAAACTCAGCAAGGTCTTCTCAACCAAGGACAACTTCTAGTTTCAATGTGAAATATATCCTCTTTAAAGTTAAAATGTCCTCATCTTGTTCATCCTCTTTCTCTGTGAAACACATGGACTAACCAGCAATAACAATAAAGTAAAAAGGAATAAATGTACCTCTCTATAATCATGGCTCTCTACAAATAGTCTTGTTATTTGGATTTTCTTGGAAGAACACACAGGTTGTTTCTCCATTTCTCCACTCTTATCTTTTTTTCAATAAATTATAGACATTTACTAAAACTCACTTGGGGTTTTCTCAACCACAGCTGCTGAAGAAAGAACACAATTATTTCAAAAGAAATATTATCAGGGCTTTCTAAACTTTAATAATTTTGTATGAAAAACTATTTAACAAGCTGATTTTAGATTTCTAGATCATAAGTATGGATAAGCAATTGTCAGAATTCTTCTGTAATGATTTCAATTTGATTATGGTAGAAGGCCACTGGTAATGGAAATTCATGGTTTTGTACATAATCTACTTCTTCTGTTCTTCTCAGTGGGCAACAAAGTACCAGGTAAACAAGGACAAGGTCAGGGAAAGAAGCATTTACTTTTTCATCTCAGGCTCATGTGTTAAAAGAAAAAGCAAAAAATAAATTAATTTCCTCTATTCAGCAGCTTGTGGCTAACAGAAGTGGCTTCTAGAATTCAATTGATGTAGGCAGTGTTGATTATGGCTCCAGTCTTGGATATCCAGGCCAGGATTGTACAGGAGGCAGGACAGTCCCACTTACATTCCCAATTTGTGCTGCTACTACCTGAGTCCCAGTTACTGCCTCAGAAGAAGAGAAGTGAGAAAGAGAGAAGATACCAAAAAAAAATCTTTCTCCTGTCACACTTTAACTACTGCAAAAGAGAAATGATCATTGAAATCACAGAGGGGAGAAAAGTAGTCTTTTTCTCATGCCAGGATCATCAGCCTGTGGGTATCATTTCTTCCACCTTGGAACTATTAAGAGATAAAAGGGAAGGACAACTTCTCCCGGACTATACATAAGACAAAAGAAACTAGGAAAATGCCTCATGCACATTAGGAAGTATCCTAGAGAAGAGTCTATGGGAGATCATGGTTAAGAGTCATAGGGGCAAGAACAGATTGCTATCTGTCTCTTTTTAAGTATCACAGGTCTATCTAATAATTATAGCTATGTCCCAATTAGTATGAATAATGAATTCTATTGATAATAATGTAATATATATACATGTATATGTATATATATATATAACTAAGATTTGCAAAGTACTTTACAAATGTTATCTCAATTTATCCTCACAAAGACCCTGAGAAGTAGGTGCTATTATTATCCCCAATTTACAGATGAGAAAACTAAGGAAGCTGAGTGACTTGACATCACACCTTATAAGTGTTTGAACATGGGTTTGAACTCAGGTCTTCCTGATTCCAGGTCTAATGCTCTATCCACTGGATCACTTGGCTACCTCTCTGAAGTAGTCACATATATAGGAACCAAGAGTTGATGCTCAAATTTGTCTTGACATTAAATTTTGTCTTGACTATTGTGTGCAAAGGATTTATGTGAAGCAGAGTTCCACAAAGTCATCAGCCTCACTCTCTCTTCCAGAGTCATCAAAGTTCAATGGTAAAACAGAAGTCAAGACAACTGGCCATATCCCATGATAGAATGGATGACTCTGGAATTTTTGATGGCTGACCAACTTCTAAATGCTTCATAGTGCCTGCTTCAGCTGCTTTCAAGAACAGTGAAACACTGTTCTCATCTGCCCATTTTGCCAAGGAAAATCTGCACATTTGGGAGGTAGACATCCCCCTTCCTCACTGATGGATTTGAGGCCATTGGTTACACTCGAGATGGTTTTAGCCCATCTGACAAGAAAATTTTACTAGAATGTGACATGCTATACCTTGAAGCCACTGGTGAGAGCTGAATTAGGGGTAGACATCAAAGATTACTTGGCAAGCTCTTACAGAGGGGCTAGTCCTCTCTAACTACTCTATACATCACAAACTTGGTACAAGCAAACATGGAAGTATAATAATTGACAGCTTTCTAAACTACAGGCTTTAGAATTTCAGAAACTTGACATATGTTTTAAATAATAGCAAATCATTCACCCTTTTTTCCTTTTTCTCCCTATTTCTACCTCTTTCCACTTAAAAAAAGAGTAGGTCTGACCCCACAGTGACACATTAGGTTATTTGTTGCTGTGCTCTATCCAATTCAGCCATCCCTAGAAGTAGCAAATATTGCTGTAGATGCGCATAGGAACATAGAAAAATCAATGGACCCCAGAGTGGATATATTGTTGTTGCTTAGCTCAGTTGATTAGTGTTCTTTACTAATGAGGCCAAGGTTATGGGCTCAATCTCTGTGTGTCCCAGTTAGCTTTATTCTATTCTGTAGCCAGAAATTTTACCACTGACCTCACCCATTCTCATTGCTCACAAAGATGAAGCAAAAGCAAAAGACTGGACCAATGTGAGGGTATCACTAGTACCCAAAGAGCAAGCCAAAATGTATATTGCATTGGCAGCAGTCATTTTTATGTACCAGATTCATCACCACCACCACCAAAAGAAAAACCCAGAATTTAAAAAAATGTTTTTATTTTCACCCAAGACTATCATCTTTCAGGGCTGCTGTGAAGTCCTAGTTAGGCAACCTGTTTCTGGAATTATGATAGTGTCCAGAGAGACCATTAGAGCAACTACTCTAATAAAGTAGTCTCTTGCCTTTTCCCTTGTTTCAGTCAGGAGTCCCAAAGGACTAGCCTAGGGCAACCTTTAGATTGAACACTAATGTGTTTAAGTAAATGACCCTGATTTTTTATAACCTGGAATCAATGGAAAGCCCTGATTCTTTAGATTATAGTAGAACTTCCTGGCGGATATTTCGCTCTTAAAATGCTACCAACTTAACAAAGCAAACACACCAACCACGAGTCAGTTGCCTTTTCAATAAACACTGCTTGGTTCTGACAGAATTCTGCCAGATTTCATTTTCAAGTGTTTTGGTGTCACACATCATGTTTTCTCACCCAAATGATATGCCTTCTTTAAAGCTATATATCCACATTAGTCAATTCATCTATCAACAATAAAGAATGCTCTGACTTAAGTGATTTAAGACTTGGGAGAGCCCTGAATTTGATGAATGTATGACAGATGGTTATTTTGGCCTCTCTGACAAAGCTGCAGTTGGCATTATTATCCGAGCTTTGGATGTACATGTAGGTTTCTGGCATTTATTTCATTCTTCAGGAGAAACATGTGGTCACTTGAAAACAATGGGAAGAATATGAATTGTCTACATACCCAATGCTGTGAATGGAGTTTGGTGTTCCACCCTATAGCCCTACAATTATTCTTGCTCTGTTATCTGCCTTGATCCTTGAAAACAAAGAAACAAAAATCTCCTATTTTATATATTTGCTTATTTATGTGTCTAACCTAGCTAGGCATTGTGCTGCTTAATAATTATATTAGCTAACATCTACATAGTGCTTACTATGAGCTAGGTACTATGTTAAGTGCTTTAAAAATATTACTTTATCTGATACAATAATCCTAGGAGGTAGGTGCTATTATTATCCTAATTTACAAATGAGAAAAACTGAAGCAAGCAGAGGTTAAGTGACTTGCCCAGGATCACACTACTAATACGTTTCTGAGATTAAGTTTGAACTCAGGTTTTCCTGACTCCAGGCCCAATGCTTTATTCATTGTACCACCTAGCTGCCCAGATCCATAGCATCAGGAGATGCTCTGTCATTCAGCTCCTAGACATAAATCTTAAACTCTCTGGGAACTTCAGAAGACACTAAATTCTCTTTCTGAACTGAGTAGGATTCACATCACTCATTATAAAGCTTGTCTTTTACCTCCAATGATATCAGATTACAAACTCCTAAGGAACCAGGACCCTATTAATTCTTCAGTATGTACTACAGATTGTTGAGAGTTAGGTGCTTTCCAATTCTCCAGCAAGGACTTATTGACTGCTCTGTAGTTGACTACAAAGATATACCTTTTGAGACACAAATTTATTACACATGGGTCCCTTGGGCCATGATAGAGATGTATCCACTTTCAGATATAGCAAAACGAGACAAATTTAATGCTGTAGATTTGAGGGATGACTCTTGACTACTGTATATCTTTAAAACAAAAGAAAAGCAGCATTTGCTTCTCTGCATTCACTTTGTTCTGAAAACCTTCTATTCACATCCATCTTTTTAGAAAAAGCATTAATTACCCTCTGGGATTCTTGCAGAGATACCCAGGTTACCAGAGTATATACCAGCTTTAAGGCTCTCACCCAGAAATTTCTCCATGACAATACTCAGTCACTCCTAAGCACAATGTCCAAAATACATCAACTGTTGTTGTTCAGTTCTGTCTAATTCTTTATGACTCTATTTAGGGTTTTCTAAGCAAAGATACTGGAGTAGTTTGCCATTTCCTTCTCCCACTCTTCTAGATAAAGAAACTGAGATAGAGTTAAGTGACTCATTCAAGGTCACACAGCTACTAAATATCTGAGGCTAGAGATGAACCTTCCTAAATATAAGCCCAGCATTCTATATACTGAATCACCTAGCTGTCCCTATATATCAGTGGCTTCTGGGTATTTTAAAGTATAGAAAGAACGTGCCTATTAAACATCTCCAATTAAACATCCAAATGCTTCTCAAACTCATACTATTTAAAACAATTCATCTTTTCCTTCCTAACTCCTCCTCCATTCCCTTCTTCTGAATTTCTCTATTTTTTTTTCAGGAGACTTTTTCAGTTATCCAGATTTATAACTTCTGAGTTATCCTTGACTTCTCTCCTTAGACTGAAGAAAATAAGCATTTCATTAAGCATACACTCTGTACCAGCTGCTGTGCTAAATGCTTTCAAATATCTCATTTATCCACCCAACAACACTGGAGAGTGGATATTTTTATTATTATCTCCATTTTATGGATGAGGAAACCAAGGCAGACAGTTAAGTGAATTGCCCAGGTGACATGGCTAATAAGTATCTGAGATAAAATGTAATTCAGATTTTCATGACTCAAGGTCCATCATTCTGTGTTCCACCTCGCTATCTCTATTTCTTCAAAGTCAGTGATTGATGCTGATTATATTGATTATGCCCATTTCCAAAGCACACTCTCCTCACCTCTGCCTCTAAGAATCTCTCATTTCCTTCAAAATTTAGCACATGCTACCAATGAGACAATTGCTAGTGCTCTCATATTTACTTCACATATACTTTTATATTTGACTTAGATAGTGATGACTATTAGGATAGTAATATCCTAAAGGGCAAAGTGACCAAATTCTGTCAGTTCTACCTTATCCTCACTCAAGATGTCACCCTTATCCAGGCTTTCATTACATCTCATCTGGACTATTGCAATAGCTTCTTATTGGTTTTCATGCCTCAGTTATCTTCTCTCTCTAATCTATCTATAATACATCAAAAGAACCACCAGATTAATATTTTTTTAAACCCATGGATATTGAGCTGGAAGGATTCTCGTCTCGTTTTGCACATAAGATAAGGACAAAGAAGGTTGAATAACTTTACCATTGTTACAATAAATATGAGGAGAGATTTGAACCATGGCCCTTTATTTTCAGAGGGAGTATTCTTTCAACTAAACCATGTGTTGCCTTCTTAAAGGATACTCTTTGGAGAGTCCACAAGTAACTAGATTAACCTCTGCAGACCAGAGAAGTTAAAAAAGAAGAGAATATATGGCCAAACATATATTCTCCATAAATTCTATAATATGGTATTAATCACTCAGCTACCAGAGATTTTGAGTTATTGCTAAAAGACAGATGGGACACAATTTAACAATCATTGAAAAGCTCAAAGTTGGGGGCTGAGTGGTATAAGCAAATATATAGGAATTTAGAAACAGGCAGTAGACTGGAGGAGAAACTATAGGAACCAGTTCCTTGAGCAGCATTGTGGAATAACCAAGATGTTCACAAACCTTCATAAGTGTATAAAGCCCAGTTCTTTCAAGAAATGCATCATTTCCTATAAGTTCCTATGGCTGAGGTATCCCCCCCAATGGCATTAAGGAGAAAGAAGGGTTAATTAGGAAGTTATAAAATTGTCTGTGGCTTTTTCCTTATGTTTTGTTTTGTTTTGTTTTTTTAATGGAGGGGAGGAAGGAAAGAGGGAGTAGACTCTTAGCTTTCATTCCTATGAAGTTTGAGAGGTGATCAACCATTGGAAAAAATAATTAGGATATATGTTATTTTGATTAAAGCACTGTTACTTACTTCACATTGTGTATAAAGTAAATGACCTTTAATTTGCAATGATACATGTGTCAAATTTGAGCTATTTGGGTGGAGTAGAAAATGGGGCCTGTGAGTAGTGGACCTAACAGGGTCTAAAAATCTACATATTGAGATGAAACACCTACTTAGTATGAGATATTACAATAGTGTGGACTGGTTATCTAGATCTAAGAAAGGTTTCTTTTGTACCTATTACTTTATAAAGTTAAGCATATGAATAAATCATTCCCAAAAACTGTATGTAAAGTGACTTCTTGAAACATCTTCCTAAATTTAATATGATCATTTCAGTTGGAAAAGTGGAAAGGAAATAGATTAAAGAAGAATATAAAACAACAAATAGAGTAGCACCCAATCAACACCAAATCATGGAGCCACGAAATTTGAACAACTAGATTTCTAGGATTACAGGAGAGCAGTTGCATACAGAATGGGCTTTCATATGACATCATTAAGTAAGGCATCACTAAGCCCTGTCTCCTTTGAAACTCTGGCTTCCTGAGACTCCAGACCCTGCATTGTTAAGATCTACCCACCTCAGAAAGATAGCCTAGTACTGTTGCTAAGTCCAAAATGGAGGGTGTAGTTGAGGCTAGTTCTTTCACCTTAACACTTTTCAATATAGGAGTGGGGTGAGACACAGCTTCCTAGGAGGGAAACTAAGGTAACCAAGGAAAAGTGAGACTATAGAATGGGAACAAAACTGCTGAAAAAGCCTTCATATTCTACCAAAGCATAAACTGTTTTTTTTTCTTTAAATTCAATTTGCTCTCTATTGTTTTTTATTAGGTTGCCCCTCATTAATTATTCGTTTGTAACTCTTCCCCTCCCCCTACTTTTCCTCTCACACCTTTTCACTTTGTTTTAAACATGAAAAAAGTTATGTTGCTCCTTTTCTTTGCTTCCATTATTCTCCCCCTTAAATCTACTCCCCCATTATGAATTCTATCATAATGATTACATCAAAGGAAATAACATAGAAATCAAACTAAACTACTTATAGGATTATAAAAATGAGCAATACTTTTAAAACTTCCATTAAATGGCACCCAGTGCAGCAATTGTCATGTCCCTTACAGGTACTCAATAAATTTTATTTCATAGTATCATACTTGGATAGAAGTTGAATTTTAAAATTTTCATATAGCTATCATCTTTTCTCTTTAGAACAGCACTTCTAAAAATAAAGAATACTATCATCTTTCCCATTTTCTTGGGGAAAGCAATACAGAGACTTATATTTCTACTATAATGGAAATGACTGCTATCAGATCCTTTCCTGAAAGTGGATATTGAGAGGGGAAAGGGAAGGATATCTCAAGGGTTCCCTCTCGGCTCTCATCAAGCTATGTGTGGATTCTTCTGTCTTCTTTGCTAGGTCATCATCCATGAACCTCTCCCTGACCATAACAACCCCCCAAATATGCTGTCCTCTGTCCTTTTTTTAATCTCCCTCTATACTATTTTACTTGGCAATCTTATCAGCTTCCATGAGTTTAATTATCTCCAAGCAGATGATCCTTGGTTCTAATATCCAGTCTAATATCCACTCTCACCTCTGCCTCTAAGAATCTCTTATTCCCTTCAAAGTTCAACTCATGTTATCAATGAGACAATTGCTAGTGCTCTCATATTTACTTCAGATATACTTTTATATTTGATTAGATAAGATGTTCTTTGCCCCCAGTAATCTCCTAAAGGGCAAAGACTATTTACTTTTTCTCATCTTCAGAGCTTAGTAAGGTACTTTGCACAAGGAAGGCAGCTAGGTAGTCCAAGGGATAGAGTTCTAAGACTTATTTTCCTGAGTTTAAATGTGGTCTTAGACACTTAATTGCTGTGTGACCCTAAGCAAGTTGCTTTACCCCTTTAACTTAGTTCCTTATCTATAAAATGATAGATTTTTATGTCTTCAAACATAAAATCCACCACTCTAATATCTTTGCCAAGAAAACCCAAAAAGAGGTCACAAAGAGTTGGACATGGTTGAAAAAATGACTAAGAAATAAAAAGGTGAGAAGGGAGGGAAAGTTGAGAGGGAAGCTCCCAAAACTTCAGCCTACTCCATAGTTTTGCCTGAGTCTGCCTTAAGTCATAAAAGCAACTAAATTCCACCATCCTCAAGTTCATATAATTTTGAATCTTATCTTCTGTCTAATTTCTCTTCTTATTCTCCATATTCCTTCCATCTAGAATCATATGATTTAGAGATAAAAGGAATCTCAGAGATCACTTAAAACAAGCCCCACATTTACAGATAAGGAAAACAAGGCCCAGAAAGGTGACTAGATCCAGTCACAGATGTTAATTAAGCTGTAGAGCTGGGATTCCAATCCGGCTCCTTGACTCCAAATTCTGCATTTGTTCTTCTGTATCATAATCATCATATCCAACATCCAGGGCACATTAACAATGTAATTTCCATTTATATCTGTGAGATTTGTGCAGGGAATCTTTGGGCTTAAATATATTATTAACTGAGTTCTGTTCCTGATGCTAATTTTTGGCTTCAAGTATAGCAGGGCTAGAGGCAGATCCTTTCCTTTCAAGGATTTTCACTTTCTTGGTCCAAAAGAGATAGAGCCCAAAGGGCAAAATTCTATCTTCTCTATAATTCTTTGGGTGAACTGTTTAGAGGAGCCCTATCAACACAGAGCAGCAATTTCCATGCAAATTGGTGCCTGTGGGGAAAAATTCAATTGGCCCAAGTGGAGTAGTGATGGTTCATCCAGTGGAAACTCCAATGGGGTGTGGAAACATCACTTCACGGAAGAGATATGTCTGCGGGTTAGACTCTCTTTCATTTCCACGTACAGGACACCAATAGTTCTTCAGTTAAAACAACAAAAAATACAAGTTTCTTTTTTCCAGTTGTCTTATAGAGTAGCAAGAGGTAGGTTAAAGTGGAAAATTGTTTTCAGAGACTCAAAGTAAAAACAGGGTGATGATCCTGAAAAGCCAGGATATTCACTTGTTTTATTTTATTAAAAAATCAAAAATCCCACAATGGTTCATGCTATATTCTCTGTTTCTTGTTCCATATCTCAGGAACTTGATTGCTATCTGTAATATTTCAATGCTACCAGATCATTTCTGCTTTCTTCAATTTTTTATCATCAGTCTCAAGGTGGACCTTAATGCTCCTGGGGTCTCTATTTGGCTTCCCATGATCACTGTTTATCTCTGTTTTAATTTACTGGCCCTTATACACAAATCTTCCCATTGCCTTTTTTCCCCCTTTTCTCTTATATTTACTGCCTATTTGTAAATCATTTTCCTTAATAGGATATTAACATTTTAAAGACATAGATTTTTTTTTTCATTTTTGTCTAGTGTTCTCAGCAACCAGCCCAGTGCCTTTCACTTGGTAAATCGGTACTTAACAGATGGGAAGGGAAGACAAGATAAAAGCAAAGGGGAAGGGAGGTGAAAGAGAAAAGGGAAGGGTAGAGATGCTAGAAAGGAGAAAAGGGGAAAGAAGAAGGAGGAAGGAAATAAGAAAGAGAAAATAAATAAGGAAGGAGAAAAGGGGGAGGTGGAGAAAGGAAGGAGAAAAATGAAAAGAGAAAGTAGAATAGAGAAGAAGAAGGGAGAAAGAAAAGGAAAAATGGAAGGAGGAATAGGGAAGGAGAAAAGTAGAGCAAAGTAGAATAGAGAAGGGAGAGGAAGAAAGGGGAAAAGAAACAGGAAGGTGAAAAGGAAAAGGGAAAAAAAGAAAGAGGGAAAGAGAAGAGGAAAGTAAAAGGATGGAGAAAAAGAAAGGAAGAGGAAGGGGAAAAGGAAGGTTCACTGATATTATAATCGTGTTTTTTCTTCTTCCAAAGTCTGCTGCCTGTTGCTAAATTGCTTACTCTCCACCATTCCTCTTTTATTTCTCTCCTCCATCTTATCTTATTCTATAGTAATCCTTCTCCTTCACCACTAAACCCAGCCCCTATTCCTACATCATCTAAGATATTTGAGGCAATTGATTTTTGAAAGTTTTCTGCATTCCATGTTGATTCTTTGGAGTGAAATCATGCTTAAGAGATCAAGAAAAAGAGGGAAAAGATGCTATGGGAATCGGTCATCAAACATACTCAGGGCACTTCACAAACAAGTAGTAATTCATCATAATCATTTTACAGATCAGGAAACTAAAGCAAAAGAGACACAAAGTCACTCACCCAATGTCCCAGAAAGAGATTGCTACAGGCATCTAGCTTCCTACTGTGATCACAGAATATTCCCTCCCTACTCATAAGAAACAGTCATATTCATTGTTACACAGCCAATGCCTGAGGCTGAATTGAACTTTGGTCTTTTTAATTCCAAGCCCAGAACTCTATCTACTGTACCAGTTTCAATAAAACAATAGTAATATAATAAATAGTAGTTTATATTTATATAGAATGGTTACAAAGTATTATACATTTTTTAAAATATATTATCTCATGGTCCAGGGGAAAGAGCAGTAGATTTGGAGTCAGAAGGTCTGGATTCAAATTTCAACTCTTTGTGATTGATTGCAAATCCTATTATTTGAGAAGAAACTGAGCTACAATTCCTTCATCAGTAAAATAAGAGGATGGAACTAAATGACCTCTAAATTCCCTCCCAGCAGCAAATCTATGTTCCTATTTAATCCTTATAACATTTCTTTGAAATTGGTGGTATAAATATTATTTTCCCCATTTTACAGATAGAGAAAAGTTAAATGTGCAGCCCCCCAAAGAATGACTAGTAAATGAATATACCATATTCATTCAACATCTATGACTCTTAGCAGATTGTAATAAAGCAATACTAAAATTGGATTATTGATAGGATTTTGTTTAAAGGTCAGCTGAGAAAAGCCTGTGAGAGTAGGTCAGAGTTATTAGAGGCTAAGTAGAAAAAATAATATATTTCTTAAACTTAATACAAGATTTCCTTTGCTTAATTGCCATCTTTTTACTTATTTATGATTAATAAAGGGTAGGAACATAGATTAAAATAAAACTGGAAATTACCTTAAAAGTCATCTAATCTCAATTTTACAAATGAGGAAATGGAGGTTCAAAAAGATTAAATGATGTGTTTTAGTCTATACAGTTAATGAACCAACATTCTTTTACTTCTTTTACTTTTTTTTACTTCAAAAAATTCAGTGTTCTTTCTACTCAACCTCTATGAATTAATTTTGACTATTAAAAAGTTTACTGTAGTTATATATATAGCACTGGAACAACTAGATAGCACAGTGGATAGAGCACTGGTCCTGGAGTCAGGAGGACCTGAGTTCAAATTCAACTTCAGAGATACCACCTCACATTTCTCAGATTGGCTAAGATTACAAGGAAAAATGGTGATAAATGTTGGAGGAGATGTGGGAAAACTAGGATACTGATACATTTTTGGTGGAATTGAGAAATGATCCAATCATTCTGAAGAGCAATTTGGAAGAATGCCCAAAGAGCTATAAAATGTGCATATCCTTTGACACAGCAGTGCCATAACTGGGTCTATATCTCTAGGAAATCATAAAGGAAGGAAAAGGATCCACATGGGCAAAAATGTTTGTAGTAGCTCTTTTTGTAGTAGCAAAGAATTAAATGAGTAGAGTAGATGCTCATCAATTGGGCAATGGCTGAATAAGTTGTAGTATATGAAAATAATGGAATATTATTGTTCTATTAAAAAAATTATCGAACCAGCTGATTTTAAAAAGGCCTGGATAGATTTGCATGAACCAATGCTGAGTAAAACAAGCAAAACCAAGAATACATTGTACACAGTAACAGCAAGAATGTGCAATGATCAACAATGAAAGTCTTGGTTCTTTTCAGTGGTTCAGTGATCCAAGGTAATCCCAATAAATTTTGGATAGAAAACATCATCTGCATCCAGAAAAGAACTATAGAGATTGAATGTAAATCAACACATGCTATGTTCACTTTTTTTCTATTTTTTTTCTCTCTCATGGTTTTTCCTTTTTGCTGTGATTTTTCTGTCCCGATATATTCATAAAGAAATGTGTATTTTAAAAAAAAATTAAATTAAATTAAAATTTTAAAAAAGAAAGGAAGAAAATTCAGCTTCAGATACTTAACATTTACTAGCAGTGTGACTCAGGGCAAGTCACTGAAGCCCAATTGCCTTGCAAACAGAAAGAGAAAGACAGAGAAAGAGAGAGAGAGAGAGAGAGAGAGAGAGAGAGAGAGAGAGAGAGAGAGAGACAGAGAGACAGAGAGACAGAGAGACAGAGAGAGAGAGAGACAGAGAGAGGAAGGGGGGAGAGGGAAGAGAAAGGGAGGGGGGAGAGGGAAGAGAGAGAGAGGGGGGAGGGAGGGAGGGGATGTATAACACTAATATGATACTTCCTAGGCATTCATAATCCCAAACCTAAATTGTTATGCTCAAACATACAACACTTTGTAGAAGTGAGAAAGAGGATGGTAAAGGCAATCAGGAAGAACCAGATTAAAGTTAAAGATTTAAGTTACACTAGCTGTATTATCTTGGATAAATCATTTAATGTGTCAGGGGCCCCAGGCAGCTGTCTAAAACTCCAGATTATGAATTGCTATACTAAGAGTTGTATATAGAGACCTAAACAAATAAATAATAATGTCAATAATAATAACAAAGCAAAACAACTATTCTAAAGAAATTACAAAAAATATGACTTTTTCAATTTTCTAAATTCTTTGACTTTTAAAACTATAATTTTTAATTAATTTTTTAAAATTTAAAAACAATTTTAAATTAATTTTTTTCTTTTTTATGTTGAATTTTGTTACTTTGCTAAGGATTTAATAGGGGTTTTTTTGACAGATTTCTCAAATTTTTGTAAGACCACCTACCTACCTATCTTCTTTCCATAAACATTGAAATTTAATTATTGAAATAATAACATCTCAGATCAAAAAGAATAAAGCATGGTGAAAATGTCTCTAACATTTTAAGGCCTTCATTATTTAAGATAGTTGGATTTATTCCAATCATTCTAACTCAGCCTTGGAAATATAATTCGTAGCTCCAGGCTCCAGTTCAATGTATGTGATCAGTGCAAATACAAGCTAAATAAATCTTAAAGATATTGAACTAAGTTATTTTCTAACACAAGGGACAGAGCAATCCTGATTAGTCAATGCTCAGGCTAGTATTTCATCTTAGGCTAGTTGATGTGGAAGTAAAGATTATTGACTTCCTCTTTGAATCTTCTTTGGAGGAAAGCAACATCCAACTTTGAAATAGTTATTAGGACAACACCATCCCTATAGTTAAAATGTGCCAATATTTACTCATTAGAGAAATTCTGAAGGTCTAGAGATTTTACTAGCCATGACATGACATAATCTACATCACAATTCACATAAATTCAGCTAGTCTGACAATTCAATATTTCTAGACAAATGACAATTCTCAGAATTTTTTATTATCTTTACTTGTAACTGCCACATATTTGTAAAACTAAGTTAGAGAAGCTAAGACTAGGAAACAGCTGAGGACTATTAAGAGGAAATTGTTCAAGGACCTGAATAATCAATAAGCATTTATTAAGCACCTATATGCTAGACTTGGAGCATACAAAAACAAAACAAAACACAAGTATTCCTACCTTCAGAGGGCTTAAATTCTTTTTTTAAGAATTGTGTTATGTGCAAGGTATCCCAAAAGTCAGTACAATTTTAATCTCATCAATTTTTTTTTAGTTCAAAACTTTGCAAATACTCTATATATTCAGGACAAAATATAAGATTGGAAAATCATTTCAATCTCTTTTTAAAGTAGAACATTAAATTAAAAACAACAAGAGTGGGAAAAGTAAGAAATGCTATTTATATTTTCAGTTCTATTTCACATATACCTGATTTTAATAGGATATAAATTATGCTAAGTACATTTTACTTCATAGCCTTATAGCATGAAGACTTTAGAAGTCATCTAACCCCATTACTCTCATTTTACAAATGAGGAAATTGAGTCCCAGAGAGATTAATCAACTTGCCTTGAGTCACACGGATAACAAGTGGCAAATTTCATTCCATTACATCATCCCACCTAGAGTAATCAAAGATTGAACCAATCTGCAGGATAAATATAGTTTCAGAAAAACCTCCAAATGGATTCAAAGAAAAAAAATTATTCCAATTCAATTCTCCAAAAGCTATGTTTTCTCTGCTCCTTCTACTTCTCCTTCAGTGAGGTAATATTACCTTCATTCTATATCATTTAATTAGAACAACTCCACAACTCACATCAGTATATCAATTCTGTGTCTACTATAGGTATAAAGATACATGCCAAGCAGACACTATCTCACTCCTAGCATTCTTTCTAGTATTTTGAATTCGTTATTCCTTTAGCCAGAGTGTTTAGAATAACTTCTAGCCAACTGTTCTATGTCCTATTTCATTTAGAATAATAGATGTGCATGGTAATTATCATTGGTCATGAGTTGGTTGTAAATTGACAAAATTATTCCAAACTTTGGTAAACGGACTCTTCATCATTCTCAGAAGAGCATTTTTCTTTTTTACAGAAGTTGGGTTAGAGCCAGAAAGCCTCTCCTCCCTCTCCCATCTGGCCTCCAGGTTCTTTAAACCAAGGACCAGCCAGCAAGAGCTTACATAAAGAGCCAATAATATTTATGAAGTTCTTTGCTCATAAATATAGTTTCTGCCTGTGCCTAGGTTTTTGGGAAATGGACCATTAGTTTCCCCTAAGCACATTTCAGAGCTATACTTAAGGTTATAAAGAGGCTAGGAACATCTACTCCCTTTACTAAAAAAAACATATTATTTATTCACTCAGGGACTAGGTGGCCTTTATTAAAGTTAATGGAAAAATAATTGATAAGAATCACAGTAGAATTCAGATTTAAATGAGCTCTATCCGAGCAAGAAACCTAGATATAACAAGGAATACTTGATATAAGACAAAGTCAGTTTGGAAGTATAGAGGAAATGAATGGGAAGCAGGACACCATACAGTGCATTCCAACCATCCCAGATGCAGTTGTTCTGAGAGAACCATCCCACAGAGTTGAATCATCATCATCATGTGGATTGTGTCAGGGCAGGGAGGGAGGGGCTAGAAAGTGAGCTTTAGGAAAGGGATGCCAGGATGCCAGGATCCTGAGGACTAAAAGCTATAGTGACAGATGACAACTGAGGCATGGCATGGATTTGAATGACAATCAACAGGCAAGTATGTATCACCTAGATACAAAGTACATCAAACATATTGATGCCATGGGAGGGAGAGGGAGAAACTCCCATATTACTTACTTAATAGCTCCACAAAGCACTTGAGCTAATTTTCATCATTGTATCCCCGTGTGTAGTTTTGTATCAAACTGCAACTAGAAGAAAAGGATGAAAAGTCAAAGGAGGTTGCAGTTCAATAATAACAAAGCAATGCCAGGAAAAATGCTCGCCAGATACTAGAGCTTTCTAGCATGATAAAATCAAGTGTCACAATTATTTCCCAGTTTGGTTTTGGTGACTTAAATATCAGAAGTAAAGTTATTTGAAATTTTTTTTTCCTGAGGCAATTGGGGTTAAGTGACTTGTCCAAGGTCCCACAACTAAGAAGTATTAAGTGTCTGAGACCAGACTTGAACTCAGATCCTCCTGACTTCAGGGCTGGTGCTCTATCCACTGTGCCACCTAGCTGCCTTGAGTTATTTGGATTCTTTAAATTTTCACCTGAGAAATTTTTAAGTCCATTCTTGTGATAGTGAATTATTGCAAATAGTAACACTATACTTGTGTTTCTACTCCCTGAAACTCTGTGGGAGAAGTTTCACTCTGAATCTTACTCCCAAGTATTACTTTGTTCCATCTCTATCCTTCAACAAACTCTGCTTCCAAGTCCACACTCTCCACTTACATGATCATCTCCACATCCTTCTTATCATCTAGTATTCTATGTTGTTGTTCAGTCATTTTCCTTCTCTGGCTCCTTTTGCAGATGAGGAAACTAAGGCAAGCAGGGTTACATGACTTCAGCAAGGTCACACAGCTAGAAAGTGTCTGAGGCTAGATTTGAATTCAGAAAGATGGCTCTCCCTGACTCCAGATCCAGCAACTCTATCTTCTGGGCCACCTCTGGGCCACCTAACTGCCTCTATTCTTCTTTCCTTTCCTCTTTCTCACTCACAATTTTCTGCCTCACAGCATTAGCTGTTACCATCCTCAATGATTTCAAAACTTCCACATTGCTATCAAATAACTTCCAGATCCTCTTTGAATTTCATTATCACTTTAGAAGGCACCATTTGTTATCTCCCCCAAGCCTTTACACCTGCTACATCTATTCTTTGCCATCATTCTAACTTCTGTTTCCTTATCACCTTTTTATTCACAGAATCAAATAGTCTGCTTCTGGTGTTCAGCTCTTCATGGTGCACCCTTTACCACTCTATGCACTTTCACTCCCTTGTCCTTCCATTATGTTTGTCATAACTTCTTGGTAACTTTCAGCAATATGATATAGTGGATTCTAGTCTTGGATTCAGAAAAATCCAAGTTCAAATCCCATGTAAATCATTTACTAGCTGTATAACACTGGAAAAATTACTCAACCTCAATATCCTCAACTGTTAAAAAAAATTAGAAGAAGAAGTGGGTTGAATTCTAAGTCCTCTGACATTTCTAGCTCTAAATTTATTTTCCCATTATCTTAAGTCTGCTAAGCATTGCTAGAAATAGTATTAATAAACTCTTGTTTTGGGAGGGAGTGGGAACTTAAGAGCATGGATGGAATGGACAGAACTCAAAGGCAGGAAGATTCTTGGGGTAGCAGTTGGGACTTACTATACTTCATTTTTATCCATATAGGGGAAATGAAAGTGAGAGGAACATAAAAGCCTTGCATGAACTTAAATAAATGAATATATTGCTTCAGTCAGCCCTGATAGAACCAGCAATGGGCAGTTTATATCTCTGTTTTACAAATATCTTTAGGGCAAATGAAAAGATCTAATGTTTTCTCTGCTAATGGTAATATCCAAACAGAGCCAATTCCAGTAATATTCCTGAAACTGAGTCATATGTCTGATCATTTTGATTTATAATGAAAGTTGTTGACCATATATCTTAATAAAAGCAGACCTTTCAAGATAATCTTAAAGGGAAAAAAACCTTCCCTACCAAATTTCCCTTATTCCTACCATCTGGGGGATCAATTACAAACATTTATAGTTACGCCTACATAATTTTGGATATGATCAATGATATGTACATCCTTAACATAAGTTAATAGAAGGTGCAACTACCTGACTAAAATTTTACATGTATGAATATGGCAGGTCATTCTTCAAATATAGTCTTTCATATTTGATTTCATCAAAAAGCAAAAGGCTTTATGCAGGTCAGCTTTGCTGGTGCTTTCTTCATTTAATCTATGCAGCCTCTTTGTGATTAATAATGATGACAGCAATCACAATACTAATGATGCCTTCCAGCTTTCCCAGGGGCAACAAGATCTAACCCTGGGTGGTATCTCAAACTATAAAGCTGAATGTTGAACAAATGCGGGGTGTGATTTTTTTTTTAAAGCAGTTGGTTCCTTTTGCTTCCCATATTTACCAGAGACTCTGTTTGTCATAGAAGATTTCTAAAAAAAAAAAAAAGGCATTCCATTGAAAACATATATCTACTTTAAAACTGATAGCAATCTTTATATGATACAGTGCATGACAAAACACAATAAGATACTGGACAAAACTATTTATAGTAGCTCTATTTGTGGTAGCAAACATTTCATAATGGGAAACTGAAGGGGGAAAAGGGTGTATAGGCAAGGTAGGATGCCCAGTAACTAGAGAATGGCTGAATGGTTTATGAATATATCTTCTTCATAAGAAATGAGGAAAAGGATATTTCAGAGAAAGCTAGGAAGACATATAAAATGATACAGACTAAACTAAACAGAACTAGGAGAACAATTTATATAATGCAATAATATTGTAAAAGACAAAAGACTTGAGAAATTTGATAAGCAAAATAAACAAGCCTGGTTTCAGAGGACTGATTAGGAGAGCATATTAACCACCTGATGAAGAGGTGATATTGTTGTATAAGACTACTATTTTTTGGACATAGCCAGCACAAGATTATTTTCTTTTTCATTTGGCTAAACATTTATTATAAGAATTTTATCTTTTTTTTCCCCACTGGGGGTGGGTATAGATATGGGAGAGTGTAAAGAGCTAGAACTGAGCAATGCACTTGGATAATGAAGCACGTGAAACTAATTGCCAATTGGATAGCTCCCTATTAACTTGTTTGAAGGTTGACCCTCCCCAGCTGTTTTTGCTGACTTGATTGGTGGGACAGAGAGAGAAGTGATCTGTGTGGGAGAAGTAGGAGGAGGAGGAGGAAGAGGAATTGAGAGACACAGACGCTGAGTCAGTCTCTCCTGGCATTTGAGGGAGGATGGTGTGTGAGGTTGCTAGGCCTAAGGCCCTGACTTTGACCGTAAAAGATCAAGAATAAAGACATTTAGTGATCCTGACTCCAGCTGATTTCTGGGAAGACAGAGTTCCAGCAGGAGAGAGAAAAAATAGATTTTTGTTCATTGAAAAAATAATTTAATTTTTAAGAGTATTACTTTTAACATTTTAAACATTTAGGCATTCTTATGCTAAAGGACATTCAAACTGCATATTCTTTTATCCAGCAATACCAATTAGGTATGTATTCCAAAGAGATCATAAAAAGAAGAAAAGGCCTACATGTACAAAGATATTTATAGCAACTCTTTTGTAGTGGCAAATACTGGAAAGTATTGGACTGCTATTAATTGAAGAATGGCTAAACAAGTTGTGGTATATGAATGTAATGGAATATGATTGTGTTATAATAAATAATAAGCAGGCTGATTTCAGAAAAAAAAGACTTACATAGAATTGATGCTGAGTAAAGTAAACAGAACCAAGAAAACATTGTACACGGTAATAGAACTTTATATGATGAAGAACTTAGAAGAACTAAGTTAATCAATGATCCAAGACAATTCCAAAAGGCTTATGATAGAAACTGCTATCCACATCTTTAGAAAGGACTGATGGAATTTGAATGCGGATAGAAGCATACTATTTTCACATTGGGGACTTTTTGGTTTTGTTTTTCCTTTTGTTCTATTTTTTCTTTTGTCCCATGACTAATATGGAAATATGTTTTACATGATTGCACATATATAGCCTATGTCAGATTGCTCACTGTCTTGGGGAAGGGAAGGGAGAAAAATTTGGAGCTCAAAATCTTTCAAAAAATAAATGTTTATAATTGTCTATGTCTATGTAATTGAAAATATATAATAAAAAAAATTAAGGATTCTAATCAGAGGTTGAATTTTAACTCGTAAGGGGAAATCTGACTCATTATCTGGCTCTAAAAAGGTCTTAGATACTAATAATCTTCTCTCTCTGATAGTTGTGTACTCTTTCCAACACTAGTGCTTGTTTAACAGAAAATTACTATTCTCTTTATGGTTCTCACAGAGCTTCCACCTTTATGCTTTAGTTCTGCCCTTTTTGTAAGTAGCAACTGCTCTCCTCATTTATCCTGGAAGGAAGTACTAGTATCATCAATATGAATTCATCACATCTTGACTTGAGTCTCCATCTCCACCCACCATGGAAATTCACCTTTTCTTTTATTTCCATTCAATGTACCTTTTATCATATGATCACAGTATGAGACAACAAACCAGCATGGTTTGTCTGTATGAACAAAGAAGTAAAAACTAATCATAATAAAATTAAATCTGTGGTAACACAACTGCTTTGTGAGCTATGGGCTCCCAAGTCTTCTCAGACCTACATAGCCTTTCAACAATCTCCAGACACTCCTCAAACTCCCCAAAAAGAAATTATTGCATACAATTAAGGTGCCTAAATCCATACTCCTACAAGGAGCAAATATTCCCGAATGAAGTACCATTCATGACCTCTAATGGGGTCAAAGTCCAGTTAGCTAAGGAAACTTGTGACCCGGAGCAACTTGACTGTCTCATGCTCCTTCTTAAGGACAGCCATTGGCAAACCAAAGTTATGTACTCATTCTATCTTAGCCTCAATGGTCCTTGATGCTCCTATTTCTCAGCTTTTCTTCTATATCAGCAAATGCCATGGTTTCATGTCCAATCAGGATAAGACCACTCCAGGTCTCTCAGAACTCTTCAACAGCCAAGGAGACACAAGTATAGATTCTTCAGCACTATTAATATGTATGATCCCCACCATGAAAACCCCCATGGATTGCCTGTGAAAACTCTCCAGGCATAATTCCAGATTGCTCTCCAAAATACCTAGATCAGTTCACAATTCCACCAGTAATGAATTAATGTCCCAATTTTTCCACATTATCAAACATTTATCACTTTCTCCTTCAATTCTATTAGCCAATCTAATAGGTATAAAATGATATCTCAGGTTCTTTTAATTTGCATTTCTCTATTAGTAATGATTAGGGGTGTTCTTTCATATGAGTATAAATTGCAAGAAAGACACTATATGCATCCAGAGAAATAACTATATGTATAATTTTACATAGATACATATATACACATATACCTATTTACATCTGATGGCAGCCATATCTAAGGTGGGAAGGAAGGAGGAAAGAAATTTACATGACAACTTTATTATATATTTAAAAGGAATAATAAGTTGTACATAACAGATCTGCGTTTTCATGTGCAATAATCTTTTTATTATATATTGTAATGGAGATGCTTGTCTAATTCCATAAATTAAAAATAAAATAAATAAATGTTATGCCTCATGGTTATATCATTTTTTTCTTGGTGTCTTCAAATGTCCTACCATCTTACTTGGAGATCCAAAATCCCACTACTCCTTATTTCTCTCTTCTATTAATCATGACAAGAAGAGAGAGTGAGGGTACTTTACAGTGACTAATATTCTTCAAGCAATTAAATTTTCTCCATGGTATAGCTATATTAATTTCTTATGAAATTGCCTTAAACTTTTCTAAGCCATTAGGATAATATTTAGCACATTACTAGGTGGTATGGAATCAAGAACAATTTTACATTTACCTTTCTATATTTTCCAGATTATAACAGTGTTTTGTACAAAATAGGAGACAAGGACTCTTGATTAAGGTATCTATCTTCTCCATAACATAGTCTCTAGAGGTATGTCTAAAGCTAGAGCACTAAAATTTTAAGTGATTTATTCAAGGTCACACACAACCAGTATGTATCAGTGACAAGACTTGAACTTAGATGTTCAAGTTCTGAGGCTAACACTTTATGCACTCTTTGCCTCTTAACAAGGAACTTAATAAGTATTTTAGAATGAACTGATGAACAAGTAAATATGTCATAACTAAATAAATGATATTAAATTAATTAATTAAAAATAATTTATTTATAATGCCGTGATTCTTTTCAAAGTTCCTCCTTTTTGGCAAGGTACTAGCTTCCATGGATGAGATTAAGAAGGGACATACTTTCTGAATTCTGTTCAACGGAAAATGGTGATAATAGTGATGTTCTGTCATTTACCTCCAGTGTGATCAGTTAACTTCAAACAAGTCCTTAGTAAGATTACTGAGGATGAGTTGCTGATTTGCATTGAAGGGAAAAGTTCCCCCAACTCAAATTCCAGGAGTTTGCTACATGAATGAAATCATGATTCTAGATTATACTGTTCCCAATGTCAAAAAGTATGTTTATTATCCACCAAAAGAAATCTAGAGTTTTTTTACAATAATATATTCTTTTTTATTTCCAGAATGAAGACTAGCAGTTGCAGTTGAGCAGATGGATAAAGTAACAGCTTTCTCTTAACTGGTGAATCTTCCTTCAACAACAAGCATTCCATCATAGTACCTCTGAAAGCAATTCTTTAAAAGACTTGGGTTGAATGTTCTCCCTTCTGTACATTCCATCTGCAATTATCCTCACAATAAATATAAAGCCCAGTTTATGTTTTTGTAATTAAACTTTTGCAATTAATTGTTTGCAAACGATAACCACATGAAATTCTTATGGGATCATGTTGTACCCTAACAACTCAGAGTCATTGTTACTTTTCCATGCCAGGAAAATTCTATTAATTTGGTATGCTCTAATCCCTAACATCACAGGACATAATAATGGATCTAATTTTACAGAAGAAAAATACCGGATTCTTCCTAGGACAATTTCCAAACATTTACAAATCATAAACCTGAAATATACTTTAATGTATCTATGATTTCATTGTATAGGTCTTTTCTCCACTAACATAAGTTATAACTCTTCATAGCTTCTCATCTTATTGGATCCTTGCCCATTTTGTCCTATTAATAAATAAACTTCAAAGAAGATCTGATTAACACACTGAAGGTCTTTCTCTTATTCTCTTAGTAACTCAGAGTTTATTATGGTACCCAGGCTATCTGCCATTCTCTCCCTATAACTAGTCTACTTTCTCCTCCATAATGCTTTGTATACTGTTATCCTGCTATTACTTAAAATAAGCTTGCACTTATAAAACAAGTCCCTTACAATTTGGGTATTATTTATTTCCTGCTAAGTATCACATCTATAATTCTGGTGGCTGTGACTACCTGAATGGTAGAATTTTGGGCTGTGGAAGATGGACCAACTAAATTCCCTTGGAAAGTAGGTTCCTTATATATTTATTCAAGAAAGATCTATCAAATGCCCACTTAAGGCAGCTTGCTAGGTGCTGCCATTGTGACATTGTGGACTAAGAATGACATAAATGCCACAATTAATCAATATGCTTTTTTCTATTAAAATTGAGCTATTTTAAAATAAGTTATAACTATAATTAAACACTGGTTAACAGGGTTTTTATACTATCATCAATAGAAAAGAATATTTGATATAATTTTTGAGGAAATATAATATCTATTAAATATACAGATACTAAGATGGTGCAGTGAGTAAAGCACCAGGTCCTAGAATCAGGAAAACCTGTGTTCAAATACAGCCACAAACACTTACTAGCTCTATGACCCTGAGCAAATCACCTAACCCTGTTTGCCTCAGTTTCTTCATCTGTAAAATGAACTAAAGAAGGAAATGGCAAACCACTTTAATATCTTTGCCAAGAAAATCCCAAATGGGGTCACAAAGAGTCAGACATGACTGAAATGAGCAAACAACAAGAATAAATAAATAAATATCAAGTAAATATAAATTCTTGGTATTTATTAATACTTTCTTTCTAAGGTTTACTTGTTTTCAACTGCTACTTAATTTGACTTTTAAAACAGTCTTGCTCCATTCCTACAATCAGTTAGCCAATAAACATTTATTAAGTACCTACCATGTGCTAGGTTCTGTGACTACTCTATGATTGGACTCTCTTGGCCCATATCTTATCACAAACAACACAAGACAGTCATACTGATATTTTGTTTTATATCTTATGCCACTTTGTCTTTTTCACTATTGATTTTGATAACTACAGGTGACTGATAACTAGTTCACATTAGTTATACTTTGCATTTACTTGATACTTTTTACCTCTTCTTTTCCAAATAATATATCTTCAACAGAGAATGGACTAAATCAATGCTGCAGGAGTGGCAGGTTTTTAAGCTGGTTTTAGCAGTATAATTATTTTTAAAAGAATCTGTATATTTTTCCTACTAAATGTCATTAAACCTATTACAAGTTGGAATAGTTTAAATAAATGCAAAAAAATGGTTTGTTCACATTATTCAAGCATTTGACAAATATTTATAGATCATCTACCCTTGGAAGTAGCACAGAGAGGTTGTGGAGTGGGGTGGAATGGGGTGGAATGGGGTAGGGGGTTTGTAAGCAAAAAGAAATCACTGTCCCAGCTTCATGAAGCTTAGAGCCTAAGATATGCATGCAAATCTCTGTAAAATAAGGCAGAATATAAAAATGCCAAAAGGGAGATAGAACATGTTCTATTAATTCAGAGGGGAAAGACTACTACAGAGAATGTTCAGGGAATAAGTAATTCAATTTTTTTTTTTTGGAGCTCTGAGGAAAGTTCTCTGAGGACCAAAACTGTTTGTGGTTTTGTATCTCTAGAGCCTAGCACAATAGACAATCAAGACTTCTTGAATTGAATAAACGGGATAGAACATTAGAAAGACAAATTGAAGCCAAGTTATAGAGAATCTTGAATTCTAAGCTGAGGTAATTAAATATTTTTTGGTAAATAATGGGGAGATATGAAAGGATTTGAGCAAGAGAGAATTTCTTCTTTACTTCACTTGGAGGCTTATACATTTACATCTGAAAATTACCTTAAGAGGCCATGAAGTCCAACACTCTTGTTTTGCAGATAATTGGACAATGAAAGGATTTGCCCTGCAGTACATAGTGAGTAAGTAAGATTTCAATTCAGGTCTTTCTGACCCTAAGTCCAAGGGACCTCTGAGGGAAAAGTTTGATAGGAAAAGGGGCACCTTTCTGAAACATGCTTGGGGTTCCTAAATTTATATTTATATCACTGGTTATATTTATACATTTTTATAAATAATTACATTTTAAATTTTGTGAATATCCAGGTCTATTTTGCTCCTGTACCAAGAGCCAGGTCAATGACATTGTGCTACCAAACCCTAAGAATTTCCCTGTTATTGGAGTTCTGTTACAATCAGGCCAGGAAGCCAGGAAAGAAGTCTTAGCAGAAAGTAAAAAGAAGATATGGTTTCCTAATTATTTTGTTGCTAGACTTTCTTTTAAAGTCTAAAATATATAATTTGTCACTGGATGTTTAATGTAAGCCTCAAAGCTCCTTGGTATGAGGGGCTTTTCACATTGGTGGAGATCAAATGTCCTGAACCTTCATGTAGGATAGGACAGAACTGGCAAGATGGAGAGAAAAGAGAGATCAGTCTCTTAGGTCTCTGGTGTTCTTCTAACCTAAAATAACGGAAAATTCCAACCTCACTTCAGGGTTATAGAGGCAGAAAGACTACCAGAAGAAGCTAACATGTACTACTTTGATGTCTTTGTTCTCAGTTTAGTATGGAAAACAAGTGATCAGAGCAATGTGGATTGAGGAGGAGAGCAAAATTAAGAGAATAAAATTCTAGTCTTACAAGCATGCAGATCATCTATGAATATGCAAATAATTTGTCACATACCGTAAAAATGTTCTATTTCCTTCACTTACTAGTATAATGTTCTAACTACTAAAGCAGTCTTACAAAATAAAAATTTAATCCATTAGGATAAGAAAAAAAATTTTCAATAGCCTTTTTCATGTCCTAATAAGGTTGAGACTAAGACAGTACCATTCAGAACCTAAAGAATTGCACAGGCAATGGAATAGATCATATTCAATCATTTCTAAAATACCCGATTAATATAGGGAAATCAAGAGTAATGAATTTAGTCCTGAGTGTCACCTTTAAGGAAAAATATAGATATAACCTGGAAAGCATTCGGCAGAGGGCAGCTAAAATCATAAAGGTTCCTGCCCTATGAAGATCATTGAAGGAAGTGGGAAGGCTTATCTGGAGAAGAAAAGACTTGGGAGAGACATAATCAGCTATCTTCCAGTATTTGAAGAACTGTCACCTAAAATACAGATTTCTTACACTTGATCCCAAGAGTGGAACGATGATAAAAAGTCACAAAGAGATAGGTTTAGGCTCAGCATGAGAAAAGACTTCCAAACTATTAGAGCTGTTTCACAGAGAATTGAGCTGCCTGGGAACTATTTCCATACAGGACCTGGGTGTTGGGTATTATGGGAAGAAGATTCCTTTTGAGTACTGGTTGATCTTAATGGTCTCTGAGGTCTAACCCATTCTGAGAGTTTGTGTCTTTCTCAAGATCCCAGATCTACAAGGAAGTGTTAAATCTATCTATCTATATATCTATATATATATATGTATGTATATAGATATATATATGTGTAGGTATGTATATATATATATATATATATATATATATACACATATATCTTAATTATCAAGACCACAAAAATTTTGAATTGAGCTTAGTATTGAAGATATATCTAATTTGAAAACACCAAATACTATAACAACCATGACTTACTTCAATGTTAATTAGAAGCCCCATGTAGTGACAATATTGTCTTAATTTCTTGGTCTAATTTTATTTTGTCTGAATATGCCTTAATTCTTGAAAAGAAAATGTCACTCATGTTATTAATCTGCACCCTTGGGCATGGGGAGGAACTACATTGTCTCCTAAAAAAATAAATAAATAAAAATAAAAAATAAAAAGAAAGAAGAAGAAGAAGAAAAGAAGAAGAAGAAGAAAAGAAGAAGAAGAAGAAGAAGAAGAAGAAGAAGAAGAAGAAGAAGAAGAAGAAGAAGAAGAAGAAGAAGAAGAAGAAGAAGAAGAAGAAGAAGAAGAAGAAGAAGAAGAAGAAGACCCTCTCATGTTTTCATGGGATAGGTTCCTTTTAAGGACTGCCACAACCTCTTATCTTTCCTACATTATAATATGTTTATCAACTAATTTCAGAAAACTATATGCAATATTTCAGCAAAGCATAAAGGCATTCCATAACATTTATCAACAGTTGAATATTTAATACTATGTACAATGGAAACAGAAAAACTGTCATATAGGATATGGGATAAATTATTTTCCAGCTTCTAGTTAAACAAAACCTAATACTTTCATGAATGAGGCACTTTTCCAAACTAACTAACATAGGCTCATATAGCCAAATTCTGGGGGGAAAGGATTGCTTTAGGATAAGGATAGCCAGTTACCATCTTTTCTCACTTTTTAGTGTTACACTTTTTTTTTAAAACTGTTTTTTTAGACTTTCCATTTAGACTGTTCCACTACTGAAAAAAAAAAAAAAATAACTGAGATCCACTCATTCAAAATAGCTACAAATGTCCTTGAGAAAAAGTCTCTACTACTATAGGGGTAGGAATTCATTCCACATTGTCTGCATTTCTTTCTTTCTTTCTCTCTCTGTCTCCTTCCTTCTCCCTCTTTCCCTTTTTCTTCTTCTCTCCTTACTCCCTTCCTCACTTTCTCCAAGACAGAAATCCTAGGACTCAGACAGCCTGTTCTGTTGTTCATTTCCTGTTTTTAAAGTACTTCATGTTTTCTCCTTTGGAACAAAATTAGACTGCCACTTGTTTTTGGTTGAT
Source organism: Sminthopsis crassicaudata (assembly GCF_048593235.1). Lineage (NCBI taxonomy): Eukaryota > Metazoa > Chordata > Mammalia > Dasyuromorphia > Dasyuridae > Sminthopsis > Sminthopsis crassicaudata. The sequence continues at coordinate 434,794,694 of NC_133619.1, read as the reverse complement.
GGGTTTTCCCCAAACTCTCTTATACTAGTTCATCAATATTCATGAGGAATTCTATATATTAAATTTACATAAGCTTAGGACAAGAAGGAGCTGTACACTCCCAAGATCCTAATCCACTATGAGGAGTCTCTGAGGCTTACAATAAATACCTGGATTTATTATTCTGTTCACTTGTTTGGCTCAACTTGTTCATTCGCAGTGAGCTTAGCTGACTACAACTGAGCCAGGTGCAAAAATGGAAGAAAAAAAAGGAGGAGAAAGAGAAAGTAGAGAGCTTACTGAATATCCCACTGAGTATTCTTACTTAGTATAACAACACTAAATAAAGAAGTTTTATAAGGAACAAGAATCAACTCAAAACACCCTGAGAGATATATGAGAACCTCCCCATAACATTTCACAGTTGTACAAATTTAATGTAAGGTCTATTTATCTTGGGTTCCATGCAAGAAATGTTACCAAAATGATGTCATTAAAATGTATTCTTGTCATAACTCAGTTCCTCTGTATGAACTAGCCTAATGGTGAAATTGTAATGTATTTATGAATGCAAGAGCTAACATGAAACCAAAAGAAGAAACTCATTATAGAAGGTAAGGAGTGGGGGGGTGGGAGTGCATTGTGAGGCACTGTCCAAAATTCAAAGCTGTGAATGACCTTAGTCCAACCTCTTCATTTATATGATGAGAAAACTGGAGCCCCATTAAGTTTCCATCCCCAAAGATACTAAAGCAAACACTAGATGCTTTCTTGTCTAGAATATTGTATCTGCATTGTATGTATTGGATTGAATTTGATATTGAGTTGATATATAGACAAAAAAATGAAGAGAGCTTTAGAAAGCATAAAAAGTTGAGCCTTGCAACAACAAGATTATATGACGATCAGATATGTGGCTCTTTTCAACAATGAGATGATCCAGGCCAGTTCCAATGATCTTGTGATGAAGAGAGCCATCTACGCCCAGAGAGAGGACTGTGGGAAAGGAAGGTTGGTCACAACATTAATTTTCACTCTTTTTTGTTGTTGTTTACTTGCAGTTTATTTTCTTTCTCTTTTTTTCTTTTTGATTTGATTTTTCTTGTGCAGCAAGACATTGTATAAACAGATATGAATATACTGTATTTAACATACATTTTTATCATGTTTGACATATATTGGATTATTTGCCATCTAGGGGAGAGGATGCAGGGAAGAGCAAGAAAAATTGGAACACAAGGCTTTGCAAGAGGTAATGTTGAAAAATTATATTTTGAAAATTAAAAAGCTTTAATAAAAAAATAAGTTGAGCCTTGAAGGCAGAAAATTATAGAGATCAGAAATCAAGAACAAGTACACTACAGATATGAGCTTAAACAAATGCTTAGAACTGAGCATAACAAGGGCAGTTAGGTGGTACAGTAGAGAATCAGACTTGGAGGACCTGAATTCAAATCTCCCCTCAAGCACTTGACACTAGCTGTGTAACTCTGGGCAAGTCACAATTCTGATTAACTTGTTTCCCCACCCCCCACCCCCAAAGAGTATAACATACCAAAATTTGGAACTGGAAGGAATCTTAAGAGGTAACTAAGTCTAACTTTTTTGTTAAGCAAACAAGGAAACTGAGATTCAAGAGTGACTTATTCAGGGTCATTTAGGATGTAATATAGGATCTGCAGCAGGACTTTAACCAAAGTACCCAAACTATAGGTACACCATTTTATCCAGCATGACATGTTGTCTGTCAAAAAGTTTCATTAACTATCTTTTAGTAATATGTCCTAGAATTTTGTCAAAAACTTCAATCAAATTCACCAGCTCATCGTTTGCAGATTTCATTCTCTTTCCTTTTGGAATTGGTTAAATACTCGGACCTGAAGAGTAGTACAATGTTGACTTGAGAGGAAATCTCTGGAGAAATATCCTAGGGGTCTGTACTTTGCCATAAACCACTTAATGTTTATATCAGTTATTTGGATTAAAGGCATATTTGTCAAATTTTTCAATGATGCAAAGAAAGCTATGATGAACTAGATAAATAAATCCAGATGTAAAGAGATCTTGGCAGGCTAGGACATAGGGCCAGGTCTATTGAGATGAAATTTAACAAATGAAATTTTTTCATAAAAATTTGTTCATAAAAAGTGATTTTGCAAATTCAATAAGAAAGGTATGTTTAGTTATGAGTTTGTTTAAAAAAGAAAGAAAGAAATAAAATAAAGGTCTGCAATCCTTAGTCAACAATGGACCTGCTATCACCATGAACAACAAAAATCAGTTCTACACAGCCAATATACCTTCCTTCTACTGCCTCCTGGAAACCCAATGTACCCTGAGACAATGTTTGTCTCTCAAGTCTACCATACACTGGTGGTCCAGCTACCTATTCAGAGCTTTTTCATAGTCAAAGTCAATAAATAGATATTAATCACTTACTATATACCAGGCACTGGGCTAAGCACTGGAAATATAAATATGAAGAAGAGACAATCCCTCCCCTTAATAGACTTATACTCTAATGGGAGAAGACAACACACAAAAGAAAACTGGGAAAAGTGGGGCATGATATTCCTGCAGTCAAAACCTGGAGCAATGGTTGGAAAATAAAGCTAAATGAAAACTGCTGAGCTCTCTATAAAACAGGCATGGGGAAGAATTTATTACTCTAGCCTGCAGCCATCCAGAGGGTAATGGTAACTGAGAATGCTAAGGTGTCCAGTTGTTGTTGTTCTCAATAATGTCAGACTCTTCATGACCTCATTCGGGGTTTTCTTGGCAAAGATACTGGAGTGCTTGGCCATTTTACAGATGAGGAAACTGAGGCAAGCAGAGTTAAGTGACTTGCTTAGGGTCACATAGCTAAGAAGATAAATCATACTTACTCAAAGCCACAGTGTGCACTATGGCTCCACCTAGCTGTTGCAGTGTCTTAAGTATCAAAACTCCAATCATTCTCCACTACAATGAGATTTCAGATGATGAGCTTACTTTAGGGAAAGTATGATGCTCTTTGCACACCTTGGGACTGCAATAGTTTCCACTATGTCAGCTGTGGATCCTAGTGCTTCTCCCATTCTTCCCATGGATCCTGGGCCTGTAGGCGCTGTAGTACCACTGACTAGGTATCTACTTGGTCACAAATCTCCTCTCAGTTCAAGGGTGCTGGTTGATAAAGTGTATGATGCTGGTACAAGGTCTGGAGCTTGATAACATTTCCCCTACATCTACTTTTGGCTCTCTCCCCATTCCCCACAATGAGACATATAGGAAGCTAATACTATTACTTCAGTGGAAGTTACTTCATGATAGCTACACCATCTGGAGAAGAGCTGAAGTCATTCCTGGGTTAGGAAAAATCTCATATACTTTCCATATGTCTGACAATATAATTACTTGTATCATTTTAACCTGAAGTCAAAGGTTAGACATATTTTGCCGTGGGTATTTTTCTGGTGCCCAAACCTTAAGACACTTGTCAAACTTCATAATGAACTATGTAAAGGTAGCAGTATCTCCTTAAAAACATTTCAAGATGGGGGGAGAGAAGGATCTATTAATAAAATAAATGTAGGAAAATCTCCCCAGAAGATGTTCCTTTCATTCCTTTGGATTAATATTATTCCATACTGGCCTTTGCTTTTAGTAATAAACCATCAAATCAATTTTAAGGAAATTTTGATATTCTGAAAAATTAAAATTGTCAAATTATTCTAACTAGACTTAAATCTCCTTGAAGTCTTTCATTCCTATTACTTGTTTAAAATGAAATGCATAAATATCTGCCTTTTTCTTCCTCATCCTTTGCCCCTTCTCTCACTTCCTTCTTGCCACTCAGTGGTGCAGGACAGAAAGCCAGTCAGATTTCCTCTCCCTGAATCTGAGAGGAGATCCTGGCTTTTCCTATATTTTCATCTTTTATTCAAAGAGATCCTATGAAACCACCAGTGTTCATAGTACACACCCCATTCTTTCCTTTCTTCCTTTCTTCATCAAAAACTGAGAATGGACCATTCCTTTTGAATTCTTCTCATGGATGCCCCAGAATAAAGGAGCCTCATTCAAATTGGCTTTGGTGCAAGAGACACAATGATTTGAGCACCTGATGTCACCATTAACTTTGGTCAACTAGATTTAAAATGGGAGTAGCAGAGGGAAGAGGTCTATTTCAATAACCTTTACATTCAAATAAAGAATGTTTTTTGAGAACAGACATTGATTGCCATCTGTTTAAATGTCTGAGGCAGCTGGCCATGACTACTTAATGCTCATGAGCTGGTTTACTAGGACTAAGTTGTAAATAGGTCACTTTAAAATGATATGAGTCCAATTGAAGTCATATTAGGGTTTTAAAAAAAAGATTTGGGAAACCTTAATCTTTGAATTTTTGTTTTCTGGAGTTGAACTGGATAAATATGTTTTATCTTATAATTTAAATTCATCTGAATTTGACTGTTTTGCATATTGATTTTATACCTGTCTACTATATCCTTCCCCTATTATTTTACTCTTATCTCAATGGCCAAAGTTTCCAGTCAAATTTCCAACCAAAAAAACAAAACAAAACAAAACAAAACAAAAACAAAAACAACTTTTCTCTACCTAAGCCATAAAACTATTACCCATTGGGTTTTGACCTAATATCATCTACCCTGAACTAGAAGGCTGTATGCTCTGATACTAATGGAAATTGCTAATGCTCTCCCTTCATTTCCATTTGAACTGCTCCCCAAGTAAATATATTTCAGTTCATAATATATTTATAATAATAATAATATAATATAATAATAATATATCCCTAATATAATAATATTACTTAATAGTAAGTGTACTAACCAGAACACTTACATTTCCCAAACCAAACATGCCAGATGACTAAGAGCATAATATAATTAATTTGTTTCATGTTAATTCTCATTTTTAAGCAGAAAGAAAAAAGAGGGTGTCATTTTTAGGCATTCTGGAAATCTAGATATAGGTGTCTTTTAAGGTCTTCATTATACAAGGAAAGATGGAAAAAAGTAAAAAGATTAATGGTATTTCTTTAACCAACTCTTCTAAAAGCCTTTTCAAATATCCTCCAAATCACTATCAAAATGCAGAATCATTTAAAATAAACTTTGTGATTAGCCTTTCAGTCAATAATAGAATGTGATTCTCTTTAAGTTCTTACAAGCTTTAAACATCTCTTTCCCTATAAAGGGAAAATTTCTGGTCATTATTCTATAAGCCTATGCACTAGAGGTACCATAATTGAGCATTACCAATGGAAAATAGACACTTTAAAGATGTAAATATAATTCTAATTCTTAGAAAGGATGATCAGACTCCTTAGCTAGCAGCTACTAGTTAGTTATATCAGTCCAAAGAGTCTAAATGCATAATGCCTTTCTACCATAAAATCTCTATTTCTGTTATTGCAATCTGCTAAGCCAAACAGTGCTGAAATGAAAATTTACAACTTCCAAACAGAGCAGGATTATCACATCCTGTGGACTAAGCCTCTTTGCTGCACTGATTTCACCCCCTACCATCTCAACATCTCTGTGACCCCACTCCCAACTGAAATGCTAACTGTTTGAAGAGCTGCCATTGGAGTTTATTGTGATTAAAATTTCTTGTTCTCGCAAGCAAAATTTTTCTTGGATAATCATGCAAAATTCTGTTTAAAAAGCATCCAAAAAAATTAAGTACAAACCTGACTGGTTCACTATTTTTGCTAACAAGAAGCACACTGGCTAATGTGGCACTAGGAAAAGCATGTAGTCTCTTCAGCAGGTCATTCTAAAAGTTGAAAACACTTGTTGATCTGGATCTGTAATAGGAGTTTCCTCACCAGGGACTCCATACAACAATGAAATTATAAATCCAAATCCCCCTCCTCTTCAGCACCCCCCTTCAAAAATGAATTTTAATAAAAAGAATAGTGATTTTGAAATCATAGAGTCTGTACTCAAATCTTCATTCTCACACAACCTGGTTACAAATTACATAACATCCAAGGACCTCAGTTTTCTTATATATTAAATCATAAAGTTGTATTATCTCATGTGTTATTTCTAGCTTCAGAGCTATACTTTCATGACTACCTTAAGTTGTGTGGCTTTTTGTTGGAAGATAAAAATAAATGTGTAACTTTGCAGATCTGATTCAGAATTTCAAGAAATAGACTCTTTTTAAGATCTAATCATTATGGTTGTTGACAATATACAAATCTTTCTTATGGACAAATGACACAGAAGATACACTCATCATATCTGTTGCCTATTTTCCCAGGTCCTCATTGTTCACTTCTGCTTCAAGAATGACTGGCCCTGGCTGGAACCTCCTGCCAGGTCTGAATGTTACATGGAAAAGACAGAAAGTAGATTTTAGTACTCAGAGGTACATAGGTAAAGAAAAGATGGCTAACCTCTAAAATGTTCCATTTACCACCTCCAGTTTCATATCTGCCTGAGGAACTACTAGGTTTTCACTAATTATGTGCAAATCAAGTAAAAGGCACTTTTGATGTGGTACTGTGTATTTTGGTTCTTTGTCACTATTTCAAATAGTGTATTTCAAATCTACAGCCACATTTAATTGTTGCCTCAGTTTCCTCCCCTGTAAAATGCTTGGAAAAGGAAATAGCACACCACTCAAGTATCTTTGCCAAGAAGACCCCAAATGGTATCACAAAGAGTCAAATTCAACTGAAACAATTGAATAACAAATAAAATATCCCCTTCCCTCCATCTCTTTTCAACAGAGTAGGTCTATGTCAGTGCATACATAGCAAAAATATGCACTGGAGCTGACCTGGAAAAAATAACTTGATAGGGAGAGATTACAGGGAATGCCATGTTCCCAAAATGTTTCAGGATCAAAAGCCTCATTCATTTAAAAAAAAGTTTCTAAAAACCCATCTCTTAGAAATCTGTGCATGAACTCAACCTCCCAGTTTAAAAAGGGGACCAAAGTGCTCCAGAGATGGAAGATATGTGAGTTTGTAGTAGATAGAGAAAGAAGCTACTACATAGAGACAAAAATGGGGGGTACAGGGAGAAATGTCATTAGAAAATATATATGTGGGAATAAGGCAACCATAATCCAAGAGAAAGGGTGTGGAGCTTGTCAGTATGTAAGGAGCATGTGAAATAAGGATGTATAGGTCTATAACAAAGACTAAACTGAAGCGGGAGCTCAGGAAAAGAAGCCACAAGAAATTAAAACTTTTCTGCTGAGCATTTCCCCTCTTTGAGCCTATGAGTTCTGGAGAGCTCTCTCCCCCTCCTTTCCATCTTATGCCTAAGGTGAATTAGAGTGAATTATTAGGAGTTGAGGCTAGTGTTTGGCATAATCATCAGGGATGGGCATGAGTAATCTGTAAGTAATACTTGATCCAACTCTTTGCTATTTATTTTGGCATTCTTTTCCATCAAATACTTTCTGTTTTTATTTTATGTGTCTATTGGATTGGTGAACTGGAATAGCTCAATTTGGGAGTGAAACAGAGCCAGGAACCTGGGAATATAGCTTTGGAAGTCATGTCAAAGGGGATTCCTGAGTTCTCTGTTATATTTAGTGCTTTCAATATTTACCTTGTTTGTATTGCTCTGATTTGATCCTCTTAAAATACAGTTCATGTGGCTGTTAGGAGACCTGAACCTAATAAATCAGTGTCTCTCTATAATTTATTTGCCATATTAAGATGATTTAAACACATTGCTTTAAGGATTTGCAAAGCCCTTCATATATATAATCTCATATAATTTCCATTTTACAGATAAAGCTACTGAGACACAGCAGTTAAGTGTCTTCCCACTGGACCCTAATAAATAAATAAGTGTTGAATATATGCCCCCAAATGAGATTCAGTTGTTGATCTGAATAAACTATTATTTTCGTTACATTTTCCCTCTAGAGCCAAATTCTTGACATTAGAGATCTATGGGTTAGGAAGAATTAGTGTTAGGCATGGGTTAGAATTCCTCCTAACACAGATGGGTCCAATAATGGCAACTGACATTTATATAATGATTTAATATTTACAAAGCACTTTACATGCACTCTTTCATTTGATCTTTATAACCATATTGTGAGATAGCTACTATAAGAATTATTATTTCCATTTTATGGATGAGAAAAATGAGCCCTTGAGAGACTAAAGGACTTATCTCTAATCATACAGCTAAGTTAGCAACAGAAATAGGTTTCAATCCTATCTCATATTAATGTTAGAGGAAACTAATTTTTATTATTTCCTAATTCCATTTCCTAACCAACAGAACTCAAACATGAATTTGAGTTTTAGTACTCTTCCATCATGTCACATACTCTCTCCAATCAATACAAGTAACACCTTAAAGACTAAAAATCCTTGATATGGTTTTTGTTCTTCTTATTAATTCTAGATACTTTCCCTAAAAAATAATGGGGGAAATTCTGCTAATCTACTAAACAGAAATGTACTGATTAATGTGTTTATTGAGGATGCAAAACCTTACTTCTACATTTAGCACCATTATTATGTATTTCAGATCCTCTTCCTTTGTTGGAAACACAATCATCAAGCCTCTTGTCAACTTTAACAAAAAAAAATGAAAAAAAGGACAGAAAATAAGTGGTCATGATGCCTAGAGAAGAACTTTCTTTAATAAAGTTTTAGACTTGTTATTTTGAAGGAAGAAAATACGTTTATCCAGAGATATTCTCTAGGATTCTTCTAATATAAATTTCACCAACACTCACTGAGGTTCAAAGAGGTCTCCAAATAGCCACTCTATCATTCCTCCATCGTGATCAATTATTAGCAAAGGCCATCATTTAAAAAAAAGCTTTTTTAATCCTTTTAAATACCTGTGTAACAAATTTTTGCAAGAGAGAATGTTGAAAGCTATCTTTGAATATATTTTGAAAATAAAAAGCTATCATTAAAAAAAAAAAAAGAAAAGTTCTATCTACTTCAAGAAAAAATACCTGTGTACCTCCTGAGAGCATGACAATTGGACAAATTTTTATAATTAACTTTTTATACTTATGTCCTGGATGACAGGGATATATTTACGAAATGCAGACTAGGTATTAACTCATGTCACAATTATGCCAATAACTAAAATCACAAAACATTAAGGAAGAGGGAAACATCTAGTCCATTTAACACAAGAAATTGAAACTTAGAATCAAGTGATTTGGTAAGATTATACAGCTAAATAAAAGTTGCATTTGAATTCAGGACCCCTGCCTGGGACACTTGACTCTATTCACAAGTGAAGTTGGAAATAGTAAGAGGTATTCATGTTTTAGTAAAGTAAGGCCTTCTTTTAAGGATGCATTAATAGAGTATGTTTTTATTAAGTTGAGAATAAAAGCATTTTATTTCCTTTATCATTGACCTGGCTTTAGAGGCTATACCATATTGATCGACTATTATCATATTTCTTTTTCCTCTTATTCTCCCTCTGGCACTGTAACATCATTTATTTATCTAATAAATAAAAAGTTTACTCATTTATATTTAGAAAATGGTATATATTCATCACATTTGAACTGTTAACTATCTTTTCAATGGGTCATTCAATCATAGATTCAGAGCTAAAAAGGGTTCTCAGAGATCATTCAAGCCTAAATGCAGCCCTCTAATATTCTCTATGGAGGTTGAACCAAATTAAGCAGTAATAAGGAAATATTTATGGGGAAAAATAAAAATAGGACATAGATAAAGCTAATTTATGGCTTTCTAAGTCAATATAGGTCATGGAGATCCTTTTTGGACAGTTTGGGGTTCCTAGTTCTATTTCAGTTTATACCACTGATCTACCCTAACTCTTATATTTTATAGATAAGGAATTGAGGTCCAAAGAGTTTATATAATTTACCCAACTCACACAAGTAAAAAGTGGCAGTCCTGTGATTCAAATTAAGGCCAGCAGTGTGCTAAATCCAGCCCATACTTGTTATCAAGAGCTTATTGATAAATATTCAATGTGAGTATTTATATAACTCAGAAAGGCTTGATTTAGTGTTTTGTTGATTTCTAGGTTTAGGAAAGAGAGAGAGAGAATGTAAATAATGCAGGTTATACTCTGCCTCCCCCCAACCTGAGATTTGATAGTTAAATAGTTACCATCATACGTCTGACTTAAACTTTTTGACATTAAAGCTCAATGTTCATTTCACAATATCACAGTGCACTAAGGTGCACACATCTCTATGAAGTACAATAGCCTATTTAGTTGTCATTTTGTAAGTGAGATAAGTCACTTACAGGGATAGTATAGTGATAAAGCCAGGAAGTAGGGGTGAGGTAAGGATAGAATTGGCAATAGAACCCAACTCTTGTCAACATTGAATCAGGTGCCTAAAATTATGTTCTAAACAGACCCTGACTGAGAAAGTTGGGGTTCTGAACAGATGGGATGGAATTCTAATTTCTAAAATTGCCCAAGTGTCCTCTCAGGCACTTAATGGGTTAGTTTGCTTGGGACCCAGCCAATGCTTCCAAACGCCTAAATGGCTGCAAGCTTCAATTGCCAACCTGGAATCAAGGAAGTGTACTGTCTTTGAAATTTGATTTCCACTTGGATGAATGAAAGAGAATAATAGCAGAACTCAGGAAAACTGTTTCCTTAAATGATTTCCTTAAATGATTTTTACATTTCTGTCACTACTCCTCCCCTCAATACATTTTCACAAATGGTTATCAATCTCATTTGGCAATGCCAGAAAGGTATTTTATTTCTGATTTCACTATAAAATTAAGTAAAAGATCAAGAGCACTGACTTGCAGCAAATATTTTCATTTCTCCCCTCAGTTTCTCATTTGTGTTTCCATTACTTGTTAGTGAGAAGTCATTTCCATCACAAGTCTTTGTCCAAGAGCCTGAGTCTTTCCCCCTCTTTTGCAGTGTATTGTGCTAATTAAAATCAGAAAGTACTCTGCTTCTTTAGCCTGTCATTAGTATTTGACGTTTTTTTTAAGACTTTTTTTTGGAGACAATTGAGGAGGGGAGAACCAACGAGACACATTTTTAGGCAAGTTACCAAATACAGGCTATCAAAAAAAAAGGTTTTTGCAGCTAGATCTAGAATTATATTCATATTCTCTCCTCCCAAATTACAATGAATGAATGAAACAAAAACTTTTTATTAGTGCTTATAAACAAATTACTAAGTACTTGGGATATAAACAGAAAAGAAAGGCAATCCCCTCCCTCAAAGAATTCACATTTTACTTGAGGGAGGCAACATCTATAGAAAATTAAAATTAGAAGTTTCAAGGGTTCAGGACTGACCAACAAGTCCAAGTATCATTAGAGTACATTAGGATGTCAAACTTCTGGTCTGGGAGGGTGGAACTATAGGGAAGAAGGGAAGTCCCAAAGGACTTTAAGATACTGTGGCTAAGCAAAAGGCCTTGCCTGGCGATGCTCCATCTTACTTTTACCACTTCTTCCTTGCCCTATCACTGGAACTCACCGTTTAAAGAGTATGAATAGCTGAGGAGTGAGAATCACAAATTTAGATATAGAAGAGGTCTCAGTTTACCTGGTTCAACCTACTCATTTTGTAAATGAGGAAATTGAGATTTGATGCGGTTATGTATTTTAAGTACTTCACAGAAGTAGTAAATGGCAATTGTCTTTGAATCCAGGATCCTTAACTTAAAATCTATATTTTTCTATAGTAGAGTATAAACATATAGAAGAGTAGAAAGAATACCAGATTTGGAATCAAAAGACATGAGTGCAAATATTACTTCTGACACTTAAAATCATTATGCCTTGGATAAGCTCCAGTTTCTTTGAATATAATTTCTTTGTTCCAATTTCCTTGCCTATAAATAGGGATTATACCAGATGGCCTCTTAAGTTTCCTCCTATGGCCCCAGCACCATCATCATTAATATTCGTGGGTAATATTGTAGGAATTTTCTTGTAAAAAGCTGGAACTGGCAAAATCTGGTTACATACAAAGTCAAGTTTTTATCTGGAAAACTGGTCTTTTTCAAGTTAAAAAAAAAAAGAGTTGTATAGGCTTAAATTGCTTAATAATAATTTCAATTCCTTACTTCCTTTGTAAGGATGGGGACAACATAGTGCCTAACTTCCCAATCTCTATAAAATAATTTAAAGATATACTGTTATTCAACAGCTCTTGGATACCTGTGATAGATTTTAACTAAGTTTTGTGAATTTTCGCACAGACTTGCCAGATACTATTCCCTTTCTTTACCCTAACTCTGTTCTTACAATCCTGGGACTATCATTTGATCTTCTTGAAACAACAACAAAAAAAAGATACACTTGACTTCAGCTTTTTATAATTAGCAGTAATTAATCACCAATGAATACCAGAGACAACACTCATTCCCTCTCTCCAAGTGTGCTAAGTCTCCAAGTTACCAAAAAACAATTTTTAAATTCCAATTTCAAATTGTTGTTGTTGTTGATAGTGGTCCTTTGTTCTTGAAGAAGACTAATGAAGATCATCAAGTATGATTTGCATTTATATGAGAACAAAAGGAATGATATGTTTTTCACTTAATGCTATTTTATTTATTATAATTATACATATAGTTTTTAATAGTCACTTTTGTAAGATTTTGAATTCCAATTTTTTTTCTCCCTCCCCAAGACAGCAATAAATCTGATATAGGTTATACACATATAATCATTTTAAATATATTTCCACATTAGTAATGTTGTGAAAGAAAATCAAAACAAAAGGGAAAAACCATGATAAAGGGGAAAAAGTGAAAATATTATACTTTGATTCTCATTTAATCTCCATAGTTCTTTCTCTGGATGCAGATGGCATTTTCCATCCCAAATCTATTGTAATTGTCATAGATCTCAGTATTGCTGAGATGAGTTAAGTCTATCATAGTTGATGTCACATAATCTTTTTACGGCATACAGTGTTCTCCTAGGTTCTGCTCACTTCAGACAGCATCAGTTCATCTTTTCAGGCTTTTCTGAAATCAGCGTGCTCATTAAGGAATGATATTTTTTAATCCCATTTTCTTTGTATAAATCCTTCAATTCCCTCTAAATTGGACCTAACAGGGAGATATTTGTAAGGAAAAGATAATGCTTTGGGTTCCTAATACTACCATTCCATCACAGAATTCTAAGAATTTTAAGAACTTTTAATAATTAAGTCACTACAGCTTGATGATACTTGAAATATTCAGATCATTATTATTCAAAAGTGTTTAATAGGCAAGAAAAGTAGATACAATACTGGCATTATAACTGGGTATCACATTATCCCACCAACCATACATCTCACATACTATAGTTCAGGCCATTGTTCTTATAGTCCATCTTTGTGTTTATATAATCCTATTTTTAAAAGGAAAAAAATCAATTAGCTTAATATTTTGTTTGTCTTTTTAAGCAGAAGTATAAAAATTTTTTGTAGAATACAAGACTGGATTAAGAATCAAATAACTCCTAATCTGCAAAGCTATAGATAAAAGATGTCAGTCCATTATTTATATTTTTATGTGTTGTTTTACATTACTTGTCCTAGGATACTGTATAATAAATATGAATATTTTAGAAACGGTTTGTTCTGTATGAAAATTTGAAGGAAATGTTTATCTAGTGATTTTTCTACTGCATCCTTCTAGGCTGCTTACAAATATTCATATTTTCCCCTACCTTAAAAACTCTCACTTAATCATTATAAACTTGTTAGTTATATAAACTCCTTGAGGTCAGAGATTTTTTTTTCTTTCTTTGTATCCCCAGTGCTACTTCAATGCCTAGCACATAATAAATGTTAAGTGCTTGTTAACTTGAAAACGTCATCAGAGAAATGTATGACCAAACAGGAAGGTGGAGCCATATTAATATTGTTTTAGATGCATTTCTTCAAATGTATAAATAAGTATGTTTATATATGTATGCCTGTATATACATAATGTATACAGGAGTATATATATTTGGGGGTGGGTATGGTGTGAATATATATTTGTATGTATATATTTGGAATTCAAAATCTTATAAAAATGAACATTGAATATATATGTATATGTATGTGTTTGTGTGTGTGTATATATATATGCCTATAGTTAACTCTAGCCTACTTGGGAGGATGGGGGTATGAAAGGAAGTAAAAGAAATAAGGTAAATTGCACAGCAGAGAACAAAAGAATAACTTACAATCAAGCAAAGATGAGTAGTCATGAATGTAATCCCTTCTATTATTATATATGCTTTCTTGAAATGGAAATTTATTGTTACATATTTTAAAATCTCCCTGACGTTCTGCTAGACCATGACAATGTTTTGTTGTTTTTAATTTTCCTTTTTTTGTATTTAATTTAGATAATTTTTTTAAAAGGAATGTGGGCTGGTTCAGTGATAAAAGTGAAGAATAACCACTGGAAAATCTGTATCATATCAGCCTATGAAGATAATCAAAGTAGACCACTACCCCCAGTCCAGAAATTTGGGTGGTATTTTCTATGGCATACTTAATAGAAAATGTAAATATGAGTCACAGGTGATGACCAAGTACAAATGAGTGATCTGTATCACTGGAGGGAGCATTGAAATGATATAACTACATTTAAACATTTGAGGACTAATTCTGAAGATCAATACTGGATTTTCTGGGACTTTTCTGAATGTTTGAATCAAGCCACACTCCCAAAAAGAGGCAACAGGACATGGGGAAAGATGTCTATGCTTATGAATTCAAAGACACTTGTTATTCAGTCACTCTACAAGACACTACTTTTCCCCTTGCGGATTCCAATCCTATATCCAAGAAACATCTGTCCCTTAAGAGAGGTGTTATTTTCTCACTCTTTCTTTTTTCTTGCTTTGTAGAAGGGGGAAGAATAAGAAGTCATGTCTCACTCTTTATAAACCCATTTGAGCTTTTCTTGATAAAAATGCTGAAGTGATTTGCCATTAGTTTCTCCAGCTCATTTTACAGATGAGGAAACTGATGCAAATAATGTTAAGTAACTTGCCAACATTCACATAACTAGTAACTGTCTGAGACCAGTTTTGAATTCAGTATTCTTATACTACAACCTTATTAAAGCAAGGTATTTTGTAAACCTTGAAGTAGTAGATAAATGTAAGCCATAAACAATAAACATTTACTTATATATTTTTAAAAACTGGGGTTTTTTTTAATCTAGGAGCAGACTCACCTAATATTAATGTGCTATCTACATAGTCTTACTACTATGCAGGACATTACTTTCCTGAGAAAAAAAATGGGCACAAAGATCATGAAACTCGAAATAAATCCACTTCTAGAAACTCCAGTTTAGCTACTTTGTAAGGGGTCTGTCAAGGGAGATTTTATCCAAAGCATCTGAGAGCTTTAAATAAATCCTGCCATTTAATTGTTTGCCGTATCTGACTACCAGCCATGTTCACCTAATAAGAAAGTGTGTATTTGTGCTCCTGTCTTCTTCAGTGGGTTAATGGTGATTCAATATATTTAGAGCTGGAAGCTACTTCTACCAGGATTGAGCATTTGAATGAAAAATGGCCACTCCAGGAACATCTCCCTTGGCAAAATGATCCATTTAATCAGTGTTATTGTTTATATCTAGACAGTGGGTTTTAATCTGAGTCTCTATCTGCTAATTTTAACTAGGAGAACAGAAAAGAGATGAGAAAAAGAGAGAGAAGAGACTCTCAGTAGCTGTGCTGAGTCAGTTTTTCCTTTCTCTATCCATCATGGCAGGCATAGCAGTGGGCAGGTGCAAACCACTCTACAAGACACTACTTTTCCCCTTGAGGATTCCAATCCTATATCCAAGAAACATCTGTCCCCTAAGAGAGGTGTTATTTTCTCACTCTTTCTTTTTTTTTACTTTGTAGAAGTGGGGAGGATAAGAAGAAGCAATATTACAAAGTATAAAGGAAGACTGTTACATAAGCAGAAAATATACAATTGTTGAAGGCCAAAATCTTTTGAAATGCAGAAATGCCCTACTGCCCTTTACTGGGCAATTGAAAAAAAATTTCAGAGCAATGATTAATCTTACAGAAGCACTAATATACAGGAATATGGGAATGTTATGCTACATATTATTCTTTCTGGCCAATAAATAATAAATGTAAAAATATTAAAGTCAATATTGAAAGGAAAAATTAGGAAATAAGAGCTTCTTAGCATTTGCTTTTAAAAATTAAGATAATTTTGCCAATAATTCTTGATATTATTCTTCTAAAACTATTTTTAAAAATCAAGAACTCTCTCATTGCTTATTATAACTCCAGGAAGAGGGGGAACAGAATAAATGAGCATATTTTAGTACAATCAATTTATTACCCTTCACTGCCAGTTCTGACAAAAACCTGTAATCCATGGTATATAATTAGTGTTGGGTACAAAATCTGCAACATATGGATTTTTAGTTTATACGTCTTTATGGGTTTTGCCTTTGCTATTCAGCAAGTGACTTAAAAACAACAATTAAAATAGATTTATGAAATTCTTGGTTATGAGCAGTCCAATCTCACCACTAATGGCTGGATATCAAGCCTGAATGAGAATCATTTAACATCATTTGAAGAGACAGGGAGCTAAGCAGAATGCTGGGGCATTAAAATGGGATTAGGCTACTTGGCATCTGTGAAGATGTCACCCCTTAAATTGCCACAAGTACAAAGCAACTGTTTTGTTACCAACTGTGAAATGAAAAACAATTTCTGTAAACCACCGGACAACTACATTTGGAGTAAAAATTCAAGTTCAAGATTGTACCTTCCTGTAAAGCAAGTTATGTATGGCTTTGGATGGATTTTAAATATATATGTAATTTTTCATTGTGGAGATTTGCTTGTTTGGTATTCTTTGGTGGTGGCAAAGTTAATAAAGAACCTCTGAAACTCAGAAACAATTGGAACTAGAAGTCCCTAGACATATGAGATTTGGTCCCTTGGGGAAGGATACTGATTCAAATATCTCAAGTATGACAATTTCCCAATAGATAAACGACCAAAAAATATAAATAGGCAGGTCTTAAGCAAGAAGTAAAAATAATCAACAGCCATATGAAAAAGTTCTCCAAATCACTAATATTTAGAAAAATGAAAATTAAAACAATTCTGAAGTTCTACCTCATACACATTAAATTGATAAAGTTAGCCCAAAAAGGGAAATTTACAAGCACTGGAGAGATTTTGGGAAACATGCGCATTAATGTATTGTTGCTGGAGCTGTGAATTGGTCTACTCATTCTGGGAAGCACTTTGGAATACTGTCCCAAAGGCACTAAATTGTGCATATCCTTTTAACCCAGTGATACCAATAGATTATTACCTATATTCCAAAGAGATCAAGAAAAGGTGATGAAGACGAATGTGTAGGAAAATATTAATGGGAGTTCTTTTGGGAGAATGACTGGACAAATTATGATGCATGAATTTAATAGAATATTGTTGCACCATAAAAACATTTCAGAAAAACCTGGGATGATTTGTGTGAGTTAATGCTGAGTAAACAGAACCAGGAGAATATTTTTTTAATTCATCTTCCTTGACCTCAACAATCATAACTTTTTTCAATTCTTCCTAGGCTTTCAAGTTCCTAATACTATTCTTAAAGATTCTTGTTCTTCCTAAATTCATTTTTAATTACCTGGGCTTAATTCCATCATCTTTATATGTCGTCTTAAAATGCCTGTGCCACCATATAAAATGCTCTATAGGCATCCCAAATTCAGCATATATAAAACAGAATTTATTGTCTTCTACTTCTCTCCTACTATATCCCTCTTCCAAATTTCCTTTATTAATGTCAGTCACCACCATCCTCTCAGTCAGGTCTGAAACCTTGATGTCATCCTTAACATCTCACCGTCATTCACCCCAAACACCCAGCATGCTAGCAGATTTTGCCATTTTTATCTCCACAAGATCTCATATGTGCCCCTTTCTCTTCACTCACAGAGCTACCACCTGAGTTCGTGTCTTCATCACCTCTTGCTTGGACTATTACAACTGCTTTCTCATTGGGATCTCCCTCTACTCCAAGTTTTTCCAAGTTCTAATCCCACGCAGAGCTGCCAAAATGCTTTCCCTAAAATGCAGATCTGACCACATCATCTCCAACTCCATAAACTCTCCTTAATATCTCTTATAGATACTCCTCTTTGACATTTAAATCTGCAACTTTGATCCCCCCTTCTCTTAACACTCTTCTTACACATCATTCTCTTACTCACATTTTACAATCCAACCACACTGTTGTCTCTTCGATTAAAACGTAGACTCCTTAAAAGCAGGGACTATGTCATTTTGTATGCCCGGTGCTTAGCAGTAATTGGCACATGAATTAATGAATGAATGAAACATTAATTAGATACTATGTTCAAAGTACTGTGCTAATGAAGGAGCCAATACATATGGGAGATTTCAATATGACTTGATTGTAAGTTACAATGAACTTTACAGCATAATAGTAAAGTAGATAATAATGCTGCTTTTTAAAAACCATTTCCATCATTTGCCAATTTGGCAAAGCCAAGGACTTTGGTGATAAACACTCTCTTTTCTGCAGCTGCAACCCCTTCAGAAGTATTTTCCAGGCTGTATCTCCACAGGGGCCACTTCCCAAGACAATGGTTTAAGAAAGTGCTGAAATCATTGCTATTCCCAAAGCCCTTAGGTTCTGGATTCTGGGTTGGTCAAGGTGATGATGACAATTTGGCTTGTCCACACACACTGCCTCCAGTCTCTCCCTCAAACTGTTCTGATGCTTCAGCTAAGCTGGCTATCATGCCCTATGTGTGAAGCGTTAGTTGGCAGTTGGGGAGGACACATTCACATACTAGTAAGTGTCTAAGACTAGGTTGAACTCAGAACCTCTTGGCTATAGGTACAGCATTCGAACCATGTGCCTCTAAACTGCCTCTCTAAAAAAGTATATTCAATTTCACTATCAGCTACATTTCTGGATATCACCTTCAGACAGATGTGTTACATTGAAAAACCTATATCTGAACATCCAAGGGATCCATCACTTTGACCAGTCCTTCTACAGACTATAAATTTCAAAGTCAAAATGTGGCAGCTACAGAGCGCATTTTCCAGCAGCAATCAAAGGAAATTTATATAAAGGCTTCATTTTTTTTATTAAAGCTTTTTATTTACAAAACATATGCATAGGTAATTTTTTCAGCATTGACCCTTGCAAAGCCTTCTGTTCCAAAATTATCCTCTCCTTCCTTCAACTCCCTCCCCTAGATGGCAGGTAGTCCAATACATTTTAAATATGTTAAAAATATATGTTAAATTCAACATATGTGTACATATTTATACAGTTACATTGCTGCACAAGAAAAATTGGATCAAGAAGGGAAAAAAAACTGGGAAGGAAAACAGAATACAAGCAAACAACAGAAAGAGTGAGAATGCTATGTTGTGGTCTACACTCAGCTCCCACAGTCCTCTCTCTGGGTGTAAATGGCTCTCTTCATCACTGAACAATTGGAATTGGTTTGAATCATCTCGTTGTTGAAGAGAGCCACATCCATCAAAATTGATCATCATATTGTCTTGCTGTTGCCATATATAATGACCTAGTTCTGCTCATTTCACTTAACATCAGTTCATGTAAGTCTCTCCAGCTCTTTCTGAAATCATCATGCTAGTCATTTCTTACAGAACAATAGTATTCCATAACATTCATATACTACAATTTATTCAGCCATTCTCCAATTGATGGGCATCCACTCAGTTTCCAGTTTCTTGTAAAGGCTTCATTATTATTTAAAAAAAAACACACACAGATAAAGATAGATCTAAACAATTAGAAAAATATGGAAAAAATATGCTCGTGGATTGGCTGAGCTAATATAATAAAAATAGTAATTCTACCTAAATTAGACTACTTGTTCAATGCCATACCAATCAAACTGCCAAAAAATTATTTTATGGAACTAGAAAAAATAATGGCAAAATTCATCTGGAAAAAAAAGGTCAATAACATCAAGGGAATTAGTAGGGGAAAAAACAAAGAACAGTGGCCTAGCAGTACCAGACCTAAAACTCTTATAAAGCAGTAGTCATCAAAACCATCTGGTACTAGCTAAGAAATAGAGTGGTAGATCAGTGGAATCGGTTAGATATATATGACACAATAATCAATTACTATAATAATCTACTATTTGATAAACCCAAAGACTCCAACTTCTGGGATAAGAACTCATTATTTAACAAAAATTGCTCAGAAAACTGGAAAATAATATGCCAAAATTAGTGTGGACCTAAATCTCACACACCATACAAAATATGGTCAAAATGGCTATATGGATTTAGGTTTAAAGAGTGATACTATAAGCAAATTAAGAGAGCAAAGGATAGTTTACCTATCAGATCTTTGGAGAAGAGTTTATGGCCAAAGAACTAAAGGTCATTATGAAATGCAAAATGGAACTTTGATTACTTTAAATTTTAAAGTTTTTGCACAAACAAAACCAATGCAGCTAAGATTAGAAGGAAAGCAGCAAGCTAGGGGAAATATTTTTACAGCTAGTGTTTCTGATAAGGCTTCATTTCTAATAAATAAAAAGAATTGAGTCAAATATATAAGAATACAAATCATTCCCAACTGATCAAAGAATATGAACAATTTTCAGATGAAGAAATTAAAGCCTTCTATAGTAGTATGAAAAAATACTGTAAATTACTATTAAATAGAGAAATAAACTACTCTATTAAATTACTCTAATTAAACAACTATAAGGTATCACCTCACACCTATCAGATTGACTAAGATGACAAGAAGAGATAAAAATAAATATTGGAGTGGATATGGAGAAAATTGAGAACTAATGCATTGTTGGTGAAGTTGTGAAATGATACAATCATTCTGGAGAGCAGTTTGGAACTATACTCAAAAGGCTATAAAATTGTGCATACCCTTTGATCCAGCATTGTCACTACGAGTATGTATCCCAAAGAAATCATATAAGAAGTAAAAGGGCCCACATGTGCAAAAATATTTGAAGCAGCTATTTTTCTGGTGACAAAGAGTTGGAAAATGAGTGGATGCCCATCAATTGAGGAATAGCTAAAGAAATGGAATATTATTGTTATGTAAAAAATTATGAACTGATTTTAGAAAAGTCTGGAAAGATTTACATGAATTAATGCTGAATAAAACAAGCAGAACCAAGAAAACATTGTACACAGCAACAGCAAGATTGTGTCATGATCAGCTATGACAGTTCTGAATGGTTCAGTGATTCAAGGCAATCCCAATAAACTTTGGATGGAAAACATCATTTGCATCCAAAGAGAGAATGATGAAGACTGACTGTAAATCCACTCACTAGGTTCACTATTTTTGTCTGGTTTTTTCTCATGTTTTTCCCTTTTGTTCTAATTTTTCTCTCATAATTCATATAGAGATATGTAAAAAATGTATATGTATAACCAAAAAACAAGTTGTTTTACATGTAACTGGGGAAAATAAAAATTTAAGAAAATAAAAAATAAAGGTTCAATTTTTTGCCTTCCAACTGGTGATAATAGGTGGTAGTAGAAGGGCACTGGATTTGTAATCAACAGTCTTGATTACAAATCCTGACTCTGCTACTTACTCTTTGTATAAACCTTAGACAATTACTTAAGGACTCAGAGCCTCTGTTATCTCAGCTGTTGACAGAAAAAAATATACCAAATGTCATATAAATTTCCTTTCATTTCTTAAGTCTATGATAAATTTCATGTGGATACCTTGTTCGTGATCTATCCCTCCTGGCAAGGATCAATGAGTTCTATTTTTGCCATGGTGGCTCAGCAGTAGACCAGACCTTACACACAAACTACCCAAGACTTACTGTGACTACATGATACCATCTGGCAATATGTGAAATAGATACATGGGCCAAGTACCCAATGAGATGTCAGCAGGCTTATTGTAGCCCTTTCCAAATTCCTTCAATAGCTTTGAGATGTCAACTTATAGACCTATCACAGTCCCAAGGGCATAGTTCCATGTTGCAGTAGGAAATACCCTAACCAAGATGTCTGAATCATTTCTGTCCTGCATTGGATCTTTCACCACACACAATCCTGAATGAAATTTATCATATCTATAGCGTTTCTCACATATGAGTTACCAGTTCACTTTGCATATCTAGAAAGCTATAGTCTTAGCTTTCTAGGTAAAGATTCCCAGACCCTCAACATATTATCTCTTATCTAATAGGCAAATAGAAGATATGAAAGGTAACTTGGAACAATATCTCCATTTCTCCTACTGTAAGGATCACCAAGTCAGCCTACTTTCCAAATTAGAATTTTATTATAATAACTTTGTCCATTTGTCTATACAAAAATATAACTGATACAGAGATTATGGTTTCCATCTTTAGTTTTTCCCTATTCTAGTAATCATTGATTTAGAGCTGGATTAGAATTTAAGGGTCATCTGATCCAACCTGTTCATTAAATATTTAAGGAAACTGAGGCCTAAAGACAATAAGTGACTTGTGAAATGTCCTAAAAGTAAGAGAAACAGGCTTTTATGCCAGATCTTCTCATTCTAAATAAATTACTCTTTTCAGTGACTGTTTCAAGCTTCCTTACTAACCCCTTCCATAACTATTCCCACAATCAGTAACTATTTTGAAAGTTTAAAGGCTAATTAAGTTATCTCTTAAAAAAATACTAAAAGTGGCTGATACTAAAAGTAGTATTTGAAAAGTAGAATAATAAAAGTAGCAGGGAACTAGCTACTATTAGAATTCCAAAGAGCTCTAGAGGATTAGAAATTATATATGAATACTTTTCTACCACCTCAGTATCAGCAGATCATCCTAGAAACTGGCTGTATCATGGACCCTTTATTCATCACTCAATTGTTAAGTCTTATTAGGCTAGGAATATATTTTCCATCATATATCCTTCCCAGATTCCTTTAAACTTTGTTATTGCAGATTCACTTTGACTCTTAAAATGCATCCTCCAAATTCTCAACCACAACCACTATGGATAGATAGGAAAAGTATGCTATCCAGAATATCTTCAATACATGTAGACACCAAGACCATGTCTAGTGGCCAGTGTGCCAGCAGGAATTTAGGACTTTTTAAGTCTGGAATCATTTTAGATCTTTTTAAGCTTCACTTTTTTTATCTTTAAATGAGGACCATAATAATACCTGGAATATTTCTCTTACCATGTTGTTATATAGCTCATGATAAATAAACACATACATATATATATATATATATATATATATATATATATATACACACACATATATGTGTGTGTATCAGGATACATAGATATCGATATATACACATATATTTAATACTTTGAAAATTTTAAAGTTCAAATAGAAAGTAAAAATGCTGTTAAGCTCATTTTACATAGGAAGAAAACTGAGGCCCAGAGGAATAAAATTGCTGGTCCAAGGTGACACAGCAGGCTTGAATCAGTTTGACAATTAGGCCTAGAGTTTTGTGTACATAACACCAGGTTTCCTGTCAGTCTTGTCTAGTGGAATGATGATGTTGTCATGGTGATGAGGATTGGAGACCACAAGTAGCAAAATAAGCTTGAAAAATAATTGGCAGTAGGCACACCTTCATGAGGACCCCATTTAGCATGAATTTATGAATTCATTACTTCTTTTTCCCTCTCCCATCCTTCTTTTTTTCATGCCCAGAATATGATCACATCAAAGTATGGAAAGAAAAAGATAGCAGGCAAATGTGGTGAACAGAATCAAAACAGAAAAAAATGTCTCTTAAGAATTTGTGGATTACATGCATGTTACTATATTTCTATTCCTTCATTTCTACAACTTTACACAAAAACTTAAAATATTATAGGAATATGAGAGTGTAATTAATTATCCAAGTATCCGTATAGGTTGACATGAATTAGGCAGCAGCAAAGGGAAGAGTAATATTTTCAGGACCTGCCTTACTTTTTGGCAGTTTTCCATTGAAATTTATTCCCTAACTAGCTATTAACTTGAGCCAGCAAAGAAATGTCCAAGAAGTAGTAAGGAATCAGGATTGCCAACCAAAACAAAGATCGTTTTCTGAAACTCTTTACTTTAGGAGAATTGTAAGCCTCCCACTCAAATTTAAGAAGTGGAGGAAGAGGAACTCCATCCCAATTATCACCAGCTGCTTTTTCCAAGCTCTGCTTGTTTTCTCAAATTCATTAGTTACTTTTCTTTCTTATTTGTTGACTAAAGAATTACCTCTACTAGGTAATTCAATAAAGAAATTAGAAGAAAAATTACAAGTTTATAGAATCTGGATGAATTGTTAAAAGACTTAAGTTGCTTATTTCAAGCCAGAAACAAGACCCTTTTTCAATTCTCTCTCAATCTAGTCCCCACCACTCCTATTTATTGTTTTAACACTTTTCTGCTCATTACTTCTTTCACATTCCTGGGGAACATGGGAAGGAAATGATTGCTTATTCCCTTCACCCTCATTCCCCACCCCCAACACACATACACACAGGCTCTTTATTCCAACTTGTCATTTATTGAAGATCTAGAATGGCATTAAATTTCTTATACTCTTCTCTATTCCATTTGTTAATGAGTAAGAATTACGTGGACCTGGACCTATTGGTTTCTTTCTGGCACTTTGCTTGTAGATATAGAGAGAGCTAAATGTGAATCCACGACAGCAATGCTACATGGAAGTGGGTGAGGTCATCAATCATTATCATCTTCTCCATCAGACCTAAACTGAGAAAGGACATTAGAATTCATCAGCCAACTCTCTCATCTTTTTAATGAAGAAATTGAGGCTCAAGCAAGTGCTACCACCTATCCCAGCTTATATAGTAGAATCAGATACTTAATCTAACCTCCTCACTTTACAGATGAAGACAGAATATGTAAGGCTAAGAGGATACTCTCTGACCAGAGAAGTACTTTTCCTAGCTCACATAGACAATAAATGAAGAATAAAAAAGTCAGGATTGGAATTCTAGTTCTATGACTCCAGATCCAGATATCAATACATTCTAATACACTCAACAAACATTTATTACCTGCTCTGTGAAAAGCATTGTACACCATGGCCAACACTGTTTTTGCTTCAACTACCCTTGCTACTCCAGTCACCACTGGACCCTTGAACTCTCCCTGCTATGAGAAAATGGGTGATCCAATACTTTTTTTAAATCACTAAAGCCTTTAGATTTGTTTTTACTGCCATGGCCTCTTGGATTAGATAATAAATCCACTGTTCAGACTGTTGGTATGTTTTAAATATTTGCTGACACCTTCTGCAACAGCAGGAACCTTCAAGAGTCCTGGATTTGATTCCAAGATGGAAGAAGTTTTTGGTTTTGATTTTTTTTCTCCTGTGTATTTCCTTTCTTTTCTGCAATGTATCTCATTTCTGTCCATGCTTACAGAAGCTATTTTTCATCTATTTACATTACTGAAATGTTGCCAAGGTTAATTAGAAAGTGAATGACAACTTCCAGGAAGGGACTAAATAAGCAGAATAACAAGGAGTCCTTCTGTAGTTTTGTTGGGCTTTTCAAGTTTAGAAGTCAGTAATTCCTGAGAATCTTTGTAAAGGACAGGTAACTGAAAGTGTCATCTTTAAGACAAGGCAGAAAACCAATGATCTGATCACTCGAAGCCAGTCATTAGAAACAGCATGCTTCGTTGGTCCTGCATTTCCATCAACATCCTACTTCAGATAGTATAACTGATGTTCTTTTCTCATTTGCTAAGTTTTATTTGTAGAAATTTGCCTTAGCTTCTTTCCCTAAAAACAATAATGTGATTGTGATGATAAAAAACAGCTGCTGAATTTCTAAGCCACAGCTGTCCATAGTTCAGAGATGGGCAAATCGGTCCCAATTCACATGAAGAACCAAATGTTGCCCTCAGTCTTTGTTAGAACTGTCTCCAGCTTCAAGCAGAGGTTAAGAGAAGGCCTACAGTCTACATTGTATTTAAATGTCTGTTTCTTTCTGAATGAAAGCTGTTATATAAAAATGTAGCATATATTATTACCACATGGCCCTATGAAATCATCTTCCAGAATCAAAGAATTGGTCTGGTTAGGAAAAACTTGTGAAACTGTCTCTTCTATTTATAAATTCCACTTTCCAACTCTCTTCTTTAAATGATGGGAGATGATAACTGCTTTAAAAACATGTCATTACAACTAATGAATTCATTTTTAAAAATATGTTATTGGCTTTTCTTTTAGAATTCAAACTGCTCATTCACGTGAATATTTTCCCATGTATTTTTGACCACATATTTTTCACCTGATCAAAGTTAAGTTGGGTGTAAAAAGTTCTGGTCACAATATGGAATATTGCTTTTCTGCCCTTTGGCTCCCTGGAGGGAATAAATGCGCAAGATATTTCTACCAAAGATCATGCTTTGCGTCATGGCGCCACTGGTTTTATGCTACTCCAACAATAACAATAGGGCCATTAGTCCAAGGACCTCAGGAAAAGGGGAGAGTGGTCACAGGATGACACCAATTACCTGGTTATTTTGAACTCAAGCCTTTGAAAATTTGTTCTATAACATCCAAATATGGTCATAGTCTGGAGAAGTAATTAGCATATTTGGTAGTGGATGCCAGGATTTAGGATAAAGCAAAAGGGAGCTTGAGAATGTTAGTGGGCAATAGAGCAAAGGAGCAGTTCTGGACTTGGATGGAAATGTGGTGATGTCAAGAGATTAGCCTTCAACTGAAAAAAAAAATTTTTCCTGTTTATACACATGCTCTGTTGGAAAATTTTTTGATGTTATTGGATGTTACCATTTGAAAGTAATTCTTTTTTTGGTGTTAAGGTCATTTAAGGTAAAATATATATTTTAACTTGGAGAGCCATAAGTTCTCTTTTTTATCTCAAACACTCTTAGAATCATCTTTTCTTTCATGCCAATCTGTGGTTGATATTGTTATTCCCATTTTGGCCTCCTGGAATACTCATTTAAAAACCAAGAATTTCATCAGAGTTGTAAGACCGTATTTATTAGTGTATCAAAAACCACAGGTCAAGGCATTAGACCAGTCTTCATAAGCTATACAGTATCTCGGGACATTCAATTATCATTTAATAAAACATTAACTCCTATTAATTTTCATTGTCATATGATAAAGGTTAGATCCTCCATGAAGCATTTATGGGAAAATATTGATAAGGATCACACAAGATAAAGAAGTCATAGATAGCGATAAAATCTTCACTGATAGAGGAAGTACCTAAAGAGATGATATAGATTTTTCAAAGTAGCAAAATAGCTATTTTTATAAGTGAATTTTTATTTTATAATTTTTTTAATATTAACTATATGTTTTCCTACAATATGTTGTATTCCTTTCTCCACGCCATTTTGGGAGGATGAGGGGTATCCCTTATAATAAAGAAGCAAAAAGGAACAATTCAGCAGAACTAACTACCTATCTCCCTCCCAAAAAGTCTGAATTTATATGCAAAGTTTCCATGTCTGCAAAAAAGGGAATAGGGAGTAAGATGCCTTCTCACATCTTTTCTTTGAGACCATTAAATTTTTCCCATGTTCAGATTTTATTTTATTATTGTTAATCTTTTAATTTACATTGTTGCATATATAACTTTCTTCATCCTACTTTTTTCATTTTGCATCTGCAAAGTAACTGGTAATGGTAGATGCCATTTTTTTCCAGTTATTAAAAATTTTACAAGCTTAAATCACACCCTTTTGTTAATTTTGGTTAAAAAAAAAATCAGAACCAAAACTTCCAAATTATGTTTTCTTCCTAAGAGTTTTACTCCCAGAGACCCTCTTGGGCAAATTGGACCAAAAGTGTTGTTGTGTTTAGTATAAAATTTGCTACCACAAAATCTCCTTTTTTTTTCTTGATAGATATTATGTTACATTAAACAACTATGAGCAGAAAATTAACTCCTTAAAAGAGAGTGATTTAAGAAATGAAGAAATTGATCAAAAGCAACAACTCTGCAAAATAAGAGCCATATTATTTCCCTTTTTAATAAAAAGTATTGAGACTATAATGATTTTTATCACAAATAAGTTGCACAGTCCTACAAAGAACTGACATAATTAAAAAAGAAAAAGATCCACATACATACTAGATTCCTTTGTCCCTTTTCTTCTATCATCCAAAAGTCCAGCTTTGCAACACTCACACGACAGAAACACTACAGAAAATATGGTACTTTTTTATGTAATGGACTTTTTCCCACTTGTATTCAAAATAGAGACATCTGTGTTTGTTTTGTCAATTCTCTAAGTAAACCAATTCACATAAGACTCAAGTGAATTTCAATGAGATCTTTGAATCTCTTGAAACACTAAATTTAGGGCATCTATATGGAGTTCTTAGGTTTAGCCTACTTTATGGATTAGTTCTTCTCCAAAATAACCACATCTTGCTATCTTTATCCCATAACACTGCCCTACCCTTTTGAAAGCACCCAACCCTCTCTCCATAGTAAGCCTCCCTAAACCAAGGTTTTATTTATTTTTCTTTTTTTGTGAGACAATTGGGATTAAGTAACTTGTCCAAGGTCACATAGCTAGTACGTGTTTTCAGTGTCTGAGGCTAGATTTGAACTGCTCCTGACTGGTACTCTATCCATTGCACCGAAAAGCTGCCTCTAAACCAAGAGTTTTTAACTTGGAGTCCATTTTAAGACAACTTAGTTTATAGAATGTTTTTCTGGGCAATTGTGAACTTGAAACTTTTAATATTTTGGTAACTATTTCAATATAATTGATTTGTTGTGTAATCTTAGATACTTCATTTATGTATTAGAATGGGTTCCTAGGTTTCACCAAACTGACCCAATCAAGCTTAAGAAGTCATAACCTAAATGAAGTGACACCCGAAGAAGCTGTACAGGTGTCATGGGGAAAATTCCAACTCTACTCTTTTTTCTCCTCAATCCAACACCACTGCAATTCAGCCTCTTATCACTGTTGCCTGAACTATAGCAAAGATTGTTTTCAAAGATTCAGATTTCTCCTCATTTCAACCAATCACCCAAACAGATGCCTAAGTGATTTCCTAGAGCAGAGATGGGGAATAACTGGACAGCCAATGGACAGTATAAGGCCAGCAAGATCATTTACTAAGACAACCACAGGTGATGATGACTTAAAAGCTAGATACAACCTCCTTGAGTTCTATAAGTTTATCATTTTGTATGGCCCACGTATGATGTTATAAATATCCAAATGGCCCTTGGCAGAAAAAGATTCCCCACACCTGACTACACTATAGGTCTGGTCATCTATTAGCTCCAGTATGATTTTCTCATTCTTTTTTAAAATTTATATTTCTTGCAAATTAAGACAACTCTAAGATACCACTACACACCTGTCAGATTGGCTAAGATGACAGGAACAAATAATGATGAATGTTGGAGGGGATGTGGGAAAACTGGGACACTGATACATTGTTGGTGGAGTTGTGAAAGAATCCAGCCATTCTGGAGAGCAATTTGGAATTATGCCCAAAAAGTTGTCAAACTGTGCATTCCCTTTGACCCAGCATCGCTGTTATTGGGATTATATCCCAAAGAAATACTAAAGAGTGGAAAGGGACCTGTATGTGCCAAAATGTTTGTGGCAGCTCTTTTTGTTGTAGCTAGAAACTGGAAGATGAATGGATGTCCATCAATTGGAGAATGGTTGGGTAAATTGTGGTATATGAAGGTTATGGAATATTATTGCTCTGTAAGAAATGACCAGCAGGAGGAATACAGAGAGGCTTGGAGAGACTTAAATCAACTGTTGCTGAGTGAAATGAGCAGAACCAGAAGATCGCTGTACACTTCAACAATACTGTATGAGGATGTATTCTGATGGAAGTGGAAATCTTCAACATAAAGAAGATCCAACTCACTTCCAGCTGATCAATGATGGACAGAAATAACTACACCCAGAGAAGGAACACTGGGAAGTGAATGTAAATTGTTAGCACTACTGTCTATCTACCCAGGTTACTTATACCTTCGGAAGCTAATAATTAATGTGCAACAAGAAAATGGTATTTACACACATATATTGTATCTAGATTATATTGTAACACATGTAAAATGTATGGGATTACCTGCCATCGGGGGGAGGGAGTGGAGGGAGGGAGGGGATAATTTGGAAAAATGAATTTAAAAAATAAATAAATAAATAAATGAAATTTAAAAAAATAAAATTTCTATTTCTCTTCTAAGTTTTATGATGTATATAATTATTGATAAATGTGTTGCTACATTGACAAATTTTATACATAATATATAAATAAGTGTATAGTGTTTCAAAACTCAGTGCAGTTTTAAGCTTAACAGCTTAAAAATATATGTAAAAAAAAAAAAAAGGATAAATGAACAAACAAAAATTTATTTGGAGATGACAGCTCTAGATAATTTTCTAAGACTGGGTCAGAGATGTGACAATTATAGCAGGAGCTTCCATACTAGGAATTTCCTACACTAAAGAAGTCATAAAAGATAAATAAACATATTTGTAGTTACTCAAATATAGAAAAAAAAAGGGAGAGGAACTTTTGTGGGCAGCAAATGGCATGAGTCTTGTCACAGAGAGAATATTGTTTCTAGGCTACTGTTCTCAGGTTTAACCACATTCTAGGAAATAAAAGCAATAGTGTGCTCCTAAATGACAAAGAATAAAAGCCTTTCATTACAATTTAGTTACTATTATTGTTGTGATATTTTAGCATATCTGGGATGCCTGCCAATCCACATATTATTTTTAAGTGGAAGCAAGATGAATCATCTCCAAGGTTCATTGTTTGAGAACATTTGAATGTAGACCACCAGGAGTGATAACTCAAGGTAACTGAGCCACAAGAATAATAACGACCAGAATAATAATGACCAAAATAACAGCAAACTTGGAAGCTTCACTAGAGTAGGCTATTAAAAGATAATTTTAGAACAATGATTTCCAATCATTATTTCTTTGATTTCCTCGTACCTTTCATCCTATAACCTGAAGGCACTGTATTTCATATTTTTTTAATTAAGTGAATTTAAAGTATCAAATTTACTGACATATTTTTCCCTCTTATATTTCCTTCTACTTAGAGGAAGAAACATCCATTATTCTTTCCATTACTTCTTCCCTGACTGTTAAAAACCAGCAGATTTTTAAAAGGCATAGCGCAATCATGCAGTGCAAAAGATCAAAAAACCAGAAGGCTAGAGATCTGGGTTCTTGCCTTCAACCAACTCACAGTGACTTTGGACAAATCACTTCACCCCTAGGACTACACTGTAAAATGGACTATAATCTATTGAACCCTTTTTACCTATAATATTCTATTCTACTTTTGACAACAGCTACAAAAGTAGGAATGCTGGATGGATGGAAATATGAATACCTATGAAGCATCTACATTGTTCATTATGAGACCACCAGAGTCCACTAAGGAAACTGGACTGCTGGATTTGTAGGACTTATTTGAAATCAGATCTATTTAGTCGGGACCCTTGCTTAGAGCTTTTTATATTTGCACAATTAGTATTTAATTCCAGACCTTTTTTACCCTCCCCTTATTTTTCAAGACAAGAGTGCTTCTGAGTAGCACCTGGCCACTGTTTTTTAATATTTCCAGTCTCCAATCTTTTTGATTCTCACCCCAGTCTGGGAAGCTGACCTGGATTTCTGATTGTTCTTCCTCCTTGGTTGCTTCTGTTGTGCCTTTATTCATGTCTGTGTCCAGAGCCTAACTAATCCAGTTAGAGTTATACAGGAGGAAGCAATTAAGCTCCTTCTCCTGACACAGAGGTTCTGGGACAGTGAATGGAATCATACTTCCAACTTTCCAAACCAAAGTACCCTTCCCTGGCCACCACTACCACATACATATTAGTAGAATACTATCTCCTTGAATATAGAGACTCTTCATTTTTGTGTTTTAAATGTTCATTTATTCTATTATTTTATTATTATTATTATTATTATTATTATTATTATTATTATTATTATATCGTGGTTCCAAGTAAGCACAAATGTCTAAGTCCTTAAATAGTCCTTTACTACTCCTCAAAAAAACATAGCTGGGTTGTATGCACCATTACAACACTGGGGAGCTGGCACAGGATAAGCCAATCCATTCCTCCTGCATGAATTAGTGCACACTTTCTTCCCCCAAAACTCAGAGGCCTTCTTTCTGAATGCAACAATCCACTCTTGCATCTCTGTTAAAAGACTGGTGAATGTAGCATAGTCATATATAATCTTATTTTCTGCATCTTTTCCAGGAATATTGCTGCTCTCTTCATTGAATGGGAACTCCTTGAGGACAGGATTGTGCTTTTTTGCTTTTTTTCTATCCCCAAAATTTGGTACAGTGCTTGGCACATAGTAAGCACTAAATAAATGTGAGTTGTTTGACTGGCAATCTCCAGGAGTTTCTCCATAGGCATCATGAAGCAATAAATTTGCAAAAATGATCTTTTGTGAATGTCTTTTTGCAAATTGATACCAATTTTCCACACAGCCAAAAAGTACCAGTTGAGCTGTAAATTAGGAATACTTCTAAAACCAACACAATTACACACAGCCTATCTTATCTCACCCAATTATTACTTATGTAGAGAAATGCCTACATTGCAGATTCCTGACTGCTCTGTTGCCGAGTTGGAGACAGACTTGACCTTTAATGCCAACAGAAGAGAGAGAGAGAGAGAGAGAGAGAGAGAGAGAGAGAGAGAGAGAGAGAGAGAGAGAGAGAGAGAGAGAGAGAGAGAGAGAGAGAGAGAGAGAGAGAGAGAGAGAGAGACTGAGAGATGGAGAGAGACAGAGACAGAGACAGAGAGAGAAATAATTTGGTACCTTTCAACCAAAAGTGTGGTAGTAAATGCTTAACAATTGACTGGGATGGTGAGGAGATGATACCCATTATTAATATTTCCTCCATAGCTTTCTTAAGTGAAGATTATCAACAAAACAATAAATCAAGCTCTGATTTGTAGCATTTACCAATTTCCAAGATGTACATGCTCAAACTGAAAATTTAACAATCAGCTCTCTCAAGTGAGTGCAGCACACTTCTACTTTCCAGCACACTTCTATTTCGATCTTGGTCATTTCAATCCCATTTCTTTACCATAGCCCCACAAGCACAGTGACTCAGGAAAAGAACTGAAACTATAAAGGCTAATTTCATACCCACTGAATCTGTGATCAGGGAATATTTTCAATGAATCCTATTACTAAGCTGACCTCATTTCTATACAGGGAACCTGGAAAACATTATTTTCCAAAACCCCAGAGTCGTCTTAGATTCTACATTGGCACAGTAAAGTTTTTTTCTGGATATTTCATTAATATACTCATGTAAAAAACACTGTATGCTCTCCCAGGACTTTGCAAAGAAAATTTTATTTTTACTAACATAGAAAACACCTGAAGTACAATAGGATGAACCTAAAACCAGTATCAGGAAGTTGATCTTTAAGTAGCTCCTAGTGCTCTTGTTAACATAATTCTCTTTGATTCTGATAACTATATGACTAGACTCAGCATAAGAGTATTATTTTATCTACATAACCATCTACCTCAAATACTGATGGATGACATTTCCTTCTATTGTCCTTGTATTTAGTAAGGATAAATAGATTCATGGTGAGGAGATGTTGAGGTGATTCACAGTGAGGTGCTGGTTTTACACGCACATTTAAGACCAGTTAAAGAAGTTAAAAAGGAATATAATGCTCTGATGTGTCAAGATTAGCTTAAAAATAAAATAAAATTCACAACATTAGTGATAACCAGGCTAGTCTCAGGGATCACATCACAAGAATCAGACAATGTAGAAAGCCAAATACATTTTATGTTATATATTGTAATTAGAGCCTTCCAGAACTTTAAAAAAAAAGTCATTTGGTACACTGGCAGTAGGTGACAACTCAGTATACTCCCCAGGGCTATCAGGTCACTGATTCAGGCAAGGTTAACTTCTCTTCCTTCTAAAGTAGATAAATAAAAGTCCACTACCGTTTACTGCAGGTAGGGCTTCCCAATGAGACCAATAAAACAGGGCTCTTCATGTGCATCAAAGATCCCATAATGCTATTTTTGTAAGAGCAGAGATTTACCCGTATTCTTTAGCTAAAACCTCAATTCCTCCTCACTCTTCTTATCAGAACCCACAGATTCATAATGAATTTTCTCTTCACATGCTTCTCGGCTAAATGCTCCTTTCTAAGAGTATCTTATATTTTCACATTTTGGGATGAGTAAGCACTGTACCTAGGCTGGAGAACATGGATTTATTGATTCCTTTACTCTAAATATTCACAGTGGCTATCTGACAGCTCAGAATTTTCTATGATAACTTTATTTCTGATTTTATACAATTATCTTAATTGAATCAAGTCAAATGAGCTTTTATCCACCCAGACGCTATACTTCGGGCCACTTTCATTTTCATGAAGATATGTAAGAGGAAATTCTCTAATCTTCCAAATTTACTTAATAATTTTGGCTGCTGCTTGACAGACTAAATAATATTCTTCCCTTCTCTCTTCTTATAGTTTCAAAATAGCACTGGATCTCTGATTAACAAAATTGATTTATTTAAAATAAAAATAACGATCTCTCCCTACCCTCCAGCTCCAGTTGCAAAATCCCACAATCTTCAATTAGCAATGATTTATTTAAAGCAAAAGAAACAGAAGCTTTTTTTGTTTCCCATTTCCAAAATGCGGTCCTGCCTCACTCCTTAAAGCAATTAAATCTATTTGTGCATATTTGGAAGATAAGTCTGGTAAATGCTATCTTGGGTTGCTTGAGATGTATAAAAGCTATTATCCTAATTCTGAAAATACTTATAAACATAAAAAAACACATAATTGCTTCTTCTCCTTTTAAGTTTCACTCACTATGCTATTTCTAAGAGAATTTTTCCTCCTTCAGTTCAATTTCTTTAGTATATAACTAAAATCCCAGAACAATGATAGGAACAACCATAAAGGCCATGCCTACTTACCTTATAATAACTAAGCAAAAAGTTAAAAAACTAAATTTTAAAAATTTAATTCGAAACAATTTAAAATTAAAAAATTAAATTAAAACAAATAAAGAGCTCCATCAGCCACATGTTTAGTGGTGTGTAGTCAGACTAGCCAGATGCCCAACATCATTTTGACAGCTTTGATGTCAATGCACAGAAGAAAACCTCAGTTATTGAAGAGGAAGCAAGTGAGTCAAATAAAAGTCTATTTAGAAAAAGAGTATCAAAGGAGCCTCACACTGGCTTAAGCTCTTGCTAAATTTGTAAGTACTATGCTTAAAAGCACTGCTACATTGTTATTTTAGCATCTACATATTTATGATTGATTGATTTATGCCATCTCTATTAGTTACTCCTATCACCTACTTCTGTAAGATATCTGCTCTCCCTCTTTATCAGAGGTAGAAGCTAAGAGACAGCACTGGAGAGGGAAGCAAGTCCCCTGTCAAAGTCCCTTTATGAAACATCACAAAAATACACGTAGGTGTTAACTTCTTCCAGGAAACCTTCTGAACATCAGCTAATATGACTAGATCCAATAAAGATGTCCATTTTTCATGCCACAAAAGACCAACCAAGGCCAAACAAGTCTTATAGAATCAATTTGAAATAGAAAGTAATTCTATTACCATCAATCAGGGGAGCATGCCCTAGTTTAATAAAAAAAAAATTTTTTTAAACACTCAGACCATCTCATATGCTACAGAAACCCAAAAATATGTTGAGAAGAAATGTTTTGAGTAGAAGGAAGATGGACACTACTAACTTTTCATGATTTAAAAAAAAAAAAAAAAAAGATTAATTGAAACCTTGCCCCAGAGTGACAAGGCTATAGTGAGGTTATATTTGGTGCTTGACTTTGTTCCTTTTGGAATACATATATTCTGAATATATTCTTCCTAAAAATCTGATTTTTTTTTCATAGCAGTCATATGTCCTGATGATTTCTATCCAATTCTAAAAGGACAGGAAAAAAAGTCATCACAGTTACCATTTTTAAAACTTCAAGAAAAAACTGGTGAGGTTACCTGAAAACTATGAAAGAACCAATGCCCTGTTCTGTTCAACTATTTTTAAAAATAATTCAAAGGGCATTAATGATCTTATTTTTTAAAAAAGACTGTTCTGCCATAGTTATATACAAATAATTTCTCTATTTTAATGACAGAATGGCAAACCTGGTGGATCACAGGGAAATGATTAATGCAATTAATCTATCATGACTTTTGCAAGGCTTTTGATTCTGTCCCATATGACATGCTGGGAAAATAAGGTCAAGCCCAAATGATTATTATGTAGCCATATACAAAAATGGCAAGAGAGTGCTTATGAATGGATCTTTGTCAACCAAAGGGGTTGCAACAAGTGGTGTTTTGTGACATTAAACTGGGAAGTGGACAAGAGTACCAAGAAGAGAAATCAGCACCTTAGGAGAAAAAAATCAGAAGGGAAATTAGCACCTTGGAAAACAAAATCAGAATTCAAAACAAACTGTGGAAAATTTTTTAACTGAGCAAACAAAATAAATTAATTTCATTAAAGTTTAGTAGTATGCATGGAGAGAAAATGCAAAACACAAAAATGCATAGTAGTAATTGATTATATGCAAGCCTAACAGTAAAAAAGTCTGGGGAAAAGATCAAATGAGAAAACATCTGTAAAGTTCTTTGTAAACTTTAAAATATTATATAAACACTATATAATAACATAAAATAACATAACTATCTGACTATGAGTTGACCCCATTGCTCCCTTGACTTGATATAACTATGTTCTTGATGGTATAGTTTAGTAGCTAGAATGCTAGACCTGGAGGCTGTGCAACATGAAGGAGTCCTTTAACCTCTCTGAGCCTCTGTTTCATCATCTACAAAATGAAGCAGTTGAACCTTACAATCTCTAAAGTTTCTTCCAGCTCTGAATCTATGATCAAGTGGTATAGATCAAAGCCCATATGTGCCTTCTCACCCAGTATAATTCTTCTCTATGTACTGGTAAATATTATACACTTCCTGGATTTACTTGGGTTACTATTATACTATTTTGAACTTGATAGTGGAATGAAAATGTAAGAATATAACATTTGAGAGCTAGAAGATCAACTTTTCCTTATGGTCACTGAACACTTCATGACATGTTCAATTTAAGAATCCACAGCTAAAGATAAACATGAAGAATGTCTAGGAGGTTGAGAAAACCACAGAGAGAATTAATGTTTTTTTTTTTAATAAGACTAAGAGAAGGAACTAAATATTCAACTTTTCAAGAAAAAAAAGATAAGCTAATAATTATCTTAAAATGTGTGTGGCATTTTGTAAGAGAAAATGAGTTTACAACATAGAAGAATAAAGTAAGATTAAAAAAATGTTTGGGAGGAAAGACATTTGAAGTAGTTGGGAGTTTGGGGTTTTTTTGTTGGGAGGTTTTCAGTGTACTCTTAAAATTCAGTATACTCTAAAATGTTGCAATGACATAACAAAGGAAATAGTGGAGTACCTTTCTTGGGAGGTATTTTAAAATTGAATGGATTGTCACCTCTCTATGATATGGTCCTACATAAAATCAGCTTCCCCTCCAGAGCTAAGATCCTATGATGCCATCATAAATCTTAGTAATCAGCTGCTATTGGAAACTTTGCTTCAATTAATCTGGACATGCAAGCTTATTTCCAAAGTATTTTTATTATGTTTGGAGAAATTACAGAAAAATCTGTTTAATATATTATGGATCATAGTTAATTTCTGGAGCATCCTAAATTCACCCTTTTAACTTCAGCTTTAGGAGTTTCTCAAAAGAGAAAAAAAAAATTCCTGGTCCTTCTAATTTCACATTGAGCCTTAATATACCCTAAACTCAAGTTCACAAGATTCTTCCAACTCCAAAATAGTCTATATTCCAAAATAATATTCAGCATACACAATAAAATGTAATTTTACCATAACCTATGCTGAGATATTTTAGCTCATAATAAGACTGTTCTGGTGTATTTTTTGAATATTTTGAATATTATATAGATCTATCTTTGGAACATTATGGTTTTTGTCAGTAATGTGTAACTGTTCTAATAAACCCATTTATCACCCTCAAGAAGGCTTTGGAGGCTTAAGTACTACTCGTAGGAAATGTTCACTTCCTTTGGGGGGGGGGGGAGTCAAAAGAAGAGTCATCCAAACCTATTGATTTAGCACCAAAATTAAATAAACCCAGATATTCTTCACTTTGCACAATGAGTTGAACAAGGTCAAAATGGGCAACTTCCAAATGTATAGGCTTAATTGGACTAATTCTTTCCTGATAATAATGTATATTTAAGATAGCTACTAAAAGTTGTCAATGCTAATTTAGTGGATCAATTCCATTAAATGCTGTGAACTTTTCACCACTTGCTAATCTCATCTGTTAAAGCCACTGTTTTTGTTGAAAGTCTGAAGGTATAAGTTAAAACTGAATTAAAACAGTGCCAGTCTAATGTAAGAAATGTGTCTATACATATAAAAGACTCTTAAAAATTCTAAGTTTGTTTAATTTTTCTATTCAGAAAATTCAGAACAATGTAAAGAGATCTTACAAGCTTACTAGATTATAATATCAATACATCAGGAAGGTGCTTGAAAATTTTTTGTCTCTAAAATACACTTTTCCATAATTTGCCTGAGATATCAAATTAAAAAGTTTTAACTTATGCCACTATGGATTGTGGATCTGGCTTAATGGGAATTTATATTTCAGTCCAATCAAAATGAAATCAATTTTGTAGCTTCGGTTTTTAAAAAATGATTGTTTTGTTTCAATCTAATATCAAGAAAACAAATACAGGAATATTTTCTTCAATGTTAGCCTTCATTGAGGCTTTAAAAATGAATTTTACATCTATTCAGTTAGCTGATAAAAAAAAATTGGGGTTTGATCTAGAGTCCAAATCACTATCAAGTATCTCTACCATCTCATTTGTTTGTAGGTCGACTTCTGATTCTATTTTTATTCCCTGTGATTTACCACCAGTATCCTCTGGGTGATAGTTAAGGAAACAGATGCTGGGAATCTCTGTCCCCTCAGTTCCTGAGAGGAGGGTTCTGACTCACAGTCATGCCAGGTCCCTCCTTTGTACTCACACATACAAAGGGTGGTGGAGTAAAGCCTAAATGACTGCTTGATTTCCAGGTTCTCATTGCCAGTTTCCTCAAAGTTTCCACTTACGCACTTTAGTGCCTTACCAGATTCACATTTGACCAGACCTTTATTATATTTCCCATTCTGAAAACCTGGACTGCATGTTCCCAGGATAAAGTTAATTAAAAAAAAAAAAAAAAAAAAAAGAAAGAAAGAAAAAAAGAAAAACCCTCTCAATTGCTTGGGATTTTCCAATGCTTTACAAACTTGGGAAAAAAAATGCATAACTTCCCTGGGAAGTTCATGTTTTAATGGATTGTTTCATTCGAAGCTTTTACTCATACCCTGGTAGAAAGAGCCTATTACTGAGAAAGTATTACCTAAAGAGCATCTGTGCATGTGGATATAAAAGCCTGTAAACACAGAATACTTTTGGAGTACCTAATTATGGAAGGAGATGAGACATTAGAAAATGTCTGCACACTACAATTTGAAGAAAAAGGATTTGAAATGAAATAAAACTACCTACTTAAAGGTGATATCTACACGATTAATCAATAAATAATTATTCACTGAGATCCACAGGGCAATAGTCCTAGCCTGGTTGTTATTATGTGGTACTGCAGAATACTCTACAATGTAAATAAATAAATAATGACCCAAGAAATGTAAAACAGAGAGCTGTAAAACAGAAGCACTATTCACATGACAGTGGAGACTTAAGTCTTCTCCCATAAGGCCATATTTTCATAATAATGCAATAAAAAGATTGCTTTAACAGATGGATACAAATGCACTGGCTACTGTCTACTTGTCTCTACAGAGCTGTATCTTTAAAATCCATTCTCTTCTCTCATTTGCAATAACAGGATCCTTTTAGTGCCTTTGAAGCTAAGTTCTATGTCAAAGCCATTAAAATATTCCAACCAGGTGCTACCTGAGCTATCTGAATGTTTGTTTAGTTATTGATCTTTTTGTTGTTCAGTTTTGTCTGACTCTTTGTGATCCCATTTGGGATTTCTTGACAAAGATACTGGAGTGATTTGCCATTTCCTTCTCCAGATCATTTTACATTAAAGGAAACTGAGGTAAACAAGGTTAATTGACTTGCCTAGAATCCCATAGTTAATAAGTGTCCCTAGCTGGATTTGAACTTAAATTTTCCTGACTGCAAGTCCAGTACTTTATCTACTACACTACCGTGCTGCCCATTGACCTTTACTATATATAATTTGAAAATGGCTTACAATAAGTGGACTGGTTTCTTTCCACATTAGAGAAGCATAAAAAAATGTGCTCATTATAAAAATGGTACCAATACATTTCACAAAGCTAACCCCATCATCTATTAGTACAATACTCAGAGTTAAGGAAGCAACAAACCAATCTGGCAGTTCAGTTGAAGTTAGTGACTGTGGAGGATCAGTCATCCCAGTTGTTGGATGTTACATAGAAAACACAATCAAGGGATGAACTGGAATTTTCACTTTTCTACTGGATGCTTTGGCATTGTATAGTTAGTTGACATTGTATAGCTATTGTCTTCTAGACAGAAACAATTGGTGCATAACAGACTTAGCTGTCCCTTTGTCTCTTGTGGAAGCTATTACTAATAACTTTCACATAATCCCTCCCCTACCACCACCACGACTCTCACTCCACCCCATCCCTCAACAAGTATTTTTCCCCCAGCAGGAAAAAAAAAATAATTCTTTTTTAAAATTTTTATTTATTTGTACAGAATAAGAAAAAAACAAAATAAACAAAAAAGAAGATATATTGATGACTGTCCATCTAAAAAAAAATTACAAAAAACTATTCTAATGATACAAAGCAAGTGTTCTTTAATGTGAAACTGATAGCTGAGAAGAGCTTATGGCTTCTCTATCACAAACTGCCCCAAGACAGTAAACTTAGACCATAATTACAGTACTGCTGATACTTTTTTAGGCAAAGGAATACCTTTAAAACAAAAATCTATTGTATAATACCAATATAAGGAGTACCAAAATGTAATTTTTACAATGTAGTTGCAATTAATAGTGATTTTAGAAATTACCTTATTATAGATAGAGCAAAACATTCAATGGAGATGGATTCCAAGGCTT
The DNA here is from genome assembly GCF_048593235.1 of Sminthopsis crassicaudata. Taxonomy (NCBI): domain Eukaryota; kingdom Metazoa; phylum Chordata; class Mammalia; order Dasyuromorphia; family Dasyuridae; genus Sminthopsis; species Sminthopsis crassicaudata. The sequence continues at coordinate 434,753,522 of NC_133619.1, read as the reverse complement.
ACCATATTAAAAAAAAAAAAAAAAAAAAACAATCAAACAATTGAATGGAAAATAAACCACTTAAACTGCTATATTTGACCAACTGCTTTACTAAGCACTTGGACCAGTATTTGTAAAGAGAAAATTAGAGGTTCCAACAAGTTATCATTCGTTATGGTGAGTTTTTAGTACAGATGGAAACAGAGTCCCAAAATGCTTACTTTTAGCTTAGTGTCTGATTCTTCCAATTATTCACAGCTATCTTCAAAACAATAAGTTATACATTTAAAATTGGAAGGGACCATAAAAAGTCATCTGATACAACATTCTCTCTCTCTCTCTCTCTCTCTCTCTCTCTCTCTCTCTCTCTCTCTCTCTCTCTCTCTCTCTCTCTCTCTTTCTCTCTCTCTAATTCTTTCTGTCTTTCTCAATAAATTTGGAAATTGAGGCCCAATGAGATTTAGTGAGTTCCCAAGATCTGTCACATCAATTGGGCTAGAATTAATTAATCAATTAATGCTAGGATTCAAATCCAACATATTTTCTACTGAACCAAGATGCCTCCTTCATAAGTAATAGCAGGCAAATGATCCAGGCAAAACTTGGCAAATATCTTGCTATTCAGTCATGTCAACTTCATCTGTGTCACAAATGACTATGAAGATCCCAGGACAATGAGATGCAAAGTCAATCCTGTAATGGTAGAGAATTAATCTATAATTTCTAATAGTTACTTGATTTACCCCATTGCAAATTATCATTGGCCAATTCAGAGAGGTACCAATCCTTGATCATTAACATAACTCAGATTAGAAGAAACATATAAAAAACAGGGGGGAAATTTAATTTTGCACTGTAAAAATAAATAGATACGTTTGCTTTGAGAATAGTTAAAAGGGGAATATAATAGTCAGCAGGGTTTTTTGAGATTTATAAAGCAAAATTAACTTTGCCAGTAGAGCCTTCCCAACCTCTAGGTTTTTGAGATGTACTTCAAGGTTTAAAACATAAATAACAGAGACAAACTGTTGGCACAATATATGAATTTATAGCATGGTTAGAAATAAAAGGTTACTCATACATTTTGGTGAACTACAGACATTGTTAATGTTTTTATCTCTATTAAAACCATCACACTCCATGATTAAACACTTCAAGATACATATATAGTATTGCCTTTAAAAGCTTAAAGTACTAAAGCAGTTAAGATTTTTTTAATTTAATCAAAAATAAAATCTGTTAGTGTAGTTCGTTAAATTAGATTTTAAATCCCCAGTTTCCTCACCTGATTCTCTCCCTTTGTAATTTCTACCAGAAATTTTTTGAAAGTTCTAATGCAAAATTAAAGCTAAATAGTTGTGAATTAAAACAAAGTTTCCCTATAGTTTTATTTAGTGAAGTGGTTAAATGCATGCAATATTTAGGTTTATAGCAAAAAAGATAAATGCAGAATTTATTTTCAAATGAGAACAAAGTCTGACTTTTAACCTGTCCATACATTCAGTGCTCAATATATCTGGTCATCACTTTAGTAATTAAAGTGGCAAATCACAACCATGCTGAATTTACATTCGTGTGCAAAAAAAAAAAAAAAAAAAAAAAAAAAAAAAGGTATATAGCAGAGGAGCAGAAATAGAGGAAATGTCTCTTTAACAGATTCTTTCAGGAATACTTCTAAGGGAAGTGTTGGGCTTTCAAACAGTCATAAAAAGCAAGAAACAGTTGAACAGTGGCACCTAGAGGTGAAAAGTGTATTGCTCTTAGAGATTTATATTATTTGCCTTAATCTGTTTCTCAGCTATCCCTTCTGTCATTCCAAGATTTTTTTCTTAGTAACATATGCCAGAAATTGGCTTTTCTTCCGCTGCAAGTTGAAGGAACATACTGAAACTTAGAAAAATAACTTCATTTTGGAAAGTCTTGCTGCTGGATAAAAGCACATACTGATTTTGTACAGTTTCCCTCTTCAAAATAATAAGCAATCACAAGCTAAGTCCATTAATATCAGATCCCACACTAATATAGGATACGGATTCAGCTTGTTCTCTCCTATTCGATGGGATCCATAGAAAAAGCTATGAAATTTATTTTTTTAAGTCACAAAAAGTATCTTTCCCAAACAGTTCTGAGATTATCATCAGATTTCCATATTTCAGTAATAAGATGATGTTCTCAATGTCCTAATAAGAAAGGTTGCACATACAGGTTTTAGCCATTTACACTTTTCCCTATTTGAGGATGAAATGGGAGGGGATGAAGGAGGGGAAAAAAAAAAACACAACACTATTTTCTTTCACGATAGGTTTAAATACAAGAAAACTGGCAACAAAAGTGACACAAATATTGAATCCAAGAATGGAAACAGCTTTGCTCGGATCAACAAGCAGCTGCCTAGTTCATTTGGTGGGAGCGAAGTCCTCAAACTGATCTGCAAAGAAAAATACTCTCCAGAGAGCCTCAGATGAACCTTTTGTTTGTTGGGCCAAAGTAGGTCAAATTTGTTTAAGCATCACGAAAGGACAAATCTTATTTTTGCCCCTGTATTGAAAGGCAAAAAAAGTATCTATTTAACTAAGGAAAAGATTTTTAATACAATTATTACATCTTATATAGGGTTGATTTTCATTTATTGGCTTTTGTCCCCAGTGCCCCTCATAATAAAGGTGATTTTTTAAATCTATGTAAGAAGTGAAATTGATTCGATAAATACCAAACTATAGAAAGTCAAGAAAAATATTAAAGTCCTTTCAAATGAAAATAACAGAACCGCCTTTAAAAAAAAAAAAAAAGTTAACATGTAAAATTACTTTTTTAAAAATCAGATTACTTCCCATAAAAGAAAGTATAGGAAAATGTCTTTAATTCCATTCAAAAGAAAAACAAAAACCCTTACTTTCATTTCCTACAATTTATATCTAGATCCGGTCATGTTCGTCAGGCAGTATTCAAAATGTTCCAGGGTCAACGAAAATGAGAATTGTGCTTGGGGGAAAGCTTAGTATCAAAAGGATCTCTTCCCTTTCTGTTCTCTTCCTCGAGCCTCTTTCCCCTTTTCTTTCAAAGGCAGAGGCGTTGCTTAAAGCCCGGGGTTAGCGTTCAAGTTCCCGCGTCCCAGCCGCCGGCAGGTTTGCCCAGCTGCGAGGATGCCGGGGACCAGAGCACCCGCCTGAGCTCGCGCTTTGCTGGGAAATGAAGCCGCTGCGGGCTGAGACAGAGACAGAGCGGAGCCTCGATTCTAAACCAAAATAGCCTCCTTGCCCCTGCCCGGCGATCTTATTACAATAATTGTTTCAAGGAGCATCAGATTTATTGCATTTTGAGAGAAATTTTAAGGTGACTGTTCCACATCAAATCACAAGGATCTCATTCGGTCCCTCCATTAATTTTGTTTTGTTTTGCTTTGTTTGGTTTGTTTGCTTTGGTTTAGGTTTTGTTTGTTTGATTGTTTTGGTTCTGCTTTTTTCGGCAGTCAGTAGTAGCTGTCCAAAGAGCTCGGGCCTATCTCTGGATACATAGAACAATGGGTAGGGCACCACCTAGTGGATCCTCTTGACCTGGAAAAAAAATTTTTTCCGGGGCGGGGAATAGTGGGGGAAGGCCTGGAAGAATGGATGGAAAAAGAGTGGTGAGTCTAGGAAGATGAGAGCCAAAGATGAAGTAGGATTATAGGATGATATCTATGCAAAGACTTAATTTCATCCAAGGACTTAAATAGACTTGTGATTATGGGTAAATGAATTTTGCAAATCTTAAGTTATACAAATGATATTAGCAAGGATTCCTTAATACAATTTCAGAGACAGAAGACTCAAAACCCACATTTAATTTTGCCTGTCGTTTCAACTTCTTTAAAACAAATTTTGTAAACAAAATAAGCAAAGAAAAAAAAAAGACAGTCACTTATTTAAATTCTTCTTGGTTGGATTCAAGAATCAATTTTTCAATACAAATTAAAAATTTTTTAAGCTCATTTGCCATTCCTCTGTGTATCTGTACCAGAGAAAATAATAATTTTCACTAAAATATAGCTAACTTTTTTTCTGTGACAGCACAAACTGGCATTCAATTATACATATGCATTTAATTAACTTCACAGTCAATAAGTAGGAATCATATCTTACTTTTTTCTATTACCTCATGAATATACTTTATATCAAGTCTCTTAATCTGTAGTTCTTAAAGAAACTGTTTACATAACACTCCCCTCAATTGATTCATTTTTCCTTTTTTCTCTGCTTCTCTTCCCCTCTCCAATTCTTGTAATGGTCTTTCCTATGTTTCTCTTATGAGGGCTACTACAATCAGTGTGTAACACACTGTAAAAGCTTTATAAATATTTTTATGCAACTTTAGATCTTTATGTCAATGGTGGTCCCATGTGATTATTAAGACTTTTGACATTCCTTTACTTCTTATGCAATTTATATAACCTGATAGCATAAATGATTAATAGAGTAAATATTATAAGAAATACTTTTAATGCAAAGTGAAATGAGTAGAACCAGGAAAAGTTCATACAAAATATAAAGGAAAATAATTTCAGAACTCTGGTAGGTCCAAAGACCAATCAAATATTCAGAAACTGATGACAAAGCATTTCATCTGCTTTTTAGAAAAGTGATGTTCTGAAGGTACAGAATGACACATACATTTTTCAGATGTGTTTCAATTATTGAATTATTTAGATTGTTCATAATAATCTTTTACATTGGAGAGCTTCTGGGGGAGGAGAGTTAAGTTACTATGTAGTGGTAGAGTTGCAAAGTGGGGGAAGGATTTAATTAAGCCATATTTAATTATATCAAACAACAAAGTGGCACAGTAGAGAAAGCACTGCGATTGGAGTCAAGAAGACCTGAATTCAGATATGATCTCATAAACTCATAAATGAGCAAATCATTTAACCTTGTTTATCTCAGTTTCTTCATCTGTAAAATGAGCTGGAGAAGGAAATAGCAAATCATTTCAGTATCTTTGCCAAGAAACCACCAAATGAAGTCAGGAAGAGTAAGGTGTGACCAAAGTGACTGAATAACCACAAAAATCTAATTAAGCATTTCAAAAGTACACAGACAAAAACAAAATAAGTTCAGAAAAGGGTACAAAGTAACTTTTGTCATTTAAATTTTAAATAAACTTTAAAAAAATAAACCGTATGCAACAGCTCATGCTTTCCTAATCTTTTCCCTAAAATGCTGAGATATTTATAATTAACAATTTATAATATTATAATTGATAATTTATAGTTAAATTCACAATAAAAATCAAATTAAATAATTTTCCTACATTTTTGTGTTCTGCTTTGCAAAAAAAAAAAAAAAAGAAAGAAAGAAATTCTAAAACTGGAACAAATCAATAAGATTTATGTTATCCAAAACTAATCAGTTATTTTAAACAGTGCTGAAAAATTCAAATTGGCAATATTTTCTTCTTCAAAGAATGTACTATAAACAAAAGAGTATTCAGAAGATTAAAGGTGTGGAAAGAGGAAGGAAAAGAAACTACTTTGTTGACAAAAAGGCCTTATGGATGAGAAGCTACAAGCCTGCTTTATTTAGCAAAACTTTTGAACAATAGAGTGGAAGAACTAGGGGAAATAGGAGATTTGGTAAGAATTGTTTCCATCATTGACTTGTTCCACTTCACATATTAATTTTAAGGAAAATTCTTTACTTAAGATTGACATTACAAATAAACAAAACAGGTGATTCCAGAGGTACAGACATACCTCTAAATGCCATACACTTCTTTTAGATCACTAATGCTTTATGCTTTATGAGTGTGAATGTTTTCGGGTGAATGAATTTATCAGATCTGTTCCAGAGACAAATAATTAAGATTCTGGGAGCCTGAGATTAGGAGTGAAGAAAGAGATACAGAAGACATTATTATTGTTACTTCAGAACTTAAAGATGTCTTAGAAGTAGCCTAATACACCTGTCTCATTTTACAAATGGGAAAACTGAGACCCAGAGAGATTAACCAATTTACCTGGCATCATTCATCACAGGAAGTAACAAGCTTTTGATTTGAATTCAGGTCCTTTGACCCTAAATCCAAAATTTTCTAGGTAGGAGAAGAATGAGGATTTTCAGCACCAAAAACAAACTATTTGATGGTTATGCCTAAAGTCAATCTGATGATTATTGCTAGCCATCATCAGCATTGTAAACCATCGTAATCATTCACATCAAATAAAAAAAAATGACTTTTAATTTATAACTCACGTAGTAAGTGTTCTTTCTTTTTCTGAAACTTTTCCACTTTAATAATAAAAATAAAAATGGCTAGGGTAGCTAGGTGGTACAGTGGATAGAGGACTAGACCTGAAGCCAGGAGGACCCGAGTTCAAATCTAATTTCAAACACTTTTTAGCTGGGCAAGTCACTTAACCCCAATTGCCTCAGGAAAAAAAAAAAAAGAAAAATTTAAAAATAATAACAATGGCTGATATTTCTATAGTACAAGCTAATAATAGTATTAGCTAACAGTTATATAGCATTTATACTATATAATATGCTATTCCATAGTATTATATAATATAAATATACTATTTATACTATGTAACAGCCACTGTGCTAATACTTTACACCTGCTGTCTCCTTTGATTCTCACCACATCCTTGGGAAGCGGGAGCCATTATTATCCCCCATTTTACAAATATCCCCTTATTTTACAAATAAGGAAACTGAGTCAGAGGTTAAGTGATTTGCCCAGGTCACAGAGCTAGTAAGTGTCTGAGGTCACTGTTTTAATTAAGAATCATTAGCTCTAGATTTGGGGCTCTATCCACTGTGCCACCCAGCTGCCCCATTTGGGAAGTAGTTTTTTTTAACTTAATTTTTCCCAAATACGTTGACTTTTTAAATATTCAGTGAATACAGATTTTATTTTTCAGACATGATTTTGGTTATGATGGATAACTGGCTTTGAATCACAAAGATCTCAATTCATAATCCTTCTGATACTTAGTAGCTGTGGGTACAAAGAAATGCTCACATCAGATAATTGGATCATGATATAGTTTATCATGAAAGGCAACAGGATGTTTTACATGTATCACTAGATGGAGATCTGGGCTTGCACCTAGAATCTGAGACATGCATTCAAATCTTGCTTCTAATATTTACCAGCTATAGAGAGAGGGAGTTTACAGTCAGTAATTTGATCATAATATTCTATGCCATTCTAACACTAAAGGGAACTTTTGTTTTATGCTAGGTGCTACTAAGGGCCTGTGTCAGACAGAGTCAGTGTAGCAAAGGCTTCCATAGTAACTAAATAAAAGCATATGTTGTTTTTTTGTTTGTTTGTTTTAGATATCACTTAGCCTGTCCTCTTGTATTTTCTGAGAGCTAACCTCACTCTTCCAAAATGCTTTTTTTTTCAATATTATTTCATTTGCTCCTCACAATAACCTTGAAAGGTAGATACTCTAATTATCCCCATTTTATAGATGAGGAAACTCAGACAAACAGAGGGACTTGCCCAGCTATTAAATATCTAAATCTGGATTTTTTTTTTTTTTTTTACTCAGGTCTTCCTGACTCCTGGCTTAGCACTCTTCGCATTATGGTGCCACCTAGCTGTCTCTCAATATAGACAGTTACAATCAAGATCAGGACAAAAATTCTATTATAAGACCTTTTATATATATGTATATGGAAATTTTTAAATTTCCCTACATATTCAAAAATCACACATGACATACTCATAAAACATTTCTTTAATATGCAATATAAATGAACCAACAACTCACTAATGTTGTTACATTTGTTGTTCATATTTTCTATGCTTAATTTTGTAATTGAAGAAATGGTAATGGTGAATTTAAATAAGTGATTTTTTTAAAAAAAGGAAATAAAGGCAATGCACTTTACAAAGGTGGGAGACTATGGATATGGAACATTTTAGATATTGTCACACAGCCACTGTGTTCATTAATTTGGTTGGATTATTTTTTTTATTCTCTGTTACAAAGTTTGGCTTTCTGGATGAGAAAACAGAAGGATATGTTTAGAAATGAAAGTTATATAAAAACAAAAGATATCACTAAAGTTTGTTAAATAAATAAAACAATGCTCAAAGAAAAAGTGATTGGAAAATACTTGGGTAAAAAAATGGAAGACTGCTTGAAGATAATAATCTGATTCTTATTAACCCTAATATAAAAAACTGTGATAGGGTACAACTTTTCATAATTATGTCTATATTGTCTATATTTTAAAAAACAATAATATTTGCATATTTAATAGAAAGAAGACCATTTTTAGCTTATATCATTCAAAAATTAAAGTAAAAGTAAAGAATTTTTTTTCTCTTTCTCTTTAAGGTTTACTTTCTCTTTCCCAATCTCCCCTCTACCAAAAACATTTGTGTTTTCTAAAGGCTCCAATCCAAAGTCAAATATGAGCCACTTAAACTCACAAGGAAAAATGTCTCATTAATTGGGAGCAAATGATAACTGAATTATGGTAACAAGCATTTTCCACATTTTATATAGAGCCCATATTCAGGGAGGCCATGGTCAGATGAGATGTTATAAAAGTTAATAGAATTTATTTTGAAGTTTCAGTTATCATGTAAAAGAAAAAGCCACTTCCTTAAACAGGAAATGTATTAATAATGGCACAAAGGACAGGACAAGTCATACTACGGAGTTCTGTGTTTCCCTTCATAAAGCAAAAAATACATTTGTTTTTCAAAGAGTTTATTCTTTAAGGTAGATATTTAATTAAAGGAAGGAGAATTCTATATTATTCAGAATTTTACTCATGCCCAAATCTTCATGGGTTTTTGTTGTTGTTGTTGTTGAAAAGACTGCAGTAGTTTGCCATTTTTCTCTCCAGCTCATTTTACAAATGAAGAAACTGAGCCAAATAGGATTAAGTGAATTGTCCAGCTTCACACAGCTAATGTCTGACTCCAGATTTGAACTCCAGGCCCCCACTTTATGCATATCGGTGTCCACTTACACCCACATATGAAGAGACAATGCTATACATGTATTTGTTTTAGCCTCTTCTGCTCATTTCCTAAACTTAATGCACATCATTAAGACATGAAATTTGAACTTTTCATCATTATGTTTCTACCTTAAACTAATAAATGTTATTTTCTTTCTACATATATGCAGGTTATTATTTCTATACAGGTATCTGCAAACCCATACCTATTACTTCTTCAAATGATCAATAGTAACAATACATCCTAAGAACCTTCCATAAGAATAACATAAGAAAATAATCATATATTTTTGTAGTGTAAATTTTTTCATACATTGATAAGATTGAGTTTTGTGATCCTTTCAAAAGTGAAAGTATTTTCCCAAGATATTACTATTCTATTATTCAGTTATGCAAAATCCCCTTCCATCTTTAACCATTTATAAATAACTTATCCAGTCTTTGGGGAGAGAGTGTACTAAAGAATAGATTTCATTTTCTCAGTATATAGAAATAGCCTTCATATCCATATATGACACTTCTCACCAATTCAATCTGATTTTTTTCCACTTCATTTGGAAAATTTTCTAACTCTATGAAACTATAGGAGTTTAAATGAGCATAACCTAATGATAATAATTTTTATAAAAGACTTAACAGAGAGCAAGCTACATTTTGCCAACCCCTTTATATAGAGGCCTTTTGAAGAAAGTCTATTATCATGTCACCTTCAAAATAAAGTGTAATTTTAGGCCAAAATGGTAAAAAGAAAAATTCTTTAAGTCCTTCAGCTAGCTGAACAAATATCCAAATTTCACCAACAATGAATTATTACTTCATTTGATAGCCTGATATACAGCATAAATTCGGTCAACTAAATCAGAAGTTCATAGGATAAAAGCTATAAGGGACCATGAAGATCAACTGATCTAACTCTTCTTTTACAGATGAGAAGTGTGAAGTCCTAGAGCACACTACTAGTATATGATAGGGGTAGGAGTTATATATTTTTTTTCTTTTTGACTCTCCCTCTTCTGGGAATTAGGTGATACTACAGATAGAGCACTGGGCCTAGAATTAGGAAAATTTGAGTTCAAATTCAGCTCCACATATTTATTAGCTTTGCAAGCTTGGTCACTAAAAATCTCTGAATTTTCCATTTTCTCAATTGTAAAATGTGAATACCTCCTAGAATTGTTTTGAGGATTAAATAAGAGAATATTTATGAAGCATTTTCCATAGTGCCTGGCACATAATAAACAATAAAAGCTTGTTTCTTTCCTTCCAAATCCAGTCTATTTCCCACTGTGCCTACTGCCTCTATTGCTTACAATTAAATTGCTGCCCGATTGTTACCCTGCCCAAAGTTCCTATTTTTAAAAAGTTACGGACAAAGCATGCAAGGGACTTTCTTGGACACTTTGAAGAGTTTTCTCTTTGGAAAAGTAACCTCGTGGGGCTTTTTACAGCTACAAGTTTTATTTTCATTTTATGAGCTAGAAAGGGATAGTTTTAATTTATAACGATAAGACTCTTGTCGCTCTGATTTTTCTGTGATTTGTAAAGTCCAAGATTTCAAAAATGGCTTATCATAAGTCATCTAAAAATGATACCTCAATAAAACCTAAAGATGAAAATTTGGTCTCAATAATTCAAAAATGTTAACAGATCTGAATTAACTTTGTCTGAATCAAAAATATATTCCCTTAGGTCAATTTGATCAAGGTTAAAATTTACCAATCTAGTATGAATGGCAAGATGGCCCATTATACTGTAAACTTGATAAAACTTTTTCACAAAAGTAGAGTTGTCATCCATTTGTAGAGATTTAAAGAACTTGGAAAGTATGCCCCCCAAAATATTTGCCACACCAAAACATTTCCACTACTGTTTTTTTTTTTTTTTATTCTACCATTCATAATTCATTATTTTGTGCTGTTTGTCATGTGTCCATAATACTCTTGGAAAATTCAATGTTGCTTTTTTTTTTTTTTTTTTTTTTTTAAAGGAGTAGGGGATGGTATATTTTTCCTGGAAGTTTTAAAAATCTTAGTATAAATAAATATCAGATCACTTCCGTCAGGACACTATGAGGCTGTAGAAAATCAGTGGAAAACTAAAGAACTGGGATAAGAATTTCAGAGATGAAGATGGAATGTTGAGGGAGGAAAGAAAGAAATAGGGAAAAAAAAACCCACTCACTCCATAATTTCATTTGGAGGGAATGTTAAAAACTGAATCTTTTTAATAATATAATAAAGTTAATGGGTTTTTGAAGCTTTGCCTTAACATGTCATGGGGTAAGTACCCAAGAACTGGCCAGGGAAGAGTGAGTCTCTGTCCCTTGCTTAGAGTTTTTAAGAAGCTAGAACCAGTTGATCCTAACTCTCCAATGTTTCCAAATACTCCCTTGGGTGAATTCACCAAAAGAGGGACCAGGACTTAGATTCTTCTTGCCTTCATGCCTTAAAACTTTATAAAACCTCCTGCATGTATATAAAATTATCTTAAATATTTGTCAAGTTATTTGCATCACCAAACTTACTTGTCTTCTTTCTCTTCCAACTTGCATTAGTAAACAGACTTAATCACTTAGAAAAGGAGCTAAGAAATAAAAAATATGCATTTCATATATTTATTTTCTATCACCAGAAATTCATAGAGATAATAAGTCTTAGCTCTTCCACCTTCCTGATAATCTTTTTGTTAAATTTATTTGAACAAATATTTACTGAGGGCTAAGAGAAAAAACTAAAATACCAAGGCCCACCTCATGATGTTCCTTTCTCAGCTGAGGAATCCCCAGTCAACTTTTAAAAATAATAATAATGATACTTACCCTAGGATGTACTAGGACATACATTTTCTTCATTAATTTCACATTTACAAATTTCACAGTAATAATTGCTCTGAAGGTAATGGACTTTGGTATTCTAAAAAAGATTGTAGCAGCTTGGAGATATAACTTCAATGGTTTTAAATAAAATAAAACTTGACTTCTTTCAGAGACATGTGAATCTATATTCATTTGTATGAGAAACTTGATAAGGACTGTTAAATTAAGTCAGATGAAGTATATAGAGAAGTATTAAGTCAACAGTTAGATTACCTTTGAAAGAGAGAAAAAGAATATATTATAGCCATGGTTGGTTTCTATTCTACACTCCAAGAAAAAGGTACTTGGTGGTGTTAAATTCAAAGGGGAAGAACAAAAAAAAAAACAAAAAAAAACTTGTTTTTCAGGGGCATCTTCGCTGACAATTTGGAGGCATCCATCGTATCAGTACTGTAGTGTTATTGAGCTAGTTTTATTAAGGCAAATTTATAGCAATGTTAGAAATTAATACCACTCTTATTTCCTCCACTGCCTGGCTTTATTGAATGCCATGGGGCATATTAATCAGTAAAGCCAAGTAGTGCATGAAATAAAAGTATAAATTAACCTGTAACATGAATGTAAAAAGGAGCTTAATAAAATAGAAATAAATAATACTTTAATGATAATCAACCCAGACTGTCTGAACTGAGCAAAAAAAGTATGATAATGCTAAGTATAGAATCAAAAGAACCCCATTCATTTAAATAAAGCTACACAGAAGCATTTATTGAGATGAAATCTGCAGTCAAAGCTGACAATTCCTGTCCTTCTAGCCAGAAATGATGCTGGAGTGCTTGAATTTAACAAATAGGGAAATATATATATACTACATTTTTAAAAAATCTGAACAACTAAAGTACTCTGGCTAACCTCTTGGTATCAAAGGCTCTCTCCCCCACTTATCCCCCAAAACTTTGTACAAGATCAGTATGATCCAATATAACATTAGAAGCTGGGGGTTGAACTCCTAATGGCTATGTTATTTTGTTCATTTATATGACCTCAGTTTCCTTATCTGTAAAATAAAAAGAGTGAACTAGATTTCCTCTAAAGTTCCTTCCAAGTCTAAATATTTAATTTTATGAATCTATATCTATCAATCTATCTATCTATTTATATTTCTTCCTTGTTCTCTGAGATTTAGAAAAGACAACTGGTTTGTCATATTTATTCTTAAAAAAAATCTATAGTTCAACATTTAAAATATATTATTTTAGCAATTAGATTTCAGAATTCTTTCAATAACTCTAAAATGCTTATTATGTCCCAGAGCCTATCCTTTTAATATCAATGTTACTCAATGATATTTTATAGTTGAGGAATCTTAGAATACCATTTTCCCAGAAGAATTAAAATGTGAGTCCCCCAATTGGGAAAAAGAAAAAGACACCCAGGGTGTGATCAGGTCAGAGCATATATCCAATCATTACTTGTGCCTGAAAAATAATAGATAGGGTGCTAAATTTGAAGGATGGTCTGGATTCAAATCATCCTTCTCATGCTTAATGAATTATGTGACCATATTACTTAAGATCGCTAAGCCCCCATTTCTTTTTTTTTTTAATAAAGTATGAATAATAATAAACATCTGTTTATATCTGTCTGGGTAGTTTTAAAGCTCAAATAAAATAACGTAAATAAAGCCGCAGACAGACCTGAATGCGCTATATACCAGCAGTCATTATTATCAAGAGTCGTCCTCAATATCATGTACAAGTGAACCAATCATATGGTAAGAAAGAAAGACAACAGCTGGAAGTTTCAGCTACATAGTGTAGTGATTAGAGTTCTGAGTCTGTGGTCAGGGAGATCTTTGTTCAAATCCTTTCTCAGATACTTTCTAGTTGTGTGATCATGGGCAAGTCACTTAACCCTGTTTGCCTCAGTTTCCTCATCTATAAAATGATAATAGTAATACCTAGCTCACAGGGTTGTTGTAAAAATTAAATGACATATTTGTAAAGTGCATTGCTAAGTTTAAAATATTATATAAGTGTTAGTTATAACTAATCATCATTATTTTGGTATTCTTGAGATATTCTCAGAAGATCTTCTATTGCATTGAATGGGTTCTATTTTCAAAAGGACATGGATGAAAAATACATGAAATGGATGTCATAGTAGGGTTGAGATCTTCATCAGTGAGAAAAGACATTCACCTTGAGGAAATAACAGATCCTTTACAATATCCAAATAGATATTTTCCTAATTAGGATGGTTCATTTCCTACAACATTATGTTCAAAGCTACCCTCCAAAAAGTAGTCTTAAAACCAATATACTTCTAAGAAGACTGAAATAACTTTCACCTTGTTTACAGCTAATCTTATTTATAAATCTGAACTTTTATATGCTTTCAAAATCAGTAATGTTTTCATCCATCAAAATTCTTACCATTCCATGTTATTATCTGACTTGCAAATCAAAGAGCTAATAAAAGATATTCTACACACACAAAGTATAATTATTATTTGCAGAATCTCAAATGTACAGTTAATTCCATATATACTACAGAGTTTCATTCTGAACACATTACATTCTGAAAGTAATGGATCTGTGAATTCACTGATGTGAGCACCCCTTCCAACAATGCAGAGTACCATTCCATTTGTGATTTTTTCTTATCTATGTCCTCCCATAAATCGGCCACAAGGGGTCTCCAAGGCATGCTAAGGACCACTGAGTTCTCTTGACATCACCAAAGAAGTATGTGAGCTAATCATCAGTTACTCCTGGCTCTTACTAGATAATCTAGTTTTTAGATTACTAGATAAACTAGTTTTTAAAAATCTGACCCTGTGTTTTTCTGATGACATCTTCCATGCCATTTTTATCTATATTTCAGCCTATTCAGGCTCACTGAAAACCTCTCACAGTTACTTGGATAATCATCAAGTTCAATTTTTTTTTTAAGATTACAGTTCTTCTAGATTCAACAATACAATATCAATGGAAGAATGTTACTATTAGAAAAGAAAAAGATGGAAAATGTCATAAAATTCCTTCTAAACATGGATTTTTTAATACCTTACCTTCTCTATTCTTAAAACCATGATCTTGCTATTATGAGCAAGATCAATCATTATTATCAAGAATCATCATCATAAATAATATGTATGACTAAATCAGTTATATGGTAAAAATGAGAATTAAAAATATGAACAAGATACAGTCTTTTTGTAGGACAAAAGAGTTAAACAAAAAGGAGAGAGGGTGGGAAGAGGTAAATGACTAGAGCTACTATATAAACAACATGCTATTAGAGAACAAAGGAGGGAGTGGTCATTTCCTGTTGGAAGCTCTAGGAAGGCTCCAGAGAGAAAAAGCACTGGAATAAGGCCTTCTAGAGTATAAAAGGTTTTGATACGTGTCACATGGTAGTGAAAATAATTCCAGGTGAGACAGGCACAAGCAAAGGGATGGAAATATAGAGAGTGTTTAATTATATAGGATTTCCCTGTGAACTTAAAAAAAGACACAGGAGAAATAATTTGACTTTGTTGTTGTTTCAGTCATGAGAAATTCTTTGTGATCCCATTTGGGGTTTTCTTGGAAGAGACACCATTTCTTCCTCTGGTTCATTTTACAAATGTGGCAACTGAGGCAAACAGGGTTAAGTGACTTGTCCAGGGTCACACAAATAGTAAGTGCCTAAAGTCATATTTGAACTCAGGAAGATGAGTCTCCCTGAGCCCAGATCTACCATACTGCATCAATTAGCAGCAATAAGATTTGACTTTACAAATTCTTCATTTCTGAAATTTACCAGCCCTTACACATTGTCATTAATGCATACAACTAGATAATAGAGCTAGAACCGAAAGGGATCTCAGAAGCCATCCAGTCCAACTCCCTGGTTTTACAGCAAAGTAGATCCTGTGATCTCAAGATAAAGGAATTGAAATATGGGGAGATTAATTAGCCCAAAGTTATAAATGTCAGAGACAGGATTTGAACCTAACTTCTCTGATTCACAGACCCAGGCTGTTTTCATTGTAGCACAGTGCCTCCTCATTGATAAAAATCAAAACACAATGGTTTGGTGTAGTGATATGGCATAATGACAGAATCACAGGCCTGAAGTTGGCAGGAGGACTTGAGTTCAAATGTGACCTCAAACACCGACTAACTTTGTGACCCTTGGCAAGCCACTTAATTTCGATCAAAACAAAATTTTAAAAAGCACCCCAGAATGTTTGGTCTTTCACCCAACATAGCCAAAAATGTCATCAGTGAATTCAGAAAGGTGTCTCAAGTCTCCTAGATGCTAGTCTAGTCTTCTATGTACTAGAATAGTCTGCTTGGTTATCAGCCACCAAACCCAAATATCAAATGTTAATATCACTGAAAACTTGATCATTTCAGTAGTTTTCTTTAAAAAAAAAAAAAAAAAGGTTTAGTCTTCCTTGAATCTTCAGATAATATTGTATACACAGTGATGTCCATATGACTATCAGAGGCAGAATAAGAGAGGATTATTACATGCTAATAGGAATTTTAATTTAACCACAAAATTTAGAACAAGAAAAGAGATAAAATTCAACACAAACTAATATCAAAGGAATTTTGTCACTAGCCACATCCTCGAGGCAACTTTTTATCTCATTGTTTTGATTTTGGGCATCCAGCTGTTTAATTCTGAATATATATATATATATATTTTGCATAGATATTATTTGGAAGTTATGCCCAATTTAACTTTTATGAGAAATAGAACAAAAAAGAAGAGTATCTATCTTTAAGTTAAAAAAAGGAAATGAATCCCTCACTGTCAAATCCTCAACTCTTAATTTTTCTGAGATCCCTTTAAAAGGGCCATGCAATTTAAGAACATAAAATTGCAATAATGCAGAATTTAGTCATTATCTATATTCTGAGCATTTATGTTACAAAAGCAAACCAAACAACAATAATAATAATTATGATAATAACCCAGGCAGCCTAGGAAACTATAACATAAAACAGTATGAGCTCCCCCTGCTGTTTCTACTGTTAAACTTAACTAACCTCTCAAGTTGTTGAGGCTTGTTGCCTTTTTTGAGACTGTTTCATAAACAAACAGTAAATAAAACAGAATTAAAATATTAGCAGGCCATGAAATCAGGGACAGGGAGGCGAAGAAGAAATAGGATTGTCAGTATTCTTAATAAAATAAACAAGTCAGTATGTGGAGAGAGAAGCAATGAAACCTATCAATTGGAATTCCAAAAGCTGCTTGAATAGCTTTCTGGGGAATTTCAAAAATGGTTGTACCAATGAATTTAGATAGAGATGTTTCTTTTTTTTTTTTTTTTCCAAGGCTGGAATTACCATTTAACTTTGGCAAATTTGTCAATTGTGTAAAGCTCTTTGGCAAAATTGGAGAGGATATCTTCATCAATGACTGACCTTTCTAGGACTACATTTAAAGTCAATCCAAGATCCAAAAAAAGCATGCTAAGTAAAGGTTGGTTTTATTTGGGGGTGGGTTGAGTTTTTTGGTTTTTGTCTTTCTTTTAAGAATGTAATAACATTGAACAGGAGGCAAGCTTCATATTTAATCCAAGTGAGATCCCAGGCTTCCTCGTGATGTTCAGTTAGAGTTCTGAAGGCTAATGAGTTGAACCATCTGTAGTACTCTGGTAGCAGATGTATCAAACTTCTATACCATGTCAAAGTCTTCTAATAAAGGGCTCTGTGGAGAACTCAGCAACTGCTCTCCCAGAAAAAAAAAAAAAATGTGTATTTAAGCACCATGTAATTAAATTTACTAAGCATCTGATTATTAGTAAATCTGCCACTTGGAATACATTGCCTTTTTTGATCCATCTCCTAGCTTTGTTTTTTAAATTTTGTTTTTAAGATATTGTGGTTGTTTTTAGAGAAGAATAAAGAATGTTTTGTAAACTTTACATACTATGCTTCAAATAAATTGAAGAATTGAGGTCTATAGTATATTTCCATGAATACTAGTTTATTTTTGCCTACGTGCCAAAATCACCAAGAGCATTGGAAGGAGAAAGAATACACTCAAATTCAAAATTTTAAAAAATGTTAAGTAGTATTTAATGCATTCACTTAGGAGACTGATTTCATTTAGAATTTTGTCACATGAAAAGAGAATTTGGATTTATATTATGAAGAACACAATTTTAAAATCTTTTTTGTAAAAATACTAAACAATCTTCATAATCTAATAGATCTACATTTCAGCCCATTTGTCAGTATCTGAATCATTATGTAAGGATCATAATAATCATCAAAATATTTTAAGCAAGAATAAAATATGTATAATTTTTGAAATGAGTATGTCTAATTTACAAAGCATTTGACATTCTCAACATTTTAAAAACAAATGTGCACAAAGTACAATGTATCACTTTCTAAATAAATATACTTCTTGGTTTAATATTCAAATTTTTAGAAGAAGTCAGGTTTTATCATCAACTATCATTTCAGTATATATGAGAACATTAATCCCTTATTATTCACAAAAATTCTCTTCAAGTGATAATTTTCTTTCTTTAAAAAAATCTTTTGTAGGTATTGTCCTAAGAATTATATTCAATTAAGTTTACTTGAATTTTGTCTAGACAAAAAGGAGGGAGGGAGGAAGGAAGGAAGGAAGGAAGGAAGGAAGGAAGGAAGGAAGGAAGGAAGGAAGGAAGGAAGGAAGGAAGGAAGGAAGGAAGGAAGGAAGGAAGGAAGGAAGGAAGGAAGGAAGGAAGGAAGGAAGGAAGGGAGAGAGGGAGGGAGGGAGGGAGGGAGGGAGGGAGGGAGGGAAGAAAGGACTACAGTATACATTATAGAAATGGGGATATCTGATAATTTTTTTTAAATTTTACTTCTACAAAATAAAGCCTTAAAAAGTTAACTTGAACTATTTAACTCTATAGATTTTTTTCTACAAGAACTTAAAACAGATTTTTTTTTTTTGAACTAGTGCATTATGATTTAAAGGGTATGATTTAAAGATCTCATTAGAGGTGCTCTTAAATGACCAAAAACCACCAATGATTTAACAAATGGAAAAATATAAATATCTTGAACTCTTAGAATACATAGATTTTAAAAATGAATATATACAGTATTTAGTTGTATTCCTCTATTTTTAAAAGGTACTTGTGAATAATTTTTCACAGAAACTAATCCCACACAGACAAGATCACTGGCAGTTTTTTACCTACTAATATTATTCTGCACATATTTCAAATGTATTTCCCCCAAAAGGAAAATAAAACAAATTAGGCCGATAGTAGGATTGTGACAATTCTTCTTCCTGCCTGTAACCTCCACTAAAATTAGATCCGCCTTCACACAATATTATTACAAGAAGTTTCAATTCAGGTTATCCTGACTCAGTATAGTAGATCTTCATCAATACGTGTGACATTTAAAAAGAAAAGTTTTTCTTTACAACCTTCAGACTGCTTTTTGTTATAAATTTCTAACACAGTATTAGTAATAATAATTGATTTTAGAGGTAAGTAATAGAGTTATAAACAGCTCCCAATATTTAATGAAAGAAACGCCTCAGACCCTGGTTTTATTTATTAGTATTCAAGGGCCCTCCACAACCCCACTAAGATCAGTTATGGCTTAATTAAACCAGAAAAGATGGCCTGCCAATGACTCTTTGTTCTTAAAATAAATACTGTATGTTTTCAATTTTCTTGCGAATCATCATAACTTACTTATATTTGGTTGTATGTTGATTTAGCACCAAATCCCAAATCTACCTCCAAAATTTACCATTATAAAATAATGTCCTTTTTTTTTTTATTTTTACAGTGTCCAATTACAAATATCCACTGAAGAGGTTTCTGCTTTATTAGTCATTTGAGAATTATTCATCTTAGTGTCCAAAACAGAACCAATGTCAGTGGAGGCTGAGGCAAATGCATAGTAGAAATATTTGCTGCTTAAAAATGAGCATTTCTTTAGTGCAGTATTTGTAGTAAAGCTCCATCATCATTATATGTCCTGAACATATAGTCAGTCATAGTTATAGAAGAAAAAAATGTAAAAACAAGGCTGAAAATTCACTGGAGCAGCAGTTTCTCCAACAATAATATCAAGATTTCCACTAAGTAATTTCTGTTTAAATCAATATCAGGAAGATTCCAACTAAATAATTTCTATTTAAATCAATATCAGGAAGATTTCACTAAAAAATTTCTGTTTAAATCAATATCAGGAAGATTCCAACAAAATAATTTCTATTTAAATCAATATCAGGAAGATTTCAACTAAATAATTTCTATTTAAATCAATATCAGGAAGATTTCACTAAATAATTTCTGTTTAAATCAATATCAGGAAGATTTCAACTAAATAATTTCTGTTTAAATCCCCCTAATGAGAAAGGATGGCATCTGTCTGGTATTTACTCCCTCCTCCCCTCCTCTATTCCCTTGCTTTTTGCCTGTCACTATATCTGTCCCTTTTTGGTCACACTGCAGTGATCTTCCATTATGATCACAGAAAGAAAATGGCAAGGGGAGAGCCCACCCTCCCGCTTTCAAAGACTGAAGGGCGATATGCGTGAGGGTCCTCTTCTGCCACTAGCTGGAGCCATCGCCCCAAAAATGTTTGGTAATTACAAAAGCTCTTTTTAAATGGCCGCGTAGAGATTCCAAGGAAAATGAGAAATATTTTGGATTGTAAATGTAGAGCAAAAGCGAGAAAGATAAAAACGAAAAGATGGACGTTCCCGCGCATATTTCTGAACTATTATCTTCAAAAGAGAAATGTCTAATAAAAAGAGTTCATTTTAATTCATGGGGAATATGGGAGGGCGTCGTTTTCTCCACAAATTACTTCTTTGTCTAAATTAAAAACGCAAAGCTTTCCACGTTAGGTTAAGTTGGGCTAACCTACAGAACTGCCTTTTTATTATGCCTTGGACTGAGGACATAGCAGGGTCACAAACACAAAGCTGCTGCTGTTAATTCATCCAGCCCGCCCCTTCCCCATCTCTCTCTCACTCTCCCTAATAACGCGCTCACACTTTCTCTTCTTGTCCCCGGACACAAATGCGGAGAGAGACTAGGTTTCCCGTCTCAGATTTAGCCCCTCCCTGCCTCCATTAGCCCTTCCAGAATCTTCCATCTCCAAAGCTTCTCTGCGGAGGAGCCGTGCTGAGCAGCTAAGGACACAGAGCTTCCTGCAAACAGGCTCCCCCTGGCAAAGGCTCAGGAAGCAGAAGGATTTGTCCGCAAAAGAAAGTCCTGGCGTGTAAATCAGATGGACTGAGATTTAGGCCAGAATCGAGCAAATCTGAGCACGCGAGCCAGAAGCATAAACTTCCCCAGGAAATGTCCTGCAATATGAGAAAATATCTCTTTCCGAGGAAAATTCATATCACCAACTGAATCATTTTTGCGAGGGAAAGAGAATGAGCCAAAGCCAAAATGAAATAAAGTAATCAAACACAAAAATTACATTTTAATACTTCCAGGCAGACGGGGCAGCTCGTTCTATTCATGTAGTCAGCATTCCCCCTTTATTTCTTTCCATCTTCCAGCCCAGCTTTAAAGGAAAAAGCTGGAGGATTTAATTTCCCGACCCTAACCCAAATTCTTGGAAGGAAAAGGAATTCCTTTTTTTTTCTTCTGTTCTGTGCCCCTCAGACTAGCTCAACTCCAAAGGAGATATGAATGTACTCAGATGGAATTCTCTTCCACCAAACACACACAGATTCAAACAGCAGATAATTCTATCAGTTTACAGGACTTTGCAGTCTAAAACCTTCCCTGATCCTTGCTTTCCTCTAGGGCAAGTCAGTGAATTATCATCTAATCTCTTTGGATCCAGCCTGAGCTGGGGCATAGAGTGCTCAACAGAGCAAATCAGTGGATGTTTTCATGATTTTGCTGCTCCCTAATTTAACAAGCTTTTGTTAACTAAATCTTTACTAACTGCGCCTGATGACTGAGTAGAATTGACTATTTGGGAGGTAAATGCATGCTATTTAGGCAAAAAATATACCAACTTTGGTTGAATTGGAGAGGCTTTGCAATGGTCGCTGTGTGATTAAATATTAGACTTAGTTCCTTGCTACTTGTACTGATTCCACTAGGCTTTTCTAGTGAGGCTGGGAATGATGAGGAATCCAGAATGACCTGCTTTTTGATGCAGACCACCGTGATCTTTTTTTGCTATTTGGCCTTGACCCAGAAGAAGCAACATTTGATACTATTGAGACAAGGGGGTCCTTCACCTGACCCCAGCTCCTGATCTGAGCTGCAGGGCTCTGCTTTTGTGCTTTTGCGTAGTTTAATTCATATTCCACCCAACATGCCATTTTATTTCCAGTGGAAATTGTTCATTTAATTGCACTGTAAGTTTTATGGGGTATGCCCCAGGCTGCTTTCTTTATGCTAGACATTTCAGTATTTATGTGAAGAGCCACACTCAAAACTTCGTACACAAACTAAAACCAGCAAAATATGTCCTTCTCAGGTTCCATAAATAGTTTTTACCAGTTTCATTAATTTTTTTTACAACAAGAGTAAATGAGTGTATTAAACCTATAACACAGTCTATTACTTGGAATCTCTATGTGCTGTCATCCTTCCTATTCGAAAGATGATGGAGTTGAACTTTCCTGTGTTTAAAGATGTGATTATGACAAGCCAATCATAACCAATTCTGTTATGGCCTATCTTTATTTAGTAACAACTAAAACCATATACTGACAATGTTGTACAGGAAAGATGTCAGAGTTGAGCAGGCAAAACCAGAATTAGATTGAAATGCACATAATTGAGAAATGTTTAACAAAACAAATTAAAATTCAATAAAACATAGATGATGTTAATTTGTGGTTTTCTAAATCAATATATGACCCTCAGGGATCCATTTTTATTTAAATTTGACAACTGTCTGGCACTGTCATTCATGAAATTAAAGGATGCTGTAATTTATTCATATACTCAGTATATAACTTTTTTAGATCACAGCTACTTTACTGTAAATAAATATAATAGAATGATCTTAGGATGCTGGCATTGGGAGATAGGACTAACAACTGTTTATAGGTCAAACATTTTATATCAATTGTTTGTAGCAAAAATACTGGAGTGATTTGCCATTTCCTTCTTCCACTTCATTTTACAAACGAAGAACTTAGACAAGCAGGGCAAAGTGACTCATCAGGAACATGAGTCTTTCTGACTCCCAAAAAAAGACTGTCCACTTAGACACCTAACTGTCCCAGAGGACCTGGACTCAAAGCCTAACTCTGCTACTTAAAATTTGTGTGGCTTGAACAAATTATCTTATCCTCTCTGCACTAAGACATAAGATTGTCTTATCTGTAAAATGAGGTAGTTGGATTAAATGGTTTCTAAGGTCTTTTTTACTTCTCGCTAAATTTTTTTGTTTGAGAAAAACATAACTACTTTTCATTTTTAAAAAGTCATTTATGTTAACATGAAATGGATTTGTTATTATTACAGAGTATTGTTTCTTGCATACAATCTACAAAAAAATAGATCAATTCAATCAATTCTAACTTTTGGAAGCTATTCCCCTATTACATCTAACCAAGCTAAAGTTGACAGCCAGAATTAAATGCTGTTACTTTTAAATAACAAGAAACAATTGAGCTGTTTCTCAGGATATCCCAGGACAATTCTGGAGCAGAACTAGTTTTTTGTTGTTGTTCAGTCATTCCAGTTGTGTCCAATTTTTTTTTACCTCTTTCAGAGTTTTTTTGGCAAAGACACAGGAATGGTTTGCCATTTCTTTCTACAACACATCTTACAGATGAAAAAACCGAGACAAGCTGGGTTAAGTGACTTACCAGGGCCACATATCTAGTAAATGTCTGAGGCTGAATTTGAACTCAAGAAGATGTCTTCCTACCTCCAGGCCTGCTATTTTATCCACTGTGCCACCAGGATTAGTTTACCTTGTCACAAAAGAAACATATACATTAGACAATTTTTCCTGACATTTTATTCAATTAACTTCAAAATCAAATACAAAGCTTTATTTTAAGAAAAAAAAGTTCTCAGTTCTTATTTGGTCATAATCAACTATTAATGTATGAAAACAAAAATATATTGGTGTGACATTATAAAAATATGTTTTTATTGTCAAAGACATTTATTGAGCATCATTTGTATATATAGGATTTTAAAAGAGTAGCACGAAGGAATGTTCCTTGCTTTTAGATTTTGAAAATAGGAGCTAGGGAAAGCCTCACAAACATATTTATCAGACATATGTTCACTAATTGGAATCTGCCAGTTCTGTCAACACCTTATGCCTACTGGATTATGGTCAGCAACAATGAGAACCAGATTCACCATTTTCTCCTTCCTTCTCTCAGATAAACAACAAACCTTCAATAGAGGAATTCCAGTCTCTCTGGAGTACACACACACACACACACACACACACACACACACACACACACACGTGACAACCTGCATTCTGACCCTATGACACAGATTCTCAGAAAAACATTTGAAGTTCACTGAAAGAATAGGAAAGAATTCCTATCTTTCCTATCTCTAGGAAAGAATTTCCTAGACAAGCAGGGGTAAATTCATATTTTCTAGAGCCACAACTGAGAGTTATTCTTTTACTGCCAATTCATGTTAACCATGCTGAAGATAACTCTCAACCACAGATGGCACAGTAGTAGAAGCAATCTCAAATGATGGAGAATTAAGAGGAAAAGAAGGCCTTTTTGCTCCATTCTAAATGTGTGGCCCATTAAGTAATTAAGGTAGTTTCTGTCTCATTTGGTTGATTGATTGATTGATTGATTGAATCAAAGGAAATTTCTAAATCTTATTCTCATCTGCTTCATGTCTGTATTTAAGAAATCTATTGACCTTCCATCTTTGCCTAAAGAATACAAAAGTTGAATATAAAAAAAAAAAAACTTTTTAAATAAGCAAACTTTTGTTTTCCACATCTTAAAGGCCATATTTGAGAACCAAACACTAACTGAAAAATACCAAATTAACATTACAGGAATGATATAGTAGTGCTTCTGGAGTCAAAGAAAAGAAAGAATAAATATGTACTTTAATAATTTAAACTTTCAAACACTATCCACAATTCGTGGATCCCACCTCTGGAGTTGAATACAACTTATGAAATTTCAGTTTTCTAAGCAAATCTTAAGAACTCTATCTAATATGACCACAATTCCAGAGAACCAATGATGAGATATGGAATGCAATGTGTATCTCCAACTGTATTCAATGTAACAATTTGTTTTGTTTGACTATGCATATTTGATACAAAGTTTGAGGTTTTCTTTCTTTCAATTTAAAGTGAGGAAGAATAATTGGGAAGGATAAAGGGATTGTCAAGAGATTTGTCAGGAAGAAAAAAAATTAAGAAAAGCATCATTGAAGGATTTTAGATACACAGATTAAAACAGAAAGTAACATAGAAAAGAAAGACAGCTTTGAAAAAAATGTGTTGACTTTGTTGTATACTTAGAAAAGCAAGCCACACCAGCATATAAAGGGCAGGTTGATGTCTACATGTGCAATCCCTTTTTTTCCTATGGAAAATTTTTTTATATTATATTTTATATGGAAATGTTGATTATGTTTCATATTTGTTAATTTTTTTAATTAATAAAAAAAGAAAATTAAATATTCTGGGTCAAGCCAAACCCACCCCCAGCAAGTGATTCAGGCTCAAGATTATAAGAAAATGAGGCATTCTCAGACCATTAATTAACAAAAACAAAGCTTACTGAACATTCATATAGAATATTCAGCAAGGATACAGCACTGGTTCAGTTACATACAGTTTACTTTGTTTCCACATGAAAATGCATCTGGGCAGAAAATTTTGTATTCACAAAGTTGTGGAACATATGTCTAATCTGAGGGGCATCAACTTCTCATGGACTAGACTTTTCTATGCCTTTGGCAATCAGGAAAGTAGGTCAATGGAATGATCTTTAGTCCCTTAGA
This sequence comes from Sminthopsis crassicaudata, assembly GCF_048593235.1. Taxonomy (NCBI): domain Eukaryota; kingdom Metazoa; phylum Chordata; class Mammalia; order Dasyuromorphia; family Dasyuridae; genus Sminthopsis; species Sminthopsis crassicaudata. Next base: position 434,727,787 of record NC_133619.1, on the reverse strand, counting down.
TCAGGGCTTCTTAAAGATTTTTTAATTTTCTTACAATCCTTTTTGCCTAAGAAATTTTTATAAGACTTTGGATATAAAGGGATATAAAACAGGTATACAAGTTGAACATTTACTGATAATAAATCATAATTTCAAGACCCCCACATTCAGTAATACAACGTCACATAAGGACATGACCCATAGTTTAAGAAGCTTTGCACTCAGATCAACCAACTCCAGAAGATGATTTTCCTATTAAATCACCCTACATGGCAGAGATTCTAATAGATTATTATTACATTGTCCTTTGAAAGAAAGAGTGATTTTCGAGGAATAAGAAAAATTTGGCTCCTCAAAATTATAATTCTAATTTAATATTCTTCCCTTCCACACATTGAAGTAGGACTACAAGTTTTATAAGAATATGACAGCAATGCAACTGTGATGTTGTTGACTAGAGAAAATAAGGTCACTAAAATTTAAAAGTCCAAAAAAGCAGCAGCTGAAATGAAGGGAATTCAGAAGAGAACTAAAGGTAATCACAAAGAGATGAAAATCTCTTTAATAATTACAAATACAATTTTTTAAAAAATACAAATTAAGTTATGTTTTGTGAAGAAAATAATTTTTAAAAGGATCCATCTATGAGATTTAAGATAAAAGATGAGGGGATGTTGAAATGTAATACAAGGGATAGAAAAACATGTTGTTGTGTTATATCATGTCATAATAAGTAATACAGGGTTCTAGGTAATAGAAAAGAGCCATAGAAATAGAATGGGGTTTTTTTTTGTCTTTTTATTTTTTATTAAAGTTTTTTATTTTCAAAAAATATGCATAGATAATTTTCAACATTCACCCTTGCAAAACCTTGTGTTCCAATATTTTCATCCCTACCTTCTACCACTCCCTAGACAGCAAGTAATCCAATATGTGTTAAACATATGCAATTCTTCTATACATATTTCCACAAATATCATGCTGCACAAAAAAATATCAAATCAAAAAAGGAAAAAAATGAGAAAAAAAACAAAATGCAAGCAAACAACAACAAAAAGAGTGAAAATGTTATGTTGTGATCTTCACTCAATTCCCACAGTCCTCTCTCTGAGTGTAGATGACTCTCTTCATAACAAGATCTTTGGAACAGGCCTGAATCATCTCGCTGTTGAAATGAGGCCTGTCTATCATAATTGATTGTCATATAATCTTCTTGTTGTTGTATATAATGTTCTCCTGGTTCTACTTACTTCACTTAGCTTTACTCCATGTAACTCTCTCCAGGCCTCTCTGAAATCATCCTGCTGATCATTTCTTATAGAACAATATTTCATAATATTCATATACCATAACTTATTCAGCCATTTCTCAACTGATGGGCATTCACTCCATTTCTAGTTCCTTGCTACTACAAAAAGAACTGCTACAAACATTTTTGCATATGTGGGTCCTTTTCCCTTTTTCATGATCTCTTTGGGATACGGTCCAGTAGAGACATTGCTGGATCAAAGGATATGCACAGTTTGATAACCCTTTGAGCATAGTTCCAAATTGCTCTCCAGAATGACTAGATCTGTTCATAATTCCACCAACAATGTATCAGTGTCCCAGTTTCCCCACATTCTCTCCAACATTCTGTAATCTTTTCCTATCATCTTAGCCAATCTGAGAGGTAGGTAATGTTCAGAGTTGTCTTAATTAACAGAAATAGAATGAATAAAAAAGCAAATGACCATCCGGCAAACTTTCACTGCTTCTGTAGCAAAATTGAATTGTCCTATAGGGACAATCTCATAGAGCATGCTCAGACTTGCTTTTCTTAGCCCTAATTGATTATATAAGAACATTGGGCTCTGCTTCCAATTATGTGTGACTTGAAGCTAAAAAACTAGCTTGGGATGATGAGAAGTCCTTTAGGGAAGGAAAAACTAACAACAATTTTTATAAAAAGGATATGCATAAAGGAATGATTATCCTTTCAGTCTTTCTCTTGCTTTATATCTGTGAATCATGTTGAGACTATTAGGAGCTAATTCTCAAAGAATGGAGAATGGTCAATGTGCCCTATTTTCCTCTCTAATTCCACTTCCCTGCAGCCATGAGTACATGGCAACTAAAAGTCCAGGTAAATACAATAAAATATAACCCTTCCGGAAAGGATAATTGCAATAATTCTTTGGTATTTACCATGTCTAAGGAGAAATAAAGCTCTTTACTTATTTTTGTTCTCTGGATAATACTCAACACAGTGTTCGGACCTATTGTATCAGCAGCAGGAATAACAGAGTGATGATGCAAGAAAGCAGAGGGCAGTCCAGTGGTCATTTGAGGCCAAAGTGTAGGAGGATATTGAAGAAAGCATTTCTTGAGGGAAAAGGACTTCTCTATAAAGAACACGGAGTAGTAAAACAGTCTGTTCCTGCTTATGTTATAAAGTATTAACACTTAATGTCTTTGAAGATAGAAAACATATTATCTAACATTTGGCTTAGGCAAAAATTTAGGAGTTTTTTTTGTTATTGTTTTGAGGATTTTTATTGTTGTCAATATTTTCTGCAAAAACATCCTCAGTTGCTGAGAGCTTCCTTATGAAGAACAAAGATCTAATAAGAAATAATTTGAGAAATAGATTAAGAGAATATGGGATTTATACTCCAAGGCTTCTGGTCAATCAATAGGTTATTATAAATCAATATAGAAAGGAAGGGATTAATTTGCAACAAAGACAGTCTGAGTTACAAGGACATGAGTAAGCTATGTATTAGTTGGTACCTGATCCTAGACATGACTGACTAGATTGGACCCAACTTTCAATAATAAAAATCTACATAAGCATCAACAGCTTATTAAATTAGAGTATATACTCAGTACATTTTTTAATGTTTTTAAAGGATAATATTTATTGAATACTAAATCATTAAAATTATTTGTATTCATCAAACCAAATGAACAAAAACATTAGCATCTTTGTTTTAATTTTGCAGCTATATTTTTTTCTTTTTTCTCCCATAACACGAGTCAATGTGAAAATATGTTGACTTTATATGTATAATGGGTATTGTATTGCTTGTCTCCTCAATGGTTGGAGGAGGGGATAGAAGGAGGGAAAGAATTTGGCACTGAAGAAAAATTGTTAAAGATTTTTAAAGAAATGAATTGGTAATTAAATTTTACTTTAAAAAATACAAATTTTGCAAAAAAATCATTTTTAAATAAAACTCTTACCCTTACACCAAAATACAAAAACACTTTTTTCTTCTTGACAAAAAGCATTTTTTCAACTAGACCCTACTCCTCTAGCCTCCGTTTTGCCCTTAGGGGTAGAAAGTAGAGTTTAAGAACTACTACCTTAAGGCATCCATCTAAAAATCTAAAATTTTAACTTTTTTGCCTTCCTTGCCCATACTAACCAGAGCTCTAGAACCATGAAAAAAGAAGGAAAATTAATTTATGTGAATAAAATATAAAATAAATAATACCATAACTTAGAGCACCTAGAAAGGAGCCATGATCCTCCTGGGAAATGAAAAAGAAGAAAACAATCTGTTTAACCCTAACAAGAGCTGGACTCCATTTAGCAAAAGCACTATCAGAACAAGCAAGTTAACCCCACAGAAAAAATCTGGAAGAAGCTTGCAAGTGCAAGTGTGTGTGTGTGTGTGTGTGTGTGTGTGTGTGTGTGTGTGTGTGTGTGTGTGTGTGTTGAGAGAGAGAGACTCGCCTCATTCCTACTGTACCAAAGCCTAATGAAATAGAGAAATGAAAAGCAAAGGAAGCAGGAGTTACCACACAAGGTCTGCATCAACCCAGGTTTCCAAAGACTACCAAAGCTGCCCCCAACTCCCCAGGCTCTGTTTTCTAAACAGTTCTATCTTGGCAAGAGGGCTACTGACACATTAGATTATATTTGGGCACTTCCAGTATATCAATATTCACATTCATGATTATGTGTATAGCTCATGTTGCTTCTATCCAATTTTCCCTAGAAACCTCACATTTTGATTCCTATCTCTCTAAGGGTCCTCAATTCCTGTGTAAGCATTCAAGTCTAATAAGTTATCACTTAGGGTGGGTTTTATTTAAAATGTTAGATAAGTTCATACTCAAAACTGCCAATAGGCAGGGAAAAAACCTTATGTATACCAAGTATGAAAGGAACCTTAGAAGCCATCAAATCTAATACTCTTATTTTACAAATGATAAAAATTGAAGCACAGAGATATTAGATCAGCTCAGGATTACATAGCCTTTAAGTGTCTTTTTTTTTTTTTTTCAGGAGGCAATTGAAATTAAGTGACTTACTCCAGGGTCACATAGCCAGAAAGTGTTAAATTTCTGAGGTTAAATTTGAATTCAGGTCTTCCTGACTTCAGGGCTGGTCCTCTATCCACTGCACCACCTAACTGCTCCCTATAAACATCCCAGACAAGATTTGAACTTAATTGCTCCTGAATTCACACTCTGGATCTATATAGTCTACATGACTCATGGTGCCATCAAAGGAACTGGCCCAGGTTGCTCCTTAGTCATTGTGATTCCCTGACATTACAATCTTCTTTATTTATGAGCAGTTTGAGATTGTCTCTCTACAGTTTGAAGTTGAACAGACATCTCTCTTTCTCTCTCTCCTCTTCCCTCTTTCCCTCTTCCTCTCCCTCTTTTTCTCACCCTCAAATTCTCTCTCACACTCACTTTTTCTCATTTTTTATCTTACTTTCTCTCTTCTCTCTCTAATACTTTTTCTTTACTCTCTCTCTCTTTCTCTCTCTCTCCTCCCCATCCTGCACTTCACAAACCTCTATGTTAACTTATTTCTCTTCAGAGCTTGTCTCTCTTCAAGTCCATGTGCAGCCTACCATCTGTATCTGTGTTCATATCTATAGTCTAAACACAAGTCAGCCCAGTCTTTCAAACTTCATCATGCCTGAAGTAACTCAATAATCCACATCAAACTAAGATCATGCCAAGATAAAACAACAGAAAACAACAGAATAAGAAGAATTCATATCTTGTCTATGAGAAAAGAGAGGAGAAGCTTAATTTCATTCTATGTAGGAACCATTGGAGACAAAATTGAAAGGGAGGATCAAAAGAAGAAACTAAACAGGATTAGAGGGATCTAGCAGGACAATATATACTTACAATTCAAGTAAAAGTTAATAAGTGATACAAAGCTTCTGGATAATAGAAAGGAACCATAATGCCCATATAACAAATACAGAAAGTTTAAAAGAGCAGATGAGCATCCAGCGAACCTTCATTGCTTCTGTAGCAAAACTGAATTGGTCTACAGGGACAATCTCATAAAGCATGTTCAGACTCGCTTTTCCTGATCCTAACTGACTTTATAGAAACATTGGGATTTGCTTTTAGTCTCAGGGTTAAAAAAAATTGCGCTTTGAGATGAGGAAAAGTCCTCTTACTGTCTGCAGGGATGGACAAACTAATGACTATTTATAAAAGAGATATGCAAAAAAAAAGGAAAGACCATCCTTTCTGTCCTCCTCTTCCTTTATCGGTGAATCATGTCAAAACTATTAGGAGCTACTTCTCAAAGAAATGAAAAAGGGTCAGTGTACCCCATTTCCCTCCCCAATTACACCTCCAAGTAACCATGAGTTAAATACAAATCTTACCTAAGGGTAGCCTGAGCCTAGGTTTGAAGTGCTTCTTTTATATTTGTTCTTTCCTCATCTTAAGTAAATGAATTTGTATTCAAAGATGGACATGACTAGACTTGAAGGTGACTTTGTGAAATCATGAAATCCAATTAAGCTGCATGGCACCAAGAAAAGAGTCCTCTGTAACTACTCCAATTCAGACAACAACAAGGGGATCAGCCCAAACTGAATTGCTTTACCAGCACAAATATATTGGAAATTGTTTAGATGGTACAGAGCCAGGGTAAAATGTAAATTGCCAAAGTTGCAGTCCAAAACTTCTTTACATTAGGATGAAGTCTGAGTATTAGCTGCTCAGCAGATTATAACAATGGTTATAAATTAAGTTACTGAATGCTGCTCTTTGTCTTTTCTGTTTAGCATTTCTTTCACATACAGGAATAAATTACCTCTCCTATATCTGATTCATATTGTACATTGGATACTTTTTACTCTCTCCCAAACCTATTAAACTATAAGATTGTCCCCAGGGTGTTAGTAAGGGAATATAATATGAGAGGAAGAATTTGATAAAAGGAAGCCTAGCTCTTCTCAAAAGAGACCAGGTTCCTCAGAACTGTACCCAGTATAAACTAAATATCTGAGTATAGAAGAGTAAATGGTATGGTATTTATAACCCTTGTGGGCTCAGCAGTAGCAACTCAAAGTTAGACTTCTATCCCAGAAAAAGACCTACCTAAAGTAAGAGACATCTTAAGATTTGATGAAAGAATATTTAATTGAACCAGCCCATAGTTCAATAGTCCCAATTCCTGATATATCAACAACTGGAGCATCAAGGCTCTGGAGACAGGGTCAGGAGAGGAATTTGTTCAGAGCAGTATATGTTTTTCTTCCCTTCTTTCTTTTCTTCTGTGCTCCTGAGGCAAGTACAAGAGAAAAAACCTCCTGTAAAGCAACAAACAAAACTTATCTTGATTTTTATTTTCAATATAAATACAGACCATATAAACAGGATCTTTGGGGTATAAGTAGGACCCCAAGAATTTTCTACCAATCTGTAGTCTTCACTCTCATATTAGTGATTGGAAACTCCAGCAAGTGAATTGGACAGGAAATTATGATTAAGTATATAGTCCAGTTAATATAATGTGCAATATAGATGCAAGAATGGTTCCAATTTTGTTAGAGTCTAAGGAAAATAGGGAATAGAAAAGACTGGGAATGTAAAGTGTAGAGCCACCAAATTTGATGAGCAAAATCTTTGTTATAAATGAAGGGTGACAAAGGACTCAAGATGCTATCCTCCTCCAGAGAAAGAACTGATGGAGTGTGTATCCAAAACAAAGCATATGACTTTTCACTCTCTTTTCTCCCCTTTCTTTCTTTCTTTTTAGTTTTTTATTTGCTTTATTTTTTTTTGATTCCTTCCATTCTTTTTTTTCCTTCCTTCTTTCCTTCCTTTTTTTATTTTGAATTTTCTTCCACAAAATGACTAATATGTTTTATGTGATTGCACATATATAACACATGGGATTGTCTCCAAGAGGGAAAGAAATCTTAAATCTTAAAAATCGTTTTTCCATGTAAATGGGGGATAAAATTGAAAAGAAAAATGAAATTTTATTTTGAATATTTATTGAAAAGAAAATAATAAATTAAGGGCACAATCAAGACATATTTTAGAGATGGGGGAGGGAAGGTCGTATTTTTAGTAATTGCCATAGTATTCCAGTAATGTGCAGAGCTAACAACTTTGCCTCTTGCAATGTATAGCCCAGCTCTATTAAATATTATATATCAATTGTGTGGGCCATAGGTAAGTCACTAAGCATCTATTTCCTCATCTGTGAAATGGGAATGATATTAACGCTGCCTATCCACTTCGTTGTTCTGAGGAAAGCACTAACTCCCCTCATAAACATGAACTGTTCATCATCATCATTGTCATGAATACTCTCCATCCTAAAGAGAGAAGCTCTGGCCTGGCAATCATTCAGCAGGTTGATAATCTACCCTCCCACTATTCCTGTAAGGGTGACATTTTCATAGTCTAAGAGAGGGCTTCATTTCTCAAACTGCCCACACAAAGACTTTGAACTAAAAAATGATGTAAGAGAACTGTTGTGCCCATTGTCTTCTGGCAGATTCTGGATCAAACATCAACAGGAACAAGAAGAATTTATTTGAAAAATGAAATTTCAAAAAGCTCATGAGGACAATTAGTTTTATTGGCTCCAAGTGGAGAATTGACTGGTCTCTTTTGAGATTAGCTGACATTTGTTTAAAGTATATTCTAACTTATCTAAAGATTTTCATATCTAGTCCTCTTTATATTCCAACAACCAGCTTAGAAACTAACTTACCCTTAAGTTTAATAGTAATTGTAGTTGGGGTAGTAGTGTAGTAGTAATAATAGTAAAAGGGTGGCAGTAGTGTGTAGTATAGTAGAAATAGTACTTGTAATAGTAATAGTAGAAATAAAAGTAGTAGTAGCAGCAGCAGCAGCAGCAGCAGCAGCAGCAGCAGCAGCAGCAGTAGTAGTAGTAGTAGTAGTAGTAGTAGTAGTAGTAGTAGTAGTAGTTATTGTTGCTGTAGGGGAATTTTAGCAAAGCGTTGACCTTTGCTAACATGGCTTTCCCAGATGTAATTGGATCCTCTTGCTTACTACTCAGTCAGACTCTGTAAGCACTCTTCCCTAGGCCTGGAAAATCCTTTTCTTCTTTCTCTCTTCCTCAGGCCAGTTATTAAAATCCTAGTTGCCTCCTATAGCCACAAAAGATATGCTTCCTGGTTGCCTTATCTATCCCTTACTCCACAGTCTCACTGCTCTAGATTTGGTTCTTTATAGCCTTTAGGTACTATTTAAAAAACATTTCTCAGAGATCCAGGCTTCACAGAATGAGGGGAAAGGGCTAGTACAAGTCCCCAGCTTCCTGTAAGTTTCTTTGTAAAGTAAGCATTCTTAAAATCCTGGGTCCCTGGATACCTATGCCTAAGACACTATGGATATCAAAAGCAGAGACATAGTCTTTCGATACTCTTAAACCCCAACCCTTATCTTTATTGAGAACTAAGTGATTTTTGTTTTCATCTCTGGATGCATGCTAATTTACATGACTATTTCTCAGTCTTTATAGGATGGAATAATGGCATCAGCACAGATTGTGAGAGGATTTTCAACAAAACATTTATGATCATCCAAAATGTGCATTATGGTTCCCAAAATGGGATTTCAGAGAACAGATGCAGTATATTTTCCTGTAATGCTTCTTGTTCTGCAATTCCTCACCCTATTAGGCCAACAGTTTACTAAACCCCAAGCTGTGACAAAAATCTATCTTTTGGGATTCATATCCAAGCAGGTGGGCTATGTTTTTGTTCTTTGTAATGTATCTTAAATGATCTTAAAATATTTTCACCCATTTGTCTCTGTGTGTATGCCTCTCTGTCTTTGTATCTCTCTTTCTCTGTATCATTTTGTGTCTCTCTCTGTCTCTCTTTTTCTCTCTGTCTCTTTCTGTCTCTATCTCTTTCTCTGTCTCTGTCTCTTTCTATCTATATTTATATATTTGTGCTGAGAGCAATGGTTGGGATAACAAGTTCCATCATATGGCATTATGATTTTTAAAACTAAAAAAATAATGCATGTATTCCCTTAATATAAAATAGGAACAGGGAATCACCGAAATCATAGGATTACAAATTTAAAGCTAGAAAGTTCCATAGAGGTCATGTTATCCACCACTACCCCTCTTTACAAAGAAAGAAACAGAAACCTAAACCTGTTAAGTGGTTTTTCCAAGGTTACACAGAAGTAATGATAGGAATTAATACTCTTTCTATTTTGCTATAATATCCATCTAATGGAGTGTTTCTGGGGGGCAAGAGGGAAAAGTTTCATCCTAAAGACTGGCTGTTTTATATAATACTTTATGTACCAATCAGTAGATAATGAATTACTATTGATTAATATTTATTAAACTCTATTTTCCAAATCAGTCTATGTCAGTGACAACTCCTTAAAAATAAAAGATATGAACATTAATACACATTAATAAACAATTTCTTTTCCTTCCAAACAATTTAAATCATCTTCTCCCCACAGGCCCAGTTCTAAATAGTTTTTGCTCAATGACAATTTTAAGATTGGTCTTAGCCTTTGGGATATAGAGATTTTTAAGGGAATCACAAAACTACTCTTGTTAACCTTGTTCTTAAAATCATAAACTCAGAGCTAGAGGGACAAATCAATATCACATCCCAAAAGCTGAGATGGATCTAAGGGGTGTGGAAGCAGCATAGAGAGGCAGAAAGAGTACTTGGATTTGGAGTTAGTGTATGGTCTGAATTTGAATGATCATTCTCCTGGCTGTGATCTTGAGTGAATCTCTCTGAATCTCAGTTTCCTAGAAGTTCAGAGTAGGAAGAGGCTTCTAGTTCAACTGATACCTGAGAGGAAATCACCTTCATCATTCCCTAGGGGTAGTCACTAGACATTAAATGTAATTTAAAAATAATCTAATTCATGCATAGATTTAATCTGTATCATGTTGCTTGCTGTCTTGGGAAGGGAGGAGGTAAGCAAAGAAGGGGAAAAAAATCTGGAACACAGTCTTACAAAAAATAATAATGTTTTCTTTACACGTATTTAGAAAATAAAATACTATTGAAAATTTTAAAAGGAAAAAAATCAAATCCCTCATATTATGGATGAGGAATCTGAAGCACAGAGAAGTAAAGGGATCTACTGAACTCACACAGTAATTTGGTGGCAGAACTGAACAAAGAGGCTAAATGATTGAATACTATTTGTACTTCTCAAATAAGTGGAAATTGCTGGTTTGAATGGTATGGAGATAGTACTTATTCCCCAAATAATTATAGAAGAAACAATCATTGTTTTAATGCTGGATATTTCTTCATCCTTAGTGGCAGCTAGGTGGTACAATAGATTGAACACTGGATCTGAAGTCAGGAAGATCTGAATTCATGTCTAACCTCAGACACCTACTAGCTGTGTGACCCTTGGAAACTCACTCAAACTCTGCCTCAGTTTCTTTATCTGTAAAGCAGGAAGAATTAAATCTAAAAACATTTATTATTATAGGATTTTGATTAATATCAAAGGATTTAGAGTTATAAGGGATCAGAGATCATGAAGTCCAGTCTTCTCATTTTACAAAAGAGAGGAACAGATGCATTGTACCTCCCAGGATTGTAAGGATCACAAGATATAACTGTAATGTGCTTGGTACAGTGCCTGGCACATAAAAAATGTTAGCTTTTATTATTTTACCTTCTATAGGTAAAGGAAGAAAATACATATAGAAAGAAAATAAACCTGCACTTTATATAAACCTGATTACTTATCATTTAGCACAAATGAGCATAATATATTCTCTGCATATCTGGGAGGGGGGGTAGGAGGAATCCCTCTTGCCCTCCATACCTACTGGAAACAATGTTTTCATTATTTTTCCCAGTAGTTCTCACAGCTAGGTAGTTCTTAGACAGTGGCTGTGTGACCCTGGGCAAGTCAATTAACCCTGTTTACTTCAGTTTCCTCATCTGTAAAAAGAGCTAAAGAAGTAAATAGCATACAACTCCAATATCTCTGCCAAGAAAATCCTAAAAGGAGTCATGAAGTGTCAGCCACGACTGGAAATGACCAAACATCAAAGTTCTCATAGATAAATCTCATTTATCACTAGCTAAAATAGTTCTATTTTCAATGCCTGCTCCCTGTGCTATGGGTTCAGTTACTGGGAGCTCTTTAAGAAGACTATTTTTTAATAATGGGGTTCTTGACTTTTCTTATGACATAATGCTAGCTTGTTTAGCTGCCTTTGCCTGGCAATTAGCTAGCCTTTGTGCACGTGGAAGTTCATGATATCAGGCATCTGAGAAATTTTCAGATAAAAATCTTAAACAAGGCTACATTTAAGTCAAATTATTTACTTCTTTCCTCTTTTATTTATTATTTTTTTTTTTTTGGATACACTGCAAATACACTGCACAATGCCAATTACCTGGTCTTAATGCCTCTGTTCCTCTCTTTTGTAAAATGAGAAGACTGTACTAGATGATCTCTGATCCCTTATAACTCTAAATCCTTTGATATTAATCTAAATCCTATAATAATAAATGTCTTGAATTGAATTGAATGCATTCAGCCTGTATGGAGCCAAGAGAATCGAACCAAAATTAAATATAGTTAGGATGTAAGAAGGCTTTATTAACATGTTAACACTGTACTTGAAAGAAGACTATAGTGAACCCTCTATGGGGAAGAATGAATAGTATCTCTGGACTAGGCCACGTGTATGGATGACAGAGCCATAATGGCCCAGGGTAAGAGGATATCAGGACTATGGACAGCAACCTGGAAGAGCTCTACGAAGTCACCTGGTCAGTCCAACCTTAATGAGGAAAATAAGAGCCAAAGAGGTGACTCCCATTGTCCAAGATCATATAACAAGGCAATTAGTGGTAGGATCAGATAAAATAGGATTCTCTGATCCTAAGTCTAATATCTACTATTAACCTCAAGAAGAATGAAGCTCTTTGAGAAAAGAAATGATTTCTTTTTGTGTCGCTGTATCTGATACATTTTATTGTTTAGTTATTTTTCAATCATATCCAACTCTTTGTGACCTCTTTTTATGCACATTCATACATAAACACACATATATAGTCAATTATAGTTGGTTTTTTCCTTCATGAGCTATTTCACTTTAAATTCTAATAGAATGGTATAAGGACAGGGGCTCTTTTATCCAGAGTAAGAATTTACCCAAAGTGGATTTCCTTTATACTCTAAAAATAAAAATTAGGTCTCCTAGTTGTGTAGGGTATTGCCCAATAACGAAGAGCATATTTCTTGAGAGCTAGAACAATCTCATCAGTCAGTCAATCAATCAGTCAAATATACACATATATTTTATGATTGGGGTTAAGTGATTTGCCCAGGATCATGTGGCAAGAGTCAAGTATCTAAGCTGGATTTGAACCCAGGAAATCCTGACTCCAGGGCAGTGCTCTGTCCACTGTACCACCTAGCTGCCCCAAACTCCTATTTAAATATAAAATAAATAATAAACTAATTTCAGGGATAAAGCTCTAACTAGTAAGTGGGGAATCAAGAAAGACCTCCTGTAGGAGTGAGCGTTTGAACTAATTGTGAAGGAAATTAGATGTCCTAAGAGTTGGAAGTAAAGAGGGAATACATCACAATTCAATAAATAGAGCATAGGACTGGAAGTAAGGAGACTGTAATTCAAATCTAACTTCAGATATTTACTAGCTATGTGGCTATAGGTAAGTCAGCCTCTGTCTGCCTCACTTTCTTAGTCTATTATTATAACACCTACCTCACATGGTTATTGCCAGGATCAAATGAATAAACATATGTAAAGCACTTCAAACCCAAAAGCACTATATAAATGCTAAGTTAGAGAAATAATTTTACTGTTATTAATATAATATTATATTAATAATAACCAATAATATATTAATAACCAATTATTAAATTGGAATCCAGGCTTTCCTCCTTTATTTCCTTATTTAAGGCAAAGACCCTGTAAAAAAAGTCAGAATATGACTGATTGATGAGCTTGTTCTAGCTCTCAAGAAATATGCTCTTCAATATTGGGTGGGACCCCACCCAACTAGGAGATCTAATTCTGTTTTTAGAATATAAAGAAAATCCAGTTTGGGTGAATTCTTTAAGGTAACAAAGCTCATGAAGGAGAAAACTAGCTAGAATGGTCTGGAAGGAGATAGATTCCCAGATGGATAAAGACAGCTAAGTCTCAAAATCAAGTCACATTCTCAGCAGGATTGTCTGAAGACTTCTAGCCTACCTCCTTATTAAATATCCACCCATCATAGCTCTCTAAGAAAGGTTTGGAATACATTTAAGGACTTAACGCAAGTGATAGACACCAATGCCTGGGTAGAAGTACTTTGTAAAGAGTCTCTACAAAAAGCAGTCTGAACAAAAAAAAAAAAAAAACAAACTCTTTTTGTGTGTGTGTGCTATAGGTTGCCCCATATCCAGATAATACCATTCCCTTTGGGTATGGAAAAACGTGAGAATGTTTCCAAAAAAAAACATTCCTGGGGAGAATTGCAAGGCTTTGTTCTACCTTTCCCTTCTGTGAGGGAGTAAATCAGGTTATACTAACCCCTTAGCTCTGGAGATCAATCAGTTTGCCTCTTATGGCAGGGTGACAGATTTCAAAATCTAGGGACTGTAATGACATGTACTGAGGGTAGCTCTGGCAATTTCTCAAGGATAAGAAATATCCCAAGCAAACCTTGGGTGGCATTGTGGATGCAGCATTCTCAAACCTGCTTTGTCTGGAAACTGAGTTGGAACCTGTGTACCAATCCAATTGACTGTTACATTTACCTTAGCATTCAATGAAATAAGAAAGGCAATCAGGAAGAATCAAGTCAAGGATGGTAACTGATTAATTCAAGGCTAGAAATCTCTTTAGTTCTAGATTTGGCTCATTTCTACTCTGGTGGGCAAATATTATTGGATAAATTACACCAGAGAGGCAATAAAAGAAATAATAGTTAGATGTCACTAGCAGAATGGCACAAGAAGATAGAATGACACTGGACATGTTTGGGCAGGAAAAGGAGGAAACTCCTACTACAGCCCTGTCAGAAGAATTAGCAGAGAATTAAGGGGTTAACTATCCATCCTATGTAAGGAGATCTGTGCAGAAGTTAATAGACTTTTATGAAGTGGGATGTGAAAATTAGCCAAATTTGAGGGGTTGGAAAAGGATGTGGAAACCAAATTATTAAAAAGAAAAAATGGGGGAAATTATGAAAAATGGATGGGCATTTTAGGTTTACAAAGTTATGAAAATTAAATTGCATAAATGAAACAAATTAGAAAACTGAAACCCATGTGGACATCCAGGAATCAAGGGTAGAGTTTATATTCTCCCAAAAGAATGTAAGCTCCTTGGGGGCAGGGACTAACTATTGTAATCAAGGATGATGACCTGGGATTTGACAAGAATCTTTTGTTCTTTCCTCTTACCTCTTTGTTAGCTTATCCCTTCTAGAAAGTAAGGTCTTTGGGAGCAGGGACTGGCTTTATAATGAGTGGTGGAGATTCATGTCAAGTAATTTCTGTAATGTCCTGTTAATGGGGAATCAGGGGAGGGACTTGTGCTTTACGATAGGAAATAAAATTCTGCTTTTGAAGTTTCAAAAGTGTGTCTCCTCACTTAGGCATCTATTCTTGCAAGAATGTAAAATAAATTTTTCCTGCATTCAAATAAATAAATAAATAAATGTCCATCAATCTGGGTTGACTTTCACCTGTCAGGAGCATTTCTTTCCAAAAGGAAATATTTAAGACTTTCAGGCTTTCCATGGGTGTTTTAGTTACCAAGAGAAAATATTCACTCTCAATTTACTTATTGTCAGCTAACCTAATTAATAAATTGATCATTAATCACCCTGAAACTATCTCTTGGGCTTTTTATTTGTTACACAAGCATGGTATATTACTTGTAAAAAAACACACAGACAGGAGATGAAATGCTAGATGTGAATAATATCAGGAAAACAAATTTAGATCAAATTAGTATCAAGAAGTTTGAATCAAGAAAAATATAAAGGTAAAGAGTATATAATAAGTTTGGAAAGATTACTTTAAACCAGGCTTTGAATGGCTTTAAATGCCAAAAGATGAGTTTGTATTGGGTCCTAGAAGGAAAAAGTAGACACCAGAATTTGTGACAAATGACATGGTAAGACCTATTTTTTTTTTTTTTAGCAATATTACTTTGGCAACTATATGAAGGGTGAATTGGAGAAAATAAAGACAGATTTTAAAATCTTTTTTTCACTAATTTCTTATGAAGTCAGATTTTATCATCATCCACATTTTCTTAATAAATAAAAAAGGAAATGAAAAATTACCAACAAAATTCATAATGTGGAATCTCAAAGATAAAAATTTCTTTCTAAAATTTGCATATCTTGGTTATGGAACTAAAGTCAGTCTACTTTGAACTAATAATATTCCTTTTCTGTCTTGGAACTCTAAGAAAAGGATTTTCTTAGGAATAGTTTTTGGTTCTAAAAGATGCTCCTTCCAAGCCATACTAGCGATCTACCTTCCAAGGTCTTCCCTCTTTACTCTGAAAAAATTCCCAAAGGACCATCCTAGGATGTCTGACTCAAATTTAGTAGTGAAATATTTTGTCTTTCAATCTTGTTATTTTTTAAAGAATTGGCATATACTAAAAATTTTGTAAAAAATTGTCCACAAAGGAAATTCAGCTAATCCCCCCACCCCATTTCAATTAAAATTTCACTTTGATATTTCTATGAGCTATTTATATTACTATTAATCTTTTTACTATGTGAGAAATGATTAATTTCAAAATTACAAAACTAAGGAAATTCAAATAAGTTATGCCCTCAGGGCAAAAAGTAGAACTATTCCCAAATTGTAAACTGCTATTATTATTTATGGCATTCTGCAGTTTCAGAGGTAGCTAATTGTTATTTGATCTACAATATCTGATTAACACATATCTAGGGAAAACCTTCAGCTTCTCAAAAGATAAAATTTTGTGCTACTTGAGAAATTGTTTCAGTTCATGATTTTAAATAGCATTTATGTTAATAATATGATAGGACTGCTCCTATCTAACTGGAACCACAGTAATATTTTTATACAGAGCCCTAACTAATTATTCTGACACCTGGTCAAGTATCACTCTAATGACTTCAAACATGTCAGTCAATCAATAAGCATTTATCAAGCATTATATTTAATGTGCCAAGACTAGGGATACACATAAAAGCAAAAAACACATTATTGTTCTCAAGGAACTTATATTCTAATGGAAGAAGACAACATGTTAAAGAGTTGAAAATATGAAAAAATGTTCTAAATCACTGTTGATAGAGAAATGCAAATTAAAACAATTTTGAAATAGCATTGCACACCTCAAGAAAATAACAAATGTTAGAGGGATGCGGAAAAATTGTGATATTAATATACTGTCAATAGAGTATTGTAAAGTGATCCTATCATTTTTAGAGCAATCTAGAATTATGCCCAAAGATTTACACAACATCCTTTGGCCTATTAATACTACTATTAGATCTGCTTCCCAAAGTGATCAAGGAAATAGGAAAAGAACTTATATGACCTAAAATATTTATAACAGCTCTCTGTTGTGGCAAAGAACTGGAAATTGAGAGGATATCCATCAATTGGAGAATGACTGAACAAGTTGGAGCATATTATTGTGATGCAATTCCCCTATGCAGTAAGAAATGAGCTGATTGATTGTAGAAAAGTATGGTATGCTTAGAAGGATTGTACATGTTTAATCTATATAAGACTTCTCGCTGTCTTGAGATGGATGGAGGTAAGGGAGGGAGGAAGAAAAAAATCTGGAAAACAAAATCTTACAAAAAAGAACAGTGGGGGACACAGAGCCAAGAGGGTGGAGTAACGTCAAAAATTTGCCCAACCTCTTCCCCAAACTTCCTTTAAATTATGACTCTAAACAAAATTTAGAACATCAGGACACCCAAAAAGACACAGTAGACCATTTTCCAGCCAAAGACAAGTTTGAAGATCAGCATAAAAGGTCTGTAACTCAGGATGAAAGTCCCAGTACAAGGCATGCTGGCACAGCCTTGGATTCAGCCCCAGCCAGGGCCAACTTCTGAATCAGTGGCAGATCTCTCAGCCCAAAGACACCAAAAAGGACTTGGAAGATCCCCAGAAAAAAGACTGGGAAGATCCCCAGACAAAAGACTGTAGAACCAGAGTGGAACCCCAGCACACAAGTCCACCCTGAGCACAGCTCTGCCCTGGACCTCAATCAGCAGCAGTGCTGAAGGCTCATGAGTACCTCAGCCACAGACACCAGGGAGTTCTTAGAGCTCCGGACCCCAAAGAGGGTGAGGGGTCTGGTGTGCAGTTCCTGTGCAAATCTGGTCAGTGAAGCCCCAGCCCTGGCCAGCACACTAGATCTTACAGATACAGTAGGGCAGGGACACACCTCACAGCTCCAGGGCAGAAAAGAGTGCTTGTGCTCAGATTCCTAAAAGGATCTCTGAAAACACCTGCACAAAACCCCTGAAGACAGTGCACCCTCCACTCAAAACAGAGCTTTATTTTAACAAACATTTTAAAAGTTTAAAAATAGACTAGAAAAAATGATAAGAAAGCAAAACAAAAAAAGTTTCTGACTATTGAAAGCTATTATGGTCACAAGGAGGATCAAAACATACACTCAGATGATAATAAAGTAAAAGTTTCTATATCCAAAGCCTCCAAGAAAAATAAGAATTGGGCTCAGGCTATGGAAGAGCTCAAAAAGAACTTTGAAAACCATGTAACAGAGATAGTGGAAAAATTAGGGAAAGAATTGAGAGAGTGTAAAAGGAAATACAAAAACCTAAAAAGGAGAAGAAATACCAAAAAAAAAAAAAAAAAACTGAGAAGAAAAGAATGTTGGAAACTTTACATGTGTGTGGAATAGTAGCAACCACAAAAAACAATCAAAGATAAGAAAAAGCAAAAAGATTTATTTTGACTTCATGAGAAGGGGTGACCAACTCCTAACAGACAAAGTGGCCTTCAATAAGAGTGAAAAGCACAATATGAAAAAAACAAGACTAAATAAACTAGAAGTTCCCCCTTCCTTTTCTCCCATTGCCTAGGGGAGTCCAAGTTTACTCTCTAAACACAGAAGTCTATCCCAGAAATAAAAAAATATTAGTAAATAAAAAATGCTTATTATTATTTCCTTAATTAATAACTATTTATGTCCCTAGTAATTGAATAATGTTTCACAAATAAAAAAATGCCTATCAGGAAAGTCAGCAACAACAAAAATATTAAAAGAAGCAGACAGATATATGCATCTAGCAATAGATAGATGACTAGGCCAAATACTCATTTATTTAGGATACAATTTTTTTCAGATATTTTCAAATATAAAACTACAAGATCTTCTAGTGAAGACCTGCCCTGATTATAGAAAATTGCTATAAAATGAAAAAGCTGATACATGATTATAATCAAAAACTGGTCCTTCAGTCCTCAGCTTGAGAGCACATAAATGACAGAATAAAGCATCCTTAGCTAATTGTATGCAATAACAATTCCACTTTATAGCCGGACTGGGTAATAATCAGCTGGGTTCTTATTCAAAGGAACATCACTGAGAAACTAAGTCAAAAGGATCCCACCTTAGTGGAGGCCAAGGTTGTCCTTCCCAGCTCTTGCTCAGATATCAACTTTCACCTGTAACAATTCAGGATCACATGCCTCTGAGTAGCTTGTGGAATATTCTTTTAAGATGGTGGATTACTGACTTGATGATCCATCAGACAATCACACCTAAATTCAAAACTCCAAATAATATCAGCTACAGTCCCAAGAGATTTTATCTCAGAAACAAGTCTCAATAATCAAAGCTTCAGATGAAAATACTTCTCAAGTATCACATATCTTAAGTATTGACTATAATCTTATATTGATAACAGTAAGAGAGTCATCCTAGAAAATTCACAGCTCATCTTCATATCTAAGTAAATGAGTTTTAAATTCAACATTACACAAATCATTTTGCTTTAAGATGCTCAATAATCTATATCAAAAAGTGTTCGGGTATTAACCATGTTCAAAGGGACAAACACATAGACTACTGTTAACAGAATCTCCCTAAACAATGGGAACAGGATTAAAATGACTCAATAAAATCAATTAATACTCACTTAGAAAATAAAATATCCTAATTTCACATTAAAATCCTATCAGAATTAACCTTAATAATTTCTTCATCCTAAAAAATGTTAATTCAACTTCCTCCAATTGAGGAGTCTCTATAACTTTTCTGAAAATATAAATAACAGGTATAAGCATCAATATTGCTAAAATTCTTCTAAACACAAACATTCCCACCAAAACATTCCTAATTGCCAAGTCAATTTTAGAGATTATAAATTGTCCTTAAGAACCCATTCTTGAGGCAGCTAGTTGGTGTGGTGGATAGAGCACCAGTCCTAAAGTCAGGAGGACCTTGGTTCAGATCTGGCCCCAGTCACTTAACACTTCCTGGCTGTGTGACCCTGGGCAAGTCACTTAACCCCAAATGCCTCAGAAAAAAAAAAAAAAGAATCCATTCTTGAAGTTCCTCCACAGGTCTTAAGCCTGGTGTTCTCAGCCTCCAGACTGCAGCCTTAGGCATCTGTAACTGGTAAAATCCTTCTAATTCTGCTTCTTCCAAAACTGAGTAAGCATCCATTCTCCTGGAACTGCAAACTCCAAAGATGTTGTCTGGATTGGCAATCCTTGCTTCCTAAAGGCTAAAAAGAAATGAAGAGACTGCTAGTATATAATGCCTTAAAAACTTAACCTTTGTTTCAAAAGAGGGTCTTTCCCTTTTTCCTCCCAAATAAAATAGACCAATAACACATGGGGAAAATCCCAGATCACTTCTGGAGACAGTTCTAATTATTTAACAAAACATTTGGTCCCAGGAAATTTAGTTTCTAACATCAATTTAGTAATCTATTTCTTAAGAATCTGATTAATTGTTTCCACTTTCCCCTGATGAGGGCAGATGACCAGGTATATGGAATTCCATTCAATTTGCAGTCCCTCCCCATTATTTCTTACGAAATGTTAAAAGTAAAATATGTTCCTTTATTAGAATCAATAGTCTCTATCAATCTATATATAGATACAATTTGTTGCAATGTTATTCCACTAATCTTCTTAAAGCAGCAGGATTCAGAGGAAAGCTTCCACCCATCCCTACTAGTGTAATTTCATTAAAATATAACTTGAATATGTTGGAGCTAAGCTCCCTCTCAAGAGACACCACCTCAATACTTTCTTATTTATATTTAGACATATTATATACCTTTTATATACATTTGTTCTGCAATTACATGTATCGCTTAAACACCAACTTTTCTTGCTTTTACTTATTTTGTAAAGGGAGAGAACAAGACAAGTCTCAAGATTCAGAATATAAGCAGTATCTAAATAACTTTGGGCCAAATTTCACAAAATTTATATCACATATCCATCTGGGCTGACAAAATGTTAAAGCACAGCTCATATAATTTTTACAAATTACCCAATATACAATTTAGAAAGCAATATGGTAGCTTATATATTTCATTTAATTTGGAGATACAAACATGTGACCTCTCTAGGTAAATTATCAGAGAACCAAAATTTTTAACTTAAAATTAAATCAAATACAGATTTACATTTCTAGTAGCAATACTTCAATATCAGTATACACATATTCCTAAAATCTTATACCAGAATAAACATATATGGAATTAACTAAGTGAAGATACTTTCATGGGAATATAACCTTAAAATACACCTTAATTGTGACTCGAGACTTTATAATAACAAATAGAGCTATAGCTAAAAGTTGCAGGTGTTTGTCCCTTCCTCTTTTCCTACCACCTCTTAATTAGCATTTAAGCACCTCTTTAAAGGTAATTTATTTTTTTTTTATGTCTGGGTTAGATTTCTGTGATTAGAATATAAGCCCAGATTCCCCCAAACAATTAGGAGAAAAGGGCAGGAGGAGGTAGGGCTTCTGTGTTCAGGGTATTTAATCTTGTATTTTATAGTTTTTACTTTGCACTCTCCTTTTACTGACAAATACCTTGTCAGAAGATGGGAGATGTCCTTTCTTGCCAGATCATAATAAACCCATTTTTGCTTTTTCTTACTCTGAGTCTCTGTTTTTATGGTCAATACTGTCCCACACAAACAAGTTCACAATTTTAACATGTGCTGGTTAATAGTAATTATACAATTTCAGAATCAGAATTCCAATTTAAACACACAGTCCCCAAATTTAAGATAGCAGAAAATCACCCTTTCAAGTCCATCTACAGGGCTTTAAAAAAGCCTGGGGGAGACGGTCAGAAAGTTGAATCCAGGTGTCCAACTGCAGGTCTGTAACCCAGTGGCTGGCCCAGTAATTAGCCCACCCTCCATGCACAGGGTACCAGCACAAACTCTAGAGGAGTCCAGGCCAGCCAGGGACACCAGCTTTCCCAGGACAGATTCCCCAAGCCTTTTCAAGGGAGAGAGGCTTGGAAAGTATCAGAGAGGATGATTTTTTTTTTTTTCCTTTTGCAGTTTTTCCTGTAAGCCTCAAATTCAGGCCCTCAGAAGGATTTCAAATTAGGCCTACTTAAAAATCCAATAGAGTAACTCAACTTAGTTGCTTGAGAGAGTGCCAAGCAACTTAAAACAGTCTCACAAACCCCAGTATCTGCCAAAATGTTTTAGCAATTCTGAAACCTTAACTATTTCTGCAGACTCAGATTGGCCAATTCTAGGTCCACAGAATGGTCAGTTTTTTCCTTTTAGATGTGACAGTTAAAATCTTTCCCCATCTCAGCTCTAGTCTTTTCTCTCTAACTAAAATCTATTTGCATAAGCTCAATTATGTATAAAACAAACCCTTTTAAATTCCAAGTAGCCAGATCTTTTAATTTGCCTGAGAGAAACACTGAAGACAAAACACAGGCTCAAACAAACATACTGTTTTTCTAAGTCAAGCTCCTTTTCTCAGCCCCACTTAGGGATCCAAAACAAGGAGGGGACTCTAAGAGTTGAAATCTTAGGAAGTGGCCGGCCAGATATTGAAAGCTCCATAGAATTTATACCTTGCTCTCAGGGGATGGACAGTTCCTCCTAGTGGGGCACCTGCCCAAATAGCATTTAATCTCCATACATTTTGGTACATCATCCCAATTCTTTCTAAAGAGCTATCTTCTCTGGACACTAGGGAGGAGAGTCAGCTAGATTATTCCTTTGCCAAGGTTCACAATATCTTGCCTTCTCTAAAGAGGGATCACCCAATCTTATCAAAGGAAAATAAGAGGAGCCTTACAGACTCTAATAGTTTAGAGTTTTCAAAGGGAAATGGGAGCCTGAATTCTTCCAATCTCAATAAAAGTAAATTCTGCCAATCCCAATCCCAGTCACCCAGGCAGCTCACCAATTCTTAGAGAGTTATTTTCCCCACCCCCTCAGCACTTGCTTGCCTTACCTGGGTAGTTCTTTACCTAACTGATTCAGACTTCTCAGCTGGTTTATCTCCTAGGCTAAATAGCTTTCTCCGAATATCTCTCTTTAGGAATTTATCCAATCAGAGCTGAAGTTCCAGAGCTGAGTGCAAGGACCACCAAAGAATGCTCTGAAGGGCACCTGTCCAAGGACTCAGTATGGGAGAGACCCATCATGAACAAGGAATATCCCAGAATGAGCCCCCAAACTATGTGGAAGTAGCAACCGCAAAAACAGAGACTCTCAAGATAAAAAAAGCAAAAGGGATTTATTACGATCTTGAGAGAAAGGGCAACTCCTAACAGACAAAGTGTCATCATTAAAGGAGTGCAAAGTACAAACTGCAAAACACAAGATAAAATAGACCAAAAGCCCCACCTTGCCCCTGGCCTTTTCTCCCTTTGTCTGGAGGAGTCCAGGCTTACTCTCTAAACACAAAAGTCTATGTTAGAAACAAAAGAATATTAGTAAATAACAAACTCAATTCAAATTTCCCTAGAAAACTACTATACAAGAAGATATTCTTGGATGAGAGAATTCTGTTACCTGAATTTCCAAAGGCATTGTAGCCTTTAAAAGAAGTACTTAAATGCTAATTAAAAGATGGGAGAAAGGGGGTGGGGGGAGAATGTTCATTCAAGACAATTGAACATCTGAAGCTTTTTTTTTTTAAGCTATAGATCAACTTGTTATTGTAAAGTCTCAAGGCCATATTCCCAGAGCTCTTCACTCAGTTTATGCCATACATGTGTATTTGGTAAAATGTGGTACTATTGAGGAAAAAAAGAAAAACATGGAGATTTGCATGAAATTATAAAAAGTCAAATAAGGAGATCCAAGAAAACATTATAAATAGTAACAGAAGAATATTTAAAGAATAGTTATGAACAATCAAGGTATTTTGAGGATAAATCAACTGTAAAGGACCTGAGAAGGAAAAAGCTATCCACCTTCAAAGAAAGAACTGATAAATAAAAATATACATAGTATGGTTTTACATACATTTAGAAATTTACATCAGATGCAACCGAGTGAGCGTGGAAGTTCAGAACTTAAAATGTAACAATAAATAAATGAAATTAATTTTTTAAAGGCGGCAAAGTGAAAAGGTGGTAGAAGAAGAGAGTAACCATTAAGAAGTATGATGGATGTCTAAGCCTGGAAAATAAGGGATAGTTTGTTTGGGTCTTTCTTCAAAATGGAAGTTCTGGGAAGAATTTCCCAATAGGAGAGATCTCAGCAGTTTAGATATTAACACTGCTCAGTCATTTGAGATGGGGAAGAGAGGTTTTTGAAATAACTCAGAGACCTCAGAACAGGGAGAAGCTGAAACAAATAGTAGTTAGTTCACTGGAGGCTCAGTTCTCTGGAAGCTTTCTGTACAACTATTCTTACTCCCCAAGCATCATTCTGGATCAGTGATGTCTCCTGGCTGAAAGAGTACAAATTCATCCAATACCCTATATATTCCAACATTCCAGTTGTCCTGCCCCATTTTCAACCATATCTCCTGAATGTATCAAAGTGTGGACAGAAAATGAACAGTAAAGCAAACAGGAAGTTCTCTTCTCAGCTGAAAAGTACATAAGACAAGCACATCTCAAAGCTGCTAGCCTACTGCTTCTTTAGTCATGGGTCCTCCCACACACCCTAGTGTGCTTTGGGACCCCTTCTGCTAATTCTCTCCCTATCTCCAGCTTGCCCTGTGGGTTTTTATAAACTGGTAATTATGACTTGATTCCCCACAACACACAACTCTCCCCAACCCCCACTTTCAGCTGGCTCAAAGCTGCTTTTGAGAGCCCATTGTTAAATTTTCAGTGTGAGTGTTTACACTTGGGAAATAAACCAGTGATACAATTCAGAGCTTGATTTATTGTTTTGTTGGCTGTCTAAATTTAAGAAAGTGTTGTAGAAATGTTAATAATGCACATTAAACTTAAAGTAGTTTGTATGCCCATGGGATAAAGGGGAGAGAGCTGGTTATTAAACATCTGCTACCACACCTATGGATTTACCCTACACTGGGTAACCTTAATATCCTACTCTTTTCTGTTTATCAAGTCTTATCTACTTTCTTTAAATGCTTTAAGTTCTTCTCTCAGAATACAGTTGTTTATGACCTATTTGTCATTCACAAAAAAATTTACCACTTCCAACCCCACAAATCACCTCAGAGTGTTCTGCCAATCCACCTCTTATCTCATCAACTCTCAATTTCTCATCCGTTAATTTATATTTTTGTAAATCTCCATTTCAATAACTATCTCTCAGCCATTTAAAAAAAATTACCAATGGTCTGAATCCTATTTCCCCTTCAATGTAATATTTAAATTTCTGGGAAGTTTAAAGCACTTTCTCACAAGTTTCATACTTTATTCCTAGAATGCTCAGTGGATGCACTACCACATAGCACAGTCTCTTGTAGTACTAGAAGCTTTACATGTTCTGATTGATTGTTGCAATCACTAATTAACCCTGGGTCAACATAGCTATAATTATTTCCTAATTAGCTTCCTTTGTAATATCATAGGATCATAAATTTAAAATGCAAAGGAACCTTAGAGGTCACCTAGTGAGTCCAACAAATGAAGAAACTGTAATTTATCCTCACAATTCATCTTTGGCATTCTTGTCCACAGATCCTATGCAGATTCACCCAACGTGGTGTTGCTCTCCATTGTTTCTGAGAGTATCATTGCAACACAGGGCCCAGAGTTAATCTTCCCTGTTGTCCGAGGGTCATCCTAGCTAGGAATATGGAGGATTGTCTCCCAGCCCCTGGACATAGCTCTGGAAACAGAGATGCTGACTCTTGAAATAGAGAACTAGTTCTCAGGTTCTCCATCAATAAATCTACAAATTATAAAGGTTGGATGAGCTCGTCTCCAAGGTCCTTTCTAACTCTAGATCTATGGTCCTGTGATGAATGATTTGATCAAGCAATCTGCTCATATGTAGCTTGGAGGTAATTTATAAAAGGGCATTCTGGATTAGGAGGTTTGTAGTATTGGCATACTACTGATCAATTACTAAGTAATAGCAATGCATCTCTTGCAGTCTGGAATCCACAAGTAGAGCCCAGAAGCCATTAGGAATATCTAACACAGAAAACATACCCTGGGTGAAAGCTTGGACCTCATCGCTGGGCATGCTGCTACCAGGGGACTCACTTACAACACCTTCAACCTTATTTAATTCCTGAAAATCAATAGTCAATCTCCATGTGCCATTTGGCTCACTCACAGGCCAAACTGCATTATATGGACTATTAACTCTTTTGATTATACTCTTTGTCTCTGGCTCCCTTATTTTTCCCCCTGGTTTTATCTTTTCTCTAGGGATGGGGCACTATGAACAAACCAGATCATCTTCTGGGATATTAATAGCCTCTTGGGGTATAAAGCAAGGAGGAAGAAGGGAGGCTAACAGGGTCTTATTTACCAGACACTCATGTTGAAAATTAATTTGTCCATTCTGAAATATTTCAAAGCTTTTTAGAGGCAAGAGGTTTTATGAATGTTGTCTAAGCCTTTGGAATAATGCAGGCAACCCAATGTGTAATTAACCTCCACTTAGATACTTGTGACTTTGGATACATCACTTAACTTTGCTTCTTTTTCTCATCTATAAAATGAGCTGGAGAAAGAAATGACAAACCACTCCAGTAGCTTGGCCCCAAACGAAGTCATGGAGAGTCAATACAACTAAAATGACTCAACAAAAACTATAAACTTGTCCCCAGCCCAGACTTTGTGATCCGATTCAATCTATGAGTTCATATTCATCTAGTACTTTACTTCTTTTTATTCTTTTTTTCAAGCATTCCTACTTTATTTTTTCTCCCAATGATTTTTTTATTTTTCCAAATATATGTAAAGATAGTTGTCAACATTCATTTATTTTTGTAAGATTTTGTGTTGTAATTTTTTTCTCTCCTCCTCCCTTACTTCCCCCCTTCCCAAGACAGCAAGCAATATGATACAAATTATACATGTAAATCCTTTTTAAACATATTTCCATATTTGTCACATTATCTTAGAAAAATTAAACTGAAAGGGAAAAATCACAAGAAAGAAAAAACAAAACAAAACCAAAAAAAGGAGCATATGTGAAAATACTATGCTTTGATTCACATTCGGTTTCTATAGTTCTCTCTGTCTGTATGCAGATGGCATTTTCCATCCCAATTCTATTGAAATTGTCTTGGATTACCACATTGATGAGAAGAGTTAAATCTATCATAATTGATCATTACATAATTTTGCTATTACTGTATACAATGTCCTTTAGGTTTTGCTCACCTCACTTAGAAGTACCTTACCTTTAATAAAGGGTTTTCCACACAACATTCCTGAAAGGAAGGAAATTATCATTCTCCCCATTTTACAGATGAGAAAATTGAGTCAGTATTGTGTCAAATACCTAAAGACATTAAAGAACATAATTCAGACAATGTAAGAGCAAGTCAGCTTTAATGATAGCTCCCTTCTGATCTTGTACTCTGGTTCCAGTTATTAGTTTCATTATGATTACCTTGCATCTCAGAGCCAGGACTTGGCTATCTTGTATTCTGACTTTGTACTTTGGCACTTCAGATTTATATCAATTTCTTATAGATTCTGGATGTTAAACTTTTATTAAAGATGTTTGATAATATTTTCTCAATCAATATCCTTTTTTCTGATTATAGCTATATAGATTTTGTTCATGAAAAAGCCTTTTAATTTAATGTGCTCAAAATTGTTTTGACTTTAATAATCTCATTTACCATGAATCAGACTGTGAATTCTTTTACTATCCACAGTTATGAAAGATATAATCTAATATACTTGAATTTTTTAGATCATTTATCAATTTGGTATATATATTGTGGTATATGGTAAAAGATGTTAGTCTAAATCTTTTTTCAAATAGTGATGTTTTTTCAATTTTCCCATAGTTCTTGTTGAATAGTTTATTCCAAAATAATGTATTCTTGGATTTAAAGAACACTAGACAACAACATATATTACCTTTTATTTCTTATTTATCTATTTTTGTCCACTAATCTATGCTTTCTATTTTTTTTATTGCTTTAGAATATAACTCAGCATCAGATAATGTTAGTCTCTCTTCATTTCTGTTCCCTGTTCTTTATTAGTTCCCTTGATCTTCTTGGTCTTGATATTATTTCCTCTACATTTGAATTTTGTTACTAGTTTTCCAATTCTATTAAATATTTCTTTCAACATTTGGAATAGTGCTTAATCTATATGTGCTTATTTAGCTAATGTCACAACTTTTATCATATCAACATGACCTAGTGTGATATATGTACTATCTTAATCCCTTATCCATGCAGGTTAAACTAGTTTTTACCTAAAAGATTTTAAAACATTCCTTGAAAATTAATTTAGTCAGGATATTAGGAGCTCAGATTCCTCCTTGCCTAAATATAAAACAGCCAAGAAGAGCAGGAGGGGCTCTGAGATGCTTAGGTGATGGATCACAAAGAGTGTTTTTCTAACTTGAACAATCTCAAGGAGTGTCCACTGCTTATCCTTGCTGAAAATCTTTCTCCTTCTTCGGTTAAGTAAATCCTCTTTTGCTAACTGTTGAATGACTTAAAAGTGTCTTATTTTGTTCCAGTATCAAATCTAAATTATCAGGGGACTTGCCTAAGACAAGCCTGGTCTAGGATACCCAATTATGAACATTAGTGAGTCTTTCCAGAAGAAAGTTTTTAAAAAGGAGCACAAGAAGAGGATTGTTGATAAAATTACATTATTTTTAATAATTTTAAAAAATAAACTCTATGTAACAGACTTTTTCCTGGCCTCATTTACATTAGAAATGTTCATGTTTGTCAATGATTTTCTATTTCAGAATAATTTTTAATTGAGTCTCTCCCTACAGATTATTCAAACCCAAAGATCAGATGTCAAGGATTCTAGTTGGATAGTAGTGCTATAGCTTTTTTTTTTTTAATAAAAAGTTATTTATCACTTTCACCTTCTGCCTAACTTCTATCTTCCTTCCTACTATTCTAAGCCTGAGTTTAGTTTCTTACCTTACCCCCAAGCTTTTTTTTTATCTTCAGTCTCTAAGAAAACCAATGGCATCACAGGGAGGATCCCTTGACTTCTGTGTGGAAGGTAGACTACTAAGGAATGAGTAAGAAAAAAAAGAAATTCTCTATATTGGGTAAGCCACCCTTTGATATGCCCTAAGAAATGCTATTTGACCCACCTGGATATTGAGTTAATGGGGAAAGAAAGAAAGAACAAAAATGACCAGTCTGCTTACAGATTTCTCTTCACTTAAATATTGTCAACAGAAAATTTGTTGTTGGCAAGAAACAAATTTATAGACATGTTATCTATCCACTAAAAGATGTGGTTAAAGGCAGAATGGTTGAGAGGAGGGAAGTTGTAAGAAAGCCAACATAGCATATGTTTCCAATCAGGTCATATTTTTTTTTTATGACACAGTGGACTGTTCAACTGGGGCCCAGTCACTGGAGCTTAAACAGTAGTATTCTTGGACAGCTGGCAAATCTGGAAGTATGCTTAGGAATATCTACCACTATATATGTCATATCTGGGAGTTAACTTGATGGGGACCTGCTTTGCAACAACCTCTCTACATCTGAACTTACTCTCCCAAGGACTAGGTAGACCTTCAGGGAGAA
Source organism: Sminthopsis crassicaudata (assembly GCF_048593235.1). Classification (NCBI taxonomy): domain Eukaryota; kingdom Metazoa; phylum Chordata; class Mammalia; order Dasyuromorphia; family Dasyuridae; genus Sminthopsis; species Sminthopsis crassicaudata. The sequence goes on along the minus strand of NC_133619.1, from coordinate 434,698,392 downwards.
TGTTGTTTCAGTTCAGGTGAGATGTTCTTGTAATTCTGCCCTTGTGTACTTTTCATTCCTCCCAATGCTGATTCCTTCCTTCTTTAGGTTCCCCTTCTGCCCTCAGCATCTTTTCTCATTTTTCATCTTCTTTTATGTTTTCTTCCCCTATTAGAATGTAAGTTCCTTGAAGTCAAGGATTATCTTTGTTTCTGCTTCTACTTATCAGTAAATGCTTATTGACATAATGACTATGTGAGCCTTTCATTCCAGCTGACCTAGACTTTTCATTATTCTTCAAACATTTTGTGCTTATTGTTGAGAAATGTCCAGCTTTTTCTGACCCCATTTGATATTTTCTTGGCAAAGATACTGGAGTGGTTTGTCATTTCCTTCTTGAGCTCATTTTATAGATAAGGAAACTGAGGCAAACAGGGTTAGTGACTTGCTCAGAGCCACACGAACTCTGGCCCACCTCAAACGTACATTATGTTTTTCTTTCAGGTGACTTTTATTCAAGTCAGTATGACTGGAATGCCTTCTTTACCCTTATTTTTGCCTGCCAAAATTGGACCCTTACTTCAAGGTCCATCTCAAATGATGCCTCTTCTCTTATTCTGAACAAACCTGTCAGAAATTATTCCTCCTTTCTCTATTCCCCTGGACCACAAGTGCACTATTCATCACATATTGCCTTGTGGAATAGATAATTGCTTTATCTTCTCTTACAAGATGATAAACTCCTTATGAGTGTATAATAAAATCATGTGCCCTACACAGGAACTAACAAATTATATTGTACATGGAAATTGCTCAATTTAGTGAATAAATGTTGATATTCATTTCCTTTAATATTTTTTCACTTTATTGGAAATCCCCATTAATGACTGAGTCATTTGTTTGCCTTAAGGCACTGAAGACAACTATTAAAATATACATAGACTTGCTGCAAAAGCTGGCACAACTTTGTGTAAATTAATTTATCAGATTAGTGAATTTGTCACCTTTCAAGACTTTGAAGGAATAGGACAGAGGATAGGCAAAATCTGAACAACACAGAAGTAAGTCCAGAGCAGGGGTGCCACTTAGGAGGAGAAATACTGGTGCAATATTGTAGTGGGCATTCCTGAGAAACTAAAAGAATGTCTGAGGAGTCTGGACACCTAGTTGGTGTAGATTGGGAGAGCATTAGAGGGGAAATGGAGATGAAGAAAGACAATAATATTATACAAAGATGGTGACTTGGAGGCCACTAGATGGTATGATAGAGCAACCACCTTGGATTCAAGAGGACCTGAGTTCTAATCTGGTTTTAGACACTTAGTTAAGCCCCAGGGCTTAGAAGACAATGCCTGGCACCTAGTAGTTGCTTTAGCAATTGCTTATTTACTGATTGCTAAACTGACTAAACTCTCTGGACTCAGTTTCCTAATCTGTAAAGTGAGAGGAGGAAAGGAAACCTTTGATTTTTTGATTCAGAATAATGAATTCTCTGCATATAACTTGTTGACTACCTTCTAGTAATGTGTCATTTTGAACAAGCATTTTGTGTAGATTGTGAAATGTACAATTTGACAGCTGTACACTGCTCTGTTCTGGATGTCTTTTTTTGTTTATATTCTTTGTCCCTGACCTTCCAGCACAAATAAACATGCGTGAGAGCACTTAAGGCCCAGTCAGGGCCATAGACTGGGTAAAAGTCAGGCCAAGGAATAAATGTTGTGTTTGGCAATCAGAACAAAGACTCTTGAGATAGGGAGGCAACAGTATAAAGTTAAATCAAAACTTAGATATGCAATTGGGTGTTTGTCAGTTGGCTGTAGCTTTGGAACTGGGTGGCCAATTCCAGGTCAGTGAACCAAATATATTTATTTCCACTATCCTACAATAATATGCAAACATCTGGAAAAGCCCCATGTCAACATTTGCTTTTTGTCAAGATTGTTCAAGATTTCAAGGCTGCTGTTCCAGTCATGGACATTTTAGGATTCACTTAAATGATCTCATTCCTTATATTTCTTTGATAGTAGTAAAGATCGTTTGTCTTCCCTCTGATATATAATTTGATAATTCTTAACATTAGATATTATTAACCATATATATGAAATTTCATTCAATCTAACTAACCTAGAATTATTTTGCTTATAATCAGTTTGTTGGCTAAGGAGGCCCCTTAAAGGTAACTTTTATACTCACCAGTGAACAGTGCAAGGGAAGCACCTGGGAACTAGGCAGAATGGGTAAATTCTATAATCACCAAAGCCCTTCTAGTCCTACTGAAACTTGACCATAAAAATTTACACGGTTTAATATCCAATTAGATGATATTTATAAAGTGTTTTGGAAAACTTTAGAGTACTAAATAACTTTGTTATTTTTTTAGTATATGATGGGGAATGAAGGGAAAGGAGATTATGAATCCCAAAACTCAACTCCACTTTAGATTATCAAAAGATGCATGGGATGCAGCAGGAAGCAGAGACATGAGGCAAGTGTGATTTAATGGAAAGAAAATCCCCAAATAGGGTAAAAAATAACCAAATGTGACTGAACATGACTGAATATAATGAACAAAATATAATTCATTACAAGTTTTTTGGAATCTCTCAACTAGTTGGTTGTCATTGCACATTGAAACAGTATTTTATACCAACTTTTCAACTAAATAGCAGTTAGTGGATATCTCATACCTTCAGACTCTAGGATTAAGTTGCAAGTGTTTTAAAATATTTATTTTATAGCATTTACTAAAAGGGAAGGAACTGGTTTGACTCATTTATCTTTCAAAAATTTTTCAAGCCTTCCTTTCATTTTTGCATTAAAATACTTTTTGTCATTGGTGTTCAATGCTGAGAAAGAATTAAAGTGCTTTACACTTTTTATTATTACAAGTACTATAATTGATAATGTAATAAATAAATATAATAAATATATAATAAATAAATAATAAATAAATGTGATAAATAATAATAAATAAATAACCTACAGAAAGACAAAAAATAAGTATAGATATATTTAAACAACTATGTCACACTATTAACACTCAGAAGAAAAAAAAACTACAATGCTGGCTTTTACTTGCTTGTAGAATATTAGATCAGTAGGGTATAAATAGCAAAAATCCTTTCAGTAAATACACATTCCTGCCAGAAGGATTAGTCGCAAAATACAAGGCAAAAAAAAAAAAAAAACATAACAATGAACTTCATGAATCTCTATATAGTCCATTCTATATAGTCCAAAAATTAAGATAAGCAAGATTATATTACGCTTTTTTCTTTTAAAATGAATCTATGCTCAAACTAGTTCTAATGTTCTTGTAATGGAAAGAGCTCTCTGTACCCAGAGAAAAAACTGTGAGGACAGTATGATCACAACATATAGTAGTTTCACTTTTTTGTTGTTGTTTGCTTGTGTTTTGTTTTCTTTATCATTTTTTTGTTTTTTGGTCTGATTTTTCTTGGCAGCATAATTATGGAAATATGTATAGAAGAATTGCACATTTAAGATATATTGGATTACTTGCCATTGAGGTGAAGAGATGGAGGAAAGGAAGAAAGAAAAAAATTTGGAATGCAAGGTTTTGCAAGGGTGAATGTTGAAAAGTATGCATGTGTTTTGAAAATAAAAAGCTTTACGGTAGTCACCAAAACCATTTAGTATTAGCTAAGAAATAGAGTAGTCAATCAGTGGAATCAGGTTCACAGGACAAAATAGACAATGACTGTAGTAATCTAGTGTTTGATAAACTCAAAGATTCCAGCTTTTGGAATAATAACTCACTCTTTGACAAAAACTCCTGGGAAAATTGGAAACTAGTATACTAGAAAATAGCATTAACCCACACCTTGACCATATACCAAGATCAAAATGGGTTCACGATTTAGATATATTTGGGATAAAAACTCATTATTTGATGAAAACTTCAGGGAAATTTGGAAACCAATATGGCAGAATCTAGGCACTGACCCACACCTAACACCCTATACCAAGACAAGGTCGAAATTTAGACGATTTAGACATTAAAGACTGATAGTATCAGCAAATTAGAAGAAAATAGGATAATTTTCCTCTCAGATCTGTGGAGAAGTTAAGAATTTGTTACCAAAGAAGAACTGGAGATCATTACTGAACACAAAATAGATAATTTTGATTATATTAAATTAAAAAGGGTTTGTACAAACAAAACAAATGCAGACAAGATTAGAAAGGAAGCAATAAACTGCGAAAACATTTTTGTATTCAAGGGTTCTGATAAAGACCTCATTTCTTTTTTTCTTTTTTCTTTTTTTTTTTTTTTTTTTTGCTGAGGCAGTTAGAGTTAAGAGAATTGCCCAGAGTCACACAGCTAGGAAGTGTTAAGTGCCTCAGGCCAAATTTGAACTCAAGCCATCCTGACATCAGGGCTGGTGCTCTACCCATTTTGCCACCTAGCTGCTCCTCATTTCTAAAATATTTAGAGAATTGACTCAAATTTATAAGAATTCAAGCCATTCTCCAATTGATAAATGGTCTAAAGATATGAACAGATAATTTTCAGATGAAGAAAATGAACACCATTTCTATTCATCTGAAAAGGTGTTCTAAATCACTATTGATCAGAGAAATGCAAATTAAGACAACGCTGAGATACCACTACACACCTGTCAGATTGGCTAAGATGACAGGAAATGATAATGACAAATGTTGGAAAAGATCTGGGAAAACTGGGACACTGATGCATTATTGGTGAAATTGTGAATGGATTCAACCATTCTGGAGAGCGATTTGGAACTATACTCAAAAAGTTATCAAACTGTACATACCCTTTGATGTTTCTACTGGGCCTGTATCCCAAAGAGATCTTAAAGGAGAGAAAGGCACCCACATGTACAAGAATGTTTGTAGCAGCCCTTTTTTTGTAGTGGCCAGAAACTAGAAACTGAGTGGATGCCCATCAATTGGAGAATGGCTGAATAAATTGTGGTATGTGAATGTTATGGAATATTGTTGTTCAGTAAGAAATGACCAGAAGGAGAATTTCAGAGAGGCCTGGAGAGACTTACATCAACTGTTGCTAAGTGAAATGAGCAGAACCAGGAGATCATTTTCACAGCAATAACAATATTATATGATGATCAATTCTGATGGAGGCAAATCTTTTCATTAATGAGGTGATTCAGGCCAGTTCCAATGATCTTGTAATGATGAGAGCCATCTACATCCAGAGTGAGGACTGTGAGAACTAAGGGTGGATCACTACACAGCATTTTCACTCTTTTTGTTATGATTTGCTTGAATTTTATTTTCTTTCTCATTTTTTTCGTTTTGATCTGATTTTTCTTGTACAATAAGATAATTGTATAAATATGTATGTCTATATAGAATTTAACTTATATTTTTTAACCATGCTTAACATATATTGGATTACATGCTATCTAGGGGAGGGGATGAGTGAAAGGAGGAAAAATTGAAACACATGGTTTTTCAAGGGTCTTTGTTGGAAAATTGCATATGTATAAAGGGTCACAGATAGTGGGGAAACTCTGGGTAAGGTATAAACCCCTTCAACCCAGAGGGAACCTGTTAACAATGTCTGGTTCAGTTCCCCTTCTCTCCTAAGGGCTGAGAAGTCAGGGGTTGGTGACAACCTGTATTGTGATTGAAGCAGATTGATACAGGTGGAAGGAGTGACACCAGGTGATAAACTACGTACAATAGCAAGTTGTTTATGTGGTCCCACATGTGCAGTATATACTGGGCATATACCCAGTGTTTTTGTTATATAAGGGTATGAGGGTATAAAAAGAAGAAAGCCCTTGGAATAAACAGACTCCATTTTTCCACCATCCTCAGAAGACTCACCTCATCACTTCTCCATTAAGATGGTATATTTTAATCACCCCAGTGTGGGGGCTCTAGAAAGCAAGACACAACACATATGTTTTGAAATTTTAAAACTTCAATAAAAATAAATTTTCAAAAAAGATGAAAACAGAAAAACAACAATAAAATATAAATTTGAAAAGAAAAAAATTAAAAAGAAAAGAAAAATCTTTGTGAGAGAGAGAGAGAGAGAGAGAGAGAGAGAGAGAGAGAGAGAGAGAGAGTAAAGAAAATATTACTGCTCTGTGACCCTGGATAAGTGAAAGAAAGAAAGAAAGAAAGAAAGAAAGAAAGAAAGAAAGAAAGAAAGAAAGAAAGAAAGAAAGAAAGAAAGAAAGAGAGAGAGAGAGAGAGAGAAGAAGGAAAGAAGGAAGGAAGGAAGGAAGGAAGGAAGGAAGGAAGGAAGGAAGGAAGGAAGGAAGGAAGGAAGGAAGGAAGGAAGGAAGGAAGGAAGGAAGGAAGGAAGGAAGGAAGGAAGGAAGGAAGGAAGGAAAGGGAAAGAAAGAAAAAGAGACAGACTCTTAGAGAGAGAGAGAGACAAAGACAGAGATAAAGAAAGAAAAAATGGAGGGAGGGAGGGAGAAAGAGAGGAAGGAAAGAAATACTCCATTTGCAAAATTTTTATTTTGAGAAAATTTGACTGATTCTCTCTTCTAGAGTGATTATGATGATTTTGAAGTACTATAATACTTTTGAAAGTGATATGATTTTAGAGTAAGATGCTAATATGAACAATTAAGAGAAGCAGAGGATGATTTACTGGTGCTAAGACAGTAAAGTGTATAGGATTAGAAAAATAATAATATATAGGAATAATAAAAAGAATATATGGGGAAAAGTAAATGAAACTGAATACTATAGAATGAATGGTACCAATGAAACAATTTTAAAAATGTATCTCCTTTCCCCCTCTGAAGAAGTGAGGGACTATAGGAGTGGAATATCACATATATTGTCATTCAGTTTTGTTCCACTCCTTTTTGTTGTCTTTATTGTGGTCGTTGTTGTTGCCTGGATACAAGAGAGGGAAGGATGTATTCAAAACTGAAAGTGACATAAAAATAAAAGAGTGGAAAAGTTAAATTCTAAGGGGGAAAATAAGTGCTATGATTTACCAAATCTTGAATCATTACAAATTCACTAAATGTATAACTTTTAACAAAACTATTAGAGGAATTCTCATTCTTGGGATGAATTTGGCTGGGGGAGAGGGGAGAAAAAGGGGAAGTTTCTTTACATAGAAGGAAATGGTGAGACTTTGTAAGACAAGCCTGAAGATGATGTCATTCTTGAAGAGAAGGAAACTGGTCCCCAAAGAGTTCATCCTATGTCTACATGAAGATGAGTGGTGAACATGTAAGAAGTGTCACAAAATGGGACCCTGTAGTGCTCACAAAGGAAGAATATAACCCAGTTCAGATACTGACACTCTAGGGCAAAGCTCCATTCACTCTGCATTTATTTTGTCTCTGGTTTCTTTGAAGGTGTGAGGGGAAAAAAGAAAAGAAAAAACTTACCATTTGAAACTAAAAGTTCAATCTTTTCTTTCCCTCATAAATGTTGGTACCATACAATCATTGTGTATATATATATATATATATATATATATATATATATATATATATATATATATATATATATATAATCCTCTTGTAAATACACATTCCAATAGTCACCATTCTTCAGAGTATGGGGCTTATTACTTGTTGCTATTTTACATTTGGTAAATACATGAAACCAAAACTACCATCTCCCTTGTTTGTTTCTTCAAGAAGTATTTAAGAATCTTGCCATTTAGCTCCAAGCGACTTTTGTCTTCTGGTTTCATTCACCAGAAGAATGTTACTATTTATTAGGCTTGATTCTTCCAATAATATCTCAGTTCACTGGCCACTGGACAAAAAGTTCACACAAAGTGATTTAGCATCAAATCAATGTTTATAAATGGATCCAATGAAGTATAAGTATTGGTAAATAAATAAGAAGCAAGAGAACACAGAAATAAAGTGCATGAAGCAGAAGGAATTCTCAGAAATCAGATTGTAAATGATATATGTAATGTAAATGATGATCAATAATTATCAAAAGACAAATGATCATAAGTGACCAGCAAATTTAATAATTCTACGGTCAATATTTCTTTTCCTAATCTAATATCTTATTTGTTGACGTGATTACTTTTTTATTCCCATTGGGGCAATTATCACATCAAAGTAATTGTTATACATGGCAAAGCCATAAATCTCACCACCCATTAATCTTCATTCCTGAGACATCCAAATATTTTTGTTGGGTTCTTTGTAACTTTTGTCAAAAAATAATTGACTATAATGAAATATCAATTATCCATTACCTTTATAACAGATTTGTCAACATAAAGACTTTTGTGTCTTTTTAAGGACTTTTTTTTGCTGTTTGTAACTAAAAGAAAGATGGGAAAGATCTAGCATCTGGGGCAGATGATAGAATGTTAACAGATGTTAGAGTTATGGAAGAACCAAATAATTCTTTTATCTTGGTTATATTTCCACTATCAAGGAGAGTGATTTTTGAGCTGGAAAAATAGGGGGTGGGTGGGAATCATGGTTAAGCAGAACTTTAATACAAGGTTTTTATACTGCCCTGTTAAAAAAAAAATCAAAGAAAGAAAAAAAAGACCCCTGTAAAATGTAAAAAAAAATTGTAAATGTAAAAATTTATGTAAAAAAATTTTAAAAAATATTTAAAGCTTTTTTTTTTATAAAGAAAGTCTAGAAACTAGGGTAATGACTACTAATTAGGGAATGATTGACCAAATTATGGTATATGAATGCAACGGAATATTGTTGTGCCATAAGAATTAATTTTAAAAAGGGGAGGGAAGAAGACATATTAACTGACACAGAGTAAAAATGAGTAGTTATTTATTAAGCACCTACTATATGCCAAGCACCATATTAAGCACTGAGGATACAAAGAAAGGCAAAAGACAGGTCTGACAGGTAAAATACATAAAAAGAAATGGAAAATGGGTGAGGGCATGATGAAGTCCTGCAACCAGGCAGGAAATTATGAGGTGTCTGCCTTATATCCCTTCTTCTGGGAAGAACTCTCAGGTATCCATCTTCCCTAGTCAGAGAGGAGCAAGGAGTATTAAAATAGCACGAATTTCAGAGTTAACATGATTTTGTGAAAGATGAGCATAATTTATATAATAACAAATGGTTTAAAAAAAGCAATTTTGAAAGACTTAACTCTTATGAATGCAATGACCAATTATGATTCCAATGACCCAAAGACCAAGCTTCTACCCATCTCCTGACAGAGAAGTGATAGAACCAATATGCAAAATTAGACATGTTTTTCAGATGTGCCAGTATGCAGATTAGTTTAGCTTGACCAGATTTATTTATTATAAGGATTTTGTTTGCTTTAACTTTTTTTTCCAAAGGAAAAAAAAAAGAAAAAGAAAAAGGGTAATTGAATCATATTTTAGTTGAACAGAAAAGAACAAAAGGAAAGCCAGAAGGAAGCATAGCAAAGATGAAGAGCTCTAAAAGTCACATATTGAATTAATTATATGCTTAACAGGAAAAACAAGTTAGACATGAGAAGTCTGTGTGAGTTCAGACAAGGCTCTTTCCCACTGCCCAATTTCCAGTTTTCCAAAATGAAAGCTTGGAACTAGCTGACTTCAAAAGTGTTCTTTTAGTTCTAATGTTTTACTATTCTATGTGTGCAGTTAAACAATTCAGGGAATGAATTTATGAAATAAGATACTTCAGTGGAGTAGATATAACACATGCTGAGCATGAAGAGGAGCAGTTCTTAACCCACTTGCACTTACAGGTCAGGGATCCAGAACTTGATCATTACTTGTGCCCTCAGCATCTATGGTCAGTCCCAAGAGGCAAAAGAAGTGTCTTTGTAATGTTATAGCTCTAAAGCCTCCCACTAGAATGCTTCCCTTATTTCTTATCAGATGATATTAATAAACTGGCTAGACTAAATTACTTTTTAAAAACAGACATTTATATACTAGTATTAGAGTTTTAAAACAACAACAATAACAGTTGGTATAACACCCCCTCAAAATCCTATGACACTGTCCCACCAGTGTCTAGGCAAAAGTGAGTCTAGGCAAAAGTAAAATTGATATTAAAGAGTACATGTAGTAACACATACTGTTGGAAGTACTTTTACAAGAATCCGCAAAATAATCCCTACACATATAGTTTTTCTACTGGGAGCTTTGTAAAACTTTGAATCTGTTTTCTTCATTTCATCCAACCAGTTATTGAATACCAATACAGACACTAGTATGAACAGTTATTATTCCCATAATGCTTCTAAGACACAAGTGAAAAGTCAAATCCTGCTGATGAAGTTCAGCTTCTAGGGGAAATATCACAATAATCCTGAGGCCCCCTGACTTTATGAGTGTTATTTTTCCAATAATCTGTTTGTCAATAATCCTAAAGTCTCCTGGCTTTAGGAATACTATAGTATAATTCTACAAACATTGCTGACTGACAGATAAATGATCTGTCGATCAGTGATAAGAAGGTTCCTGAGACAACAGTGAATAGACCCTCAAACCTACCTGTAAACCATAAAACTAGGAAATAATATGAAGCTCCTTATCTCTAATTTTTCTCTATAAATGTATCTCCTTGCTTCTGGTTCTTTGCTAAATTCTTTTGAAACTTAGCTTGCTTCAATTGGCCTTAATTATAACAAACTTAGCCCCTTGATTTGGAGAAGGGTTCGAGCCTGCAAAATTATTTTGAAACACCATATGATACCAGTCTGAAACCCCAACCTTTTGGAATCTCTTTTGAACCTCAACATTTGGGGTCTGTAGAGAGGGAGTATAGTCTTCCCTGGCTTTACCCCTTCCTTGTCAAGTTAAGTCCCCATTTTTTTCTCCCTCAACCCTGTAGCTGGACACACTAAGCACTTTAAGGCTTATCTGAGTTGTCTTGAGCATCACACTCAGCAAATTTTCCTTGACTAGGAATTCCCACACTTAGAAATTCTTGCAATTTTCAGCAAAGTTCCTAATGAACCTTTGTCACCTTTCTACCCTCCCTAGGACACTGAAAGAGATGAGGCGCTATAGGATGACTTTTGGCAAAGAAATAACCTTACCACCTTTTTCATGAAGGAGGTTGTTTATATTTTATGGCTTTTGGTAAAGATGGGACAGTTCTCTTCCATGTCATTTTGTCTATATGTGTGTCTATGTGCATAATATGTCCTATACTAGGCATAAAATGTCCTATGTACTAGATTCTGTTACCTGGAAAGAATTAAATTGCAGCAAGAAGAAACTTATATTCTGTGATCAGAACACTGGGAAAGATTTCTTAACACCGTTGACTCCCACCTTAAAAAGGGAAAAGCCTAGCTTTTCCCCCTATGTTATAAAATAACTATGTTATTTTAGCAGATTCTCAAGATTTTGAGAGCAATGAATAAGGAATTTGATAATTAAAATGTTAAGGTTGCAAGAAAAAAAGTCCTGAGACATTGGAGATAATTTCAGGAATTTACCCCATTCTGAAAGAAGAGAATTAAAAAAGAACCTAGGTAAATAGCAACATTTTACTAACCCTTTCTTGATTCCTGTCTTGTTTGGCGTCCTCTTCTGCTCAATTGGGAAAGGAAAATATGGTTTATTTTACGTAAAAGCTAAGATAGTTGCTGAAAAGGGAAAGCACCCCAAAAGGTATGAAGAGACCCTCTCCACAACCCTGATCACTCAGCATGCTTCATTCTCCAGAGTCTTGAGTATATCCCAGTAATGGGTATTGCTAACAACATTGATATATGCCATGTCCTTCTGTTAGCCCTTCTCATCTCCAATTAGATTAAGATAAAACAATGCTAAAAAATGGTAGGGAAACACAAATTCTGCTTCACCTGTAGAAATGGGGGAAACAGAACAGCAGGGAGGACTTAAGAAATCCTTGCCCAAATACCTCCCCAACCCAGCTTGAGGGCAGAGTGGGATCAGGCCCCATGGCCAGCATCCCCTGGGCCCTGGTACCTGAAACTACCATCAAAAAGAAATCCTGACACCAGTCTCCCCACCTTTCAGCAAGTTCTATGCAGCAACTTCCTGGAAAGAATCCAGATGCCCCGGCAGCACCAAGTATGGCAGTGTGATGGGAGAAAGCCAGTCAACCTTTGTATTTGATAAGCCCACTGTATTTGATAATACAGAATAGTAATTCTGTATTTGCTATGTAATTTATGGCAAATTATTTTATCTCTGTCCAGTTTTCTGATTTGTAAAGAGAAATAATTATGATTGTTGTTGTAAAGATCATATGATTGTAAAAGTGCTTAGTATTAAAAAAAAACAAATGCTATATGAATACTAACTGTTTTATTAGATATAATTGTTTTATATTTGATAACTTCACATGGGTTTTTAGATGTGACCAACATACAATGCCAGAGTTGAGATAAATAATTTTTGTGTGTGCGTAAAGTAATTTAGAAGCAAATTTGACTAAATTAGGTTATCATAGCTGGGCTCCCCAGGATTAGGAGGATAGTGCATAAAGGAAAAAGAGTTTCTTTCTTTTTCTTTCCTTTTCCCTCCTTCCCTGACTGCAGCAGTGATATATGAATGGAGGAGTGAAAGGAAGAAAAGAAAAATACTCAATTCAGTGAAATTTATTATTTGAGATATGATAGTAAAAGGAAGTTTAATCAAAACCTACTAAAGGGATATGTAAGCTATAATCTATTTGCACTGATAATATTAACAGAAGATTTAAGAGTTTGAGAACTTTAGGAAAAAGGGAAAGCAGTTAGCTGCTACCTTAAAAATTCTGGCAACAAACCAGCCTGCTTTTGCATTTTCTAGAGTAGGACTTCTGGGGGGCCCTGTCAATAAAAACTGGCACTTAATCCTTTCCTGGCTGACAAAAGAAACATGCTCCTGTGAATTGGAAAATAACCAAATGGCAACTCAATTTGTCTGGAACATTTAATTAGAATTAAAGAAATCTCATAAACAAAACAAATCAATTTTAAATAACTTTTAAAGCATTGTGTATGTTAAAATTGGAAATTTAACTATAAATTATATGAAACCCCCTATTCATTTTTGCAAGAGATTCTGCTCTCAGTTTTAAGAATTGTCTTGCTTTCAACTTAAAACAAAAGAGAAACTTATTTAAAGTAACAGTAGAGGAAGCTGAAATCCTTCTTGAGAATTTTCAAACCTGTAACAGCTTGGAGACAGAATAAATTGAATAACTAAAAGAAGGTAGAAAGTTATTTAGCCTTGCTAACCTTGTTTTATAATGTTTATAAGTGTAATTTAGGGAGTTATGTACTTTCACATTTGCTAGAAAATTAAGAGGAAATTACAGCTAAGATTATCTGGCTATTACTTATGAAGTTATTTGGAGTTACTGTCATCATGTTAAACCTAAAATTGGTAATTACTGTGTGTGGAATGAGAGGGATGAGATGAAAGCCTTATCAGTTCCCCTTCAAGTATGAAGGAGTGGAGGGAGGTATCAAACAACACATACCGAGAAAACACTGAGAACAGTTGGGCTGGAAGGTAGCTATAGCAAGCTCAGCCCCTTCTCTGGGGTCTCTGTAAACTCCCCTTAATTTGTAAACTTTCCAGTTCTCTTCAAACCATCAGAGAAAGAAAGGTCACCAGCCCTTAGAAATGAACTTATTTGGGAAATATAGTTCCCAAACAAGGAATGTGTTTACTAAGAATTTATAAGCTTATTATATAGAAATGATTTCTAATGATTGGTCCTTGCAACCAGGATGAGTTTAAACTCAAGAAAAAATAAAAGAAAAACATGTTAAACAAAATCTCCTATGTGTATAAGTCCTGGTAAACTTTTATTGCTTGTTACAATTTCATGAGAGTAAAAATAATGTATCTAACCCTAAGCTATGATTACTAGAATTTGCTATTAAAGATAAAAATCTCTTGGAACTGTAACTGATATTCTTTTGAGTTTTGAATTTGGATATGCTTGTCTGATGAATCATCAAGTTAATAACCCACTATTCGTGAAAAATTCCATAAGTTGCTCTAAGAGATGACATCTGAACTATCACAAATGAACATCTATCTGGGCAAGAGCTGGGAGAATAACCTTAACCTCTGCTCAAGGTTGAATCCTTCTGACTTAGTTTCCCAGTTCTGTTTCTTTGTTTCCACATTTGATTATTCCTGAATGAGGTGGAATTGTTACTACATGATTGGTTATCAAACAAAGCTAAGGATGCTTTATCCTGTCATGGATGTGCTCTCAGGCTGAAACCTGTTTTGATGATATTATACTCACTTTCCTCCCTTTTTCCTCTTATAGCAAATGTCTATATTCAGACATATATTCATAGTGGTCAGGAGAGGCTATGAATATAGCACAAATATATAAAATCTTGCTGTTTTCAAACTGAAAATATGTAGATATTATATTCTAAACAATTAGCTAAATGACTAGATATATACCTCTATGGAATTAGGTGCCTAAATTAATACCCTTTCTATGGGACCTGTTATTCTATTGATTATTGAAACAAAATCTGAAACATATTCAGAATGGTTCAAATCTTGTCACTCCCTGAACCTGCCCCCAAGGAACAACTGCGTACTTTCCTGTACTCAATTAGATTTTGTAGCTTTTCAAGGTCCTTTCATATTTTCCCTCCGTTGGGGCCCTGATCAGGCCAAGGCTTTTTAACTTGGTGTTCTTGGGGTGATCCCATGCCTCAGAACAGTGGCGGCCATAGACCTTCTAATTGAGGAAGCCTCCAAGATGATCTTAGGCCAACCATTGGTAGTTTTAACTCCCCACAGGATCCAGAGCATTTTGGAAGCAAGGGACTTCAGTGATTTGCTAATGGGAGGCTTGCCAGGTATAGGCTCTCCTGTTAGATACTCCCAGTGTGAGAGTGTGGCTCACTCTCAGCCCTGCCACCCTGCTCCCTGACAGCAATCAGTTGGGTCACATCATTCACAATTGTAAAGAAGCTTTAGATTCTGTCTACTCCAGGTAATTTAACTTGAGAGACATTCTTCTCATAATCCAAATGGTGAATGGTTTACTGATGGGTCCAGCTTTCTTGAAATGGAGAAAGAAAGGCAGGTTACTCTGTGGTGAGCCTCAATAGCACTTAGAAGCCGTCCCCCCGGGGACTTCTTCTCAGAGGGCCAAATTCATTCCCCTCACTAGAGCTTTAGAATTGGGAAAAGGCCCTCCAATCCCTTGTGAAACCTATTTTCACTGGTCACAAGCTATAAGCAACACATATGCCCCTTGCAGGGACTTCAAACTGCTTTCAGACCTTTACAAGTTGAGTAAAAGCCTTCCCTTGCAAGACTGAAAAGACTCAGAATTTTTCTTAAAGAAGATCATACCTCGCTTTTGGCTGTCCAGCTCTTTCTAGAGCAAGGATGATCCGGCCTTCCCTTCTTAGATAACCCAAGCTGTGATTTAAGATTATCATCTTCACTCTGTGTCATCCTCTCTACCCAATGCTTAACACTTAAACATTATGGTGCTTGCACCCTAGGCCATAAGCACTAAACTGGCTGGATGATTTCATCTACCCCCTCAAGTCTTCCTCTGTGTGGGGCTCTTGGCTACTGTTCCTAATAACCTCCATACTAACTCCACTTTTGTTTATTTTTTTTTTTTGCTCATTTTTTGGTCCTTGAATTCTTAATCTACTTGTGAGATTTCTTTCTTTCAGATTCCAAGCCATGAACTTCCAACTACTTGTTCCATCTGAATATCACCTGCTACCTGATTCTGACACTCAGCACCCCCTAAATGCTGCTGCTCCCATCTTCAAGTCACATATCTCCCCTCCTCAGTCTGGACCCGTCTTGGTTCCATGCAAAGGGTGTAGAGCAAGGCCAGCTCTACATCCCTTATAAGCTTGAAGCAGCTCCAGAAGATGTGATCTTTGTACCTTTAACCCAAATGAATTTGGGTCTCAATTGCTTGAGAAGGGAATGAAAGGGTGAAATTTCTAGGGAAGTGTCACAATAATCCTGAGGCCCCTGACCTTAGGAGTGCTAGTATTCTAACAATCTGTTTGTCAATAATCCTAAAGTCTCCTGGCCTTAGGAATATAAGATAGTCCTACAAACATTGCTGATTGTCAGATAAACAATCTTTTGGTTAGTAATAACAAAGTTCCTGAGACAATAAGAAATAGACCACCCCTGAAGCCTATTTGTAAGTCATAAAACTATCAAATAAGTAACATGAAGATCCTGGTCTCTTTAATTTTTTCCTATAAATATATCTCCTTCTGGTTCTTTGCTAAATTCTTTTGTAACTTAGCTTGCTTCAATTGGCGTTACAATTATAATAAACTTTGTCTCTTGACTTGGAGATGGGTTTGAGCCTGCAAATTCTGTAAAGACACCTTACAACGCCAGTCTGAAATCCCAACTTTTGGTGTCTCCTTTGAACTTCAATACTTCCTTCTTCCAAAGTTCTAAAGTTCTCCTTGGACCAATGGGAAATAGATATGGCAGAAAGGTCCTTTCTCTCCTACCCCTAAATGGTAATTCCTTCTCAGGAGTTCAGCTAGGATACTTTCTCCTCTCCAATGTTGGGCACATTCCAAATAGTTTGATGGCTCTATATAGAATTCTATAACCAGCCCCCAATCTAAACAGACTTCCTATCACTTCTAAGGAAAAGTCCAGGTCTCATTTACATCTAGCAAACAAGTGAAATGTGTTCTAACCTAATAAATATATCAAGGCTAAATGGAATGAGATCATTTTGACCCCATGCTTACATATAGCTCATTAATGTGGATACTCCTTCCAATAGAGCAGTACTTTCCCATTCTTAACCATGATTTCCAAGAAAACTTACATAAGGCAACAACCTACTGTGAGAGCACCTTCCTTTTAGGTCCCTTGATATTCTATTGTAGAGGGTCACAGTCAGTGGGGGATCTCTGGAAAAGGTATAAGACCCTTCAGCCCAGAGAAAACCTGCTAACAATGTCTGTTTCAGATCCCCATCTCCCCTAAGGGCTCTCTGCCTTCCTGAGAAGTCAGGGGGTGGTGACAACCTGTGTGTGTTTGAAGCAGAATGATAACAGGTGGAAGTGATACCAGGTGACAACTACAATAGCAAGTTGTTTATATGGTCCCACGTGCACAGTGTTGTTTTTGTTACATTATATAAAGGGGAAGGTCCTTGAAATAAACAGACTCCATTTTCCCACCATCCTTGGGAGTCCCACCTCATCACTTCTCCACTAGGAAGGTATATCTTAATCACCCTGATGTGGGGGCTCTAGAAAGCAATGGTACATTTTGTCACCCCAACTTGGGGGCTCTAGAAAGCAGGACACAATATCCTGTAACAATGTGGAATGTTACACACATACACACACACACACACATATAATACATATAACAATTTGTCATTTTATTATATGAGCAACCCATCTCCTTTTTTCAATCATATATCTCTTTGATGGTATCTTTTAGGTCAATTTTTGCATAAATCCATCATTGCTAATATGTGGCAGGCTCTTTATGCCCATTATGTGTTCTCCATTCAGCACTGGATGACCTGTTTTGATTACTTAGAAGGTGTGCTATCCCATGATTTGTAGGTATATAACATCACTAGAAGAACGTTGGTATTAGAAAGTTGGGAGTTTTGTTTCAGGTCATTTGTAACAACACTGAACCATTCTAATATATTGCTAGTGGGATTAGTATAGATAATTTGGAAAAAATATGCATCGTGAGTCATAAAACTGACCATATCTTTCACTCCAGAAATACCAGAAATTCCATGTCAAAAATATCATAAAAAGAAACAAAGGATCTAATTTTACAAAAATATTCATAGATGCTTTAATTATAGCAAAACAAATCAAAATAATCTGTGAAAATGGCTGAGCAAATTATAATATATTAATGTAATAGAATCTTATGGTTTCATAAAAAGATAAATATGAAGCATACAAGAAAATGTGGAAATATCTATATTAGCAATACAAGCAAAAACAGAAAAAAAACAAAATTATATTATCATAATTATTACTATATTTTTGTCTGCCTTTAACATTTTTTTCAAGATGTTTTGGTTTTTACAATTACATTTCTTAAAATAAAGAAATACAGAAAGGACACCTCAACCATGGCAGAATCTCAAGTATGTTTGGGGACACATTATAATTTTTTTTGCATGTTGTTGTTGCTGTTAATTTATTTCTATCTTGTTAAAGTCCATAAGATTTTCATTATCATATGATTTTGATCTTGCTATTCATTTTTATTTCATTATTTTTGGTTGTCATGTGCTATACATCTAATTTTTAAGTACTGCAAAATTTCTCAAATTTATTTACATCCACTCTTATATTTGATTATCTGCTCATTTCATTATCTATATCAGCAGCTATCCAAGACAAATTTACTGATGAAACAACCAAATGGTTGCATATAATAATATGGACAATAGATATATTTATCCTTTTGATATTTCCTATGTATTTATGTAGGCTAAATTCTTTTGACTGATTATGGATCACAATTAAAAAGCTCTGCAATATTCCCAGGTCTGATGCAGTCAATATGTCGTTTGCAAATAGAAGTATCTGTAGAAATCACTATCTATAAAGAAAATGTTCTTCCATTTGAACTCTGTGCTAGTCCTTGTTCATAACGGCACAAAATCTAGCTAACATATGTGTCCCTATTTAGAACCTCAATTGTTTTTAATGACTGTGGCACTTAAAAAGTTGGAGAGACACAATTTCTGAGTAATTTAATCATTTTATTAATAATGTCAGTATGCTTTATAATGAAAAAGATGATCATTTGACCATCTCTTTTAAATCAAAGATTCTTCACAGTGCTAGGTTCTTGATTTAAATGCCCTTGGAAGAATAAGTGGCAATCAACTCTGATTGGTTAACAATTAATGAGAGAATGAATATTACAATAAGAGACTGGGCTATATCCCAATGAGGATGTTGGAGTAATGACTTAAATCATCCAAGTTGTGGTCAAAGAGATTTATCAATTTACATATCACTTGTCTGAAAAAAGGGAGAATCCACATTTTCTCAGACCTGTAAGCAACACAATAAGCAGGAATGTACCCATTAACTAAACTTAGAGTTTTATTTATTGTCTTTGATTAGAACTAAGCCACCCTGGCTGGGTAAGTCTTTTAGAAAGATTTCCCCCACTAGTTGATTTCTGAATGAGGAAGTAGAAAATTAGTTATTAATATGAAAGAGAAATAATCATTTCTTTCATGATAAAAGGGTCAGATATTCATTGTAGCACTTTTTGTGTAGCATGTATTGAAAACAAAGTAGAGAGGAATGGCTAAAGAAATGACGATACATAAATGTAATAGAATATTACTCCATTCTTTTTTTAAAAGTGGCAAATACGAAGGATTTAGAGAAACAATAGAAGGCATGTGAAATGATACAAAATGCCATAAACAGATCCAGAAAGACATTATACTGTAAACAATGATTGATGTGAATTCTGAAACCAGCTTATTCTGTTCCCTTGCCAAGAAACGCTAAACAACCCATCCAGCTTCTATTATCAGTACAAAAAGGGTCAGCTTTCTCAGACTATCTTATCATAGTTAAGATAGTCATAATGTGAACTTTATCAACCATAATTATATTCAAAAAAGAAACTAGTTCTCCCAGAATATCTTGTTAGCCTGGTAAAAACAACTCAGTTTCCCCAGGCTGTGTTAAGACAGTCTCAAAAAATATCCTCGTCACTCCCTAGATCCTGCCTTTATTTCTTCCTCCTCTTTCTAACCATAAAAAGTCATTTCCTTCAAAAGCATGTTACAAAATCATCTTTGGGTTTTATCCATGATCTTTTCTCATGAATAAAGGTACCTTTTGGCAAAAGAGAAAATCATTGTGATTTTGTTACAGTGCCTTGCACTTTACAAAGGAGGAATTGCCCTCCCAATTCTCATCAATGGCCACAAGAACATAAAAAACAATGAAACAAAACTAATCACTGGGTCATTATTTATAATGACCAAGTTTGGCCCTGAATAAGAGATTTAAAAATTCTCTTCCCAACTAGGATACTAATGCACTGTTGGTGGAATTGTGAAATGATGCAACCATTCTGGAGAGCAATTTGGAACTATGCCCAAAGGGCTGTAAAACTAAGCATATTCTTTGATCCAGCAGTGCTACTACTGAGTTTGCATCTGAAAGAGATCATAAAGAGGAAAAAGCACCCACATGGGCAAAAAAAATGTTTGTAGCAGCCTTTTCTGTAGTGGCAAAGAAGTAGAACCCTATCAAGTAGGGAATGGCTGAATAAATTATTATATATGAATGTAATGGAATATTATTCTATAAGAAAAGATGAGCAAGCTTATTTCAGAAAAGCCTGGGAAGGCTCAGATGAATTGATGCTAAGTGAAGTGAGAAGAACCAAGAGAACACTGTACACAGCAACAAGAAGATTATGGGATGATCTACTGAATTTGGCTCTTTTCAACAATGAGATGCTTCAAGGCACCTCATTGACTTATCATGAAAAAGCCATCTGCATCCAAAGAGAGAACTATAGAGAGTGAATGTGGATCAAAGCATAGTATTTTCATCTTTTTTATTGTCATTCTTTGCCTGCTTCTTTTTTTTATTTGTTTTTTCTCTTTTGATATGATTTTCTTGTGCAGCATGATGAATATGGAAATATGTTTAGAAGAATTACACATGTTTAATCTATATTAAAATGCTTGCTATCCAGAGGAGTAGAACTAGAGAGAGGGAGAAAAAATGGGAACACAATGTTTTGCAAAGGTGAATGTTGAAAATCATCTTTTCATATGTTTGGGAAAATAAAATATTTTTTAAAAAAAGGAAATGCACTTCTCTCCTTATTGGGGTACCATGTCACATAAAGATATGGTCAGTTTCAGTTGCTTTCTTAATTTGTTACAACATAAAGCTCACTGGATACCATATGATAAGCACAGAGAAATCTTGCACACCTTATTGTCAGTTGGATGACTACAAAGATGTTGTTTGCTATAGAATGTCATTTGTGAAAGCATGCACATTATCATATCAGATCTTCATCAAAGGTGCTGTCAAAACATGTAAAATGCTGTCATGAAGATTTGTGTAAAGATGAGAAAGTAGGCATCTATGTTGACATCTATCTTCTCTATAGCCTTTTAAAGTAGTGATCCATGATTTTTCAAACAAGTTTTATTGATGCCTTTGTTTTTATTTCAGCCACTTCTGGATATATAACTTCACTTTATTCCCATCTTTGCCTTCTTTTATGTTATTTCTACTTTGTGCAACATAGCAGACTATAATGTTGAGTCCAGACTCCTCATTTATTGATGGAAAAACAGTTGGTTGTTAAAATTTTGACAGATCTTTTTCATCTTCCAGTTTCATTTTTATGTGATCTTACTTAATTGGGCCTCGTTTTTTTCATAAATGTTTGCTCCTTCCACTCCTTGCTATGGTATAAAGCAATGTGGTCAATCTCATTTCAATCATATCCAACTCTTTATATTCCCATTTGAGGGATTTCTTAGCAAAGATATTGGAGTGGTTTGCCATTTCCTCATCCAACTCATTTTAAGATGAGAAAATTGAAATAAACAGGGTAAAATGACTTGCCCAGTGTCGCACACATAGTGTCTGAAGCCAGGTTTGAACTCAGGTCTTCCTAATTCCAGGCCTAATACTTTATCCACTATGCCACTTTAGCTGCCCAATAAGGCAATGTTGTTCACAAAACAGATAAACTGAGTGGAAAAAACTCAAGGGTTTTTTTTAGACCTTTCATTTTACATAGAGTATATTCATCTTTTCCTTTCTCCCTCCAAAACGAAACAGAACAAAACCTACCTTTGATTACTTACATTGATAGTAGAAAACAAGTCTCTCAGGTGATTGCACTATTCCAAAATCTTCAAATACATTACTTAAAATTCAACATAAAATCAGTTCAAATAAATCCAAGAAACATGTACAAAGGACAGTTTGTGTGAGAATCATGGTACTAGTCACAACAAAATGTAAAAAGAAAAACAAAACAATCCCTGCCCTCATGAAGCTTTTATTCACCGTATAAAATTTTTTTAAACCCTTATTCTTCTTCAGATATACACAATTTATTTTTCTTTATCAATGTTTTATAATCCATAAACCAAAACAATTATGAAATCATCCAGACCTGATGAGAGAAAGGAAAGGCACAGTGTTCCCTTTAAATGAATTTACAGGCCCAAAAACCTAGATTGATAAATAAAAGGTTTATTGTAGAAATTGGAAGTAAAGCTCAGTTAGAAAGATGCCAGGGCCGAAGGTGGCCGCTGGGCGGGCAGGAACTCTTACATGGCCAGAAGAATATCATGTGTTGGGGGGGAGGGCTCCTGCAAAGAGAGAGCTCCAACTTGGCTCTTTTTTACCTAAAAGGGGTTTTGTGGGCAGTACCCCAAGTTCTGGCGGGAAGAAATGGTTTGTGGGGGCTGAGAAAACCCAAGCCAGCTCAGATCCGGTGGGGGCTGGGCCCAGATATTCAGCCATGGGGGTTGGGAAATGAGAAAGGAATCTTGAAGGGACCTCAACCCCCATCACTATCTACACTGAATCCCTGAGCTTATTTATACTTCTCCAGTTCAGATCACACATAATTCCCATAGCAATTCATATCAGTATTTGAATTCTAAGTAGCCTGACTGTCTCACTGCTATAGCAAGCCCCAGGTCAAATCAGCTACACCACCTTTGTCCTCATTCAGAGATTCTGCCAAGACCTGTTCTGCCTTGTTTGTTTTCAGGAGAGCTGACAATTCCTGGACTTTAGTCTTTTACTACTCTCTATTGATCTCAGGTGCCTCCAACCACGAGTCTATCAGCTGTAGCCTTTGCCTCTATTCTTGGCTTCTTTTGACCCCATCATCTCATAAAAACCTTTTCTTCCTATTTTCTCCACTCTTTCTACTTGTCTGGTCATGTGTTCTGAGTACAAGGAATTAGGGGAAAGTGAGACAGCTTCCTCTACAAACATTCTCCTAGAGGAAAGAAGGAAATAGAATTCAATTCAATTTAACTCATCAAATGTATTCCATTCCAGCTACAATGCAAAGCACTGTCCCAGGCACTAGAAATCAAAAGGTAAAAAGGAAACAATTTCTGCCTTCATGGAGTTTATATTCTACTGAAGGAATGGGGAAAAGGAGGAAATGTGTCAGCTCACATTTCTTTTTATAACTTTTTTTGTAGTCATTCAGGTATTTCAGAAGTCTCTGACTATTGTGGCCCCATTTGGAGTTTTCTTGGCAAAGATCCTGGAGTGGTTTACCATTTCCTTCTCCAGCTCATTTGACAGATAAGGAAACTAAGGCAAATAGATCAGGTGATTTGCTCAGGGTCACTCAGCTAGTAAGAATTTGAAATTTGTTGTGCCATAGTTCCCTTTTATTGTCCTGACTTGGTTTCCCTAATTGTCCTGACTTAGTTTCCCTAAATTGTCCTGCCTTGGTTTCCCTGAATTGTTCGTAATTGTTCTGCTAAATCCTTCAACACCACCCCTCCCTCCTAATCATGATGATCCAGATAAAGAGAAAGACCTATCTTAGACATCATCAGGATGTTGGATGCCTACCCCCACCCTACCAGGTTGATAGTCCGTTCCGCTCTCAGTGCTCTGACTCTGCCTTTGCTTCAGTCTACCCCTGTAGCTGAGCCATGTGTGTATATATACTTTCTGGGAAACACACATTAGTGGCTGCATGCTTTGGCCATCAGCCCTGGGGGCAGCATGCCCCCAACACAATTTCTCCATTTCAAATAAAATATTAAAAACTCTCTAATCTCTATCTTGCCTCAATTTCCCTGGCATTACATTTTGGAGGCCCCAGCAAGATATTGGAAAATAAGGGCAGGATTAGAAATTAGAGACCTTCAGGTCTTCATCTTGGTCCTTGGGATGGCTGAGGATCTAGGCTCTTTATCAGGGACAGGCTGGCCCTCTGGATCTCTATAGAGTCTCTGGGAAAGAGACCAGTTTTCAGCTGCAGCCACGCCCAATGGTGGACACCTTCATTTTGGCCACAGATGAGTAAGTCTGGATGTCTTAGGATATAATCTGATCTGTTTACCTGTTCTGTCTGTCTGTGGTAGCATCTGGATTCTCAGAATAATAATGCCGATGGGCATTAAATTCTGAGAAGGGTATCATTCCAAGATGCTGAATGATACCCTCTAGTTTAGGTGTCTCCCAAGACACATCTGGTCTGATCTGATTCTGAGTGCCTTTTTGGGCACTCTCTGGTTATATGTGTTAAATGTTTTGTTTTGTGTTGTAACTGTGCAGTCTGTTTCTGTGTGATTTGTGTTCTGCGTTCTGTGTGACATATCTGTTTTGTTAGTTAAAGAGTTCTGCTAAAGGTTTAAGAACAATGATTAAGAATTGGTTATTTCAATGTTGCAACTGTGCTTAGTATAAAAATTGCTTGTAATTTCTAACTCCTTAACCTGTTGCACTGATCTGTAGGTAAAAAGAACAGACAAGCTTGGCTTTTTAAAAACTGGCAGATGGTTTTTCCTTGGAGCAGGTTTTCAACGCCTGCTAAAATAAAGGGCAATAAAACCTTGTCTGATTGAAACTCAGGCAGGAGAAAACATTTGATTAAGAATTTTAGGATGATTCTGAAATTGTTGGAAATAATTTTACTGTTGCCTAGGCAGGCTAGAGTTGGTTATCTTTTAATATAAGATCTTAAGAACGATGGCTTGTTAAAGTGAAATTCTGTTAACTTTCCTGAAAGGGGTCACGTGCCTCTAATTAGGTAAAATATGTTACCTCTGAAATATATTGGTAATTTGATAATACTATAAGCTATATTTTAAATCCATCTCTGCTGGACATGTGGGTTTTATGGAGTCATTTAGCTATTTACTGTATTGTGAATCTTAAAAGTTTTGAAGGGAAAAGGAGAGGAGAATGCGGGTGATTTGTAGAAGCAATTAAAGGTTTGCATGATTTTAGGAAGTAAGAGAAAGTATTAGGAAGGTATTAAGAGGAGAAAGAAGAGGTGGGGGAGGGAGAAACATGAGAGGATCTTTTGTCTTCAAAAGTGAAGAATAAACTCATCACCCCCGCATTGCTCTCTGCTAGTTTAGCAATGGGAACATCTAGTTATAAAGGTTGTAGAGTTGGGAATTGGTTAAAGTATGTAGCAAGAGGGAAAGAGGAAATTGAGTAGAGGGCCGAGAAGCATGGTGGAGTTAGGAGAAAAGCCAAGGGGAATAGGGGAAGGGTGGAAAGGAGTCCATGTGAAATCCCCTTCCCCCAATTAAGCCTGTTATAGAAGGGCAGCCATGTGGAAACCCACCCACCCCCAAGTGTGTTCCAGACAATTTCTGTAGAAGTTTGGATTTGGCAAGTGATTTTAGAAGATTGGCCCACTTTTAAGTTAATTGACTGAATATTTGTTTTTTTTTTTGGTATATAGTGGTTTCCTTGGTTAAGGAATATGGTCATAAATGTGATCCATAATTTGGTAGGGCTATTTCTAAAAGTTTAATTGATATATTTAAGAATCTTTCAGATTCTCTTATGTGGTATTAGGATATTCTGTATAAGTTTTAATTGATTATATTGGGTCATTCTGAAATTATTTAAAGAGTCTTCAAAAATAATAGTTTTTTCTTTGTCCTTTTGAAAATGTTTCTGTTATGGACAATATGCAATTTGGAAATTTTTCTATGTATTGGGTATTTTTAAAGCAAAATGATTTGTATAATGTTCAACTTATATCTATTTGGGTATGAAAAATGTGAAC
Organism: Sminthopsis crassicaudata; assembly: GCF_048593235.1. Lineage (NCBI taxonomy): Eukaryota > Metazoa > Chordata > Mammalia > Dasyuromorphia > Dasyuridae > Sminthopsis > Sminthopsis crassicaudata. Next base: position 434,672,708 of record NC_133619.1, on the reverse strand, counting down.
CTACTGGGACAAATTTTTTATTGTTAAGGTCATGGTAAATATCTGGTTGGGATTTATCTGAAACTTTGGTTAATGGGATTTGTTATTGGAGGTAAAATTTTCTTGGGCTTATAGTTAATACTATTTGGGAGTTTTAAAACCCCATCCTCTGATGTGCTGAAGATTGAGTTTTAACTGCTTATGTATGTTATAGTTATGTCCCTGCATTTTTTTCTCCATTGACTGATTTCTATTATCAGAGCAATGGTCAATAGAAATTGTTAATGCAAGTCAATTATGTCATACCTTGCTGTTTCCAATCTGGTTATATGTAATCATTATATCTTAAATACTTGGGCAAATAAGTACTTAGCCTGGTCATCTATCTGTTACTGGGTATTGTGTCTATGATATTCAAGTGTTTTTAAAGAACAATTAACAGTGGTCTTTGAGACCTAACCGCTGGGTTTTGGGGAGGGGATGGGGGGGGACTATAGCTGACAACCTTTTGCCTGTCCTGTGAAACAAGGATGTCTCCTTACATGGGAAGCTGTTGGCCAATCTATTCTGGCTTCCCCACATCTTATAGCAGTCCTTGGGGGCCAATCTTTCTATCTCAGACTATTCTAACCTTTATTTGTTAGATTTGTGTCTTTTTTCCCCTAGATTTTGGTCAAACTACAGCTATATCTGAGACCTAGATCAGCTTTGGCAGCATACCACACCACACCCATCCCCCTCCCTGGACTGAGCATCTCCAGCCATCCTAGGCCTGAAGCAGTTCTGAATGGGGCACCATTGCTCCTGCTTCTAATATACTTTGGATTGGCAGAATTTGGGACTGGTTGATGAATGATGTCAAATTACTGTGTTTTTAAGATTTGGGATGAAAATTGTTAAAATTGTTTAACTGTTGCTGTTATGTTTGAGGGATTTTTAGGAAACCCTACTGTACTAGTCTGTTATGTATAGGAATTTTGATTTATTCATGGGATTTATATGTGGGATGGTTATTTGACAATTCCGTAAGGTGAGAAAAAAAGGGAGGAAGAGATAGGAAATTGGGGAAACTGGTGAATTTTTTTCTCAAAATACCTGAAAGAATGGGACCCCTAGTTTCTATTCACTCTGCCTTAGGCACTTCTGTCCTACCCCCTATCTGACTAGTTCAGATTGAATTGGAAGTCCTTTAAGCAGTCCTTTTTGTTTTTTACTCCTTGCTTAAATTTACTGGACTATGATTTGCTGGTTATGCTTTAACTTTGAAATCCCTTATTCTGCTGGAATTGTCCTGGCAGACTCAGTTTTGGGGATTATTTTTTAGAAACAACTAGAAATCAGAAACCTCTCTTGGGATGGCATTCTCTCTGATCTGTTTCTCCACTCCTGATACCCCCATTCCTTAATTAGTATTTCAGCATTCTCAAAGGACCTTGAAGTTGAATATCAGGCCTCTAAAAGTTCAGGGTCTGCCTACCTTGAACTGTGCATACTCTGATAACTCTGCTCAGAAATCCAGATGCTTTCTGTAGCCTAGCAGCAGCATCTGTTCTTCTGATAGGGGACAGGTAGAACTATTCCAATTCCCATTTTTCCCCCTTTGGAGTCCCTAACAGACTTGGGGTACCCCTCTTAGGATGGGCAGCAGAACTGTCTTGAGCCCTGCTGCTCCCTATATAAGCAAAAGCTAAGTTAAGTGCTCAAATGACTGCAGATCACTTAATTCACTGTCCATCTCAAACTGGACTCTCTGGCTGAGATGCTCCAGGACTGCAGAGGACCTGACATGCTTGCAACAGGGAGCCTTTATGTTGCTGATTAACTCTGGGGTTATCAGGGAGAGACTTGTTTTTGCCATAAGTCCTTGCATTTTTCTAGTTTTATTTTGGTTTATTTGCTTTATATAGAGTTGGTCAAAATTATGGTGCTAGACCTTCTAGGTATCAAGAGGAAGGTGAGTCAATGATTTGAATATTCAGAAGAGAGAGTGTGGAATGTTGTGTCACAGTTCCCTTTTATTGTCCAGACTCAGTTTCCCTAATTGTCCTGACTTAGTTTCCCTAAATTGTCCTGCCTTGGTTTCCCTGAATTGTTCCTAATTGTTCTGCTCAATCCTACAACACCACCCCTCCCTCCTAATCATAATGATCCAGATAAGGAGAAAGACCTATCTTAGGCATCATCAGAATGTTGGATGCCTCCCCTCACCCTATCTGGTTGATAGTCTGTTCCACTCTGCTCTGCCTCAGTCTATCCCTGTAGCTGAGCCATGAGTGTATATATACTTCCTGGGAAGCACACATTAGTGGATAGATGCTTTGGACATCAGCCCTGGGGGCAGTTGAATTTGAATTCAGGTTCTCCTGACTCAGCACTCCATTCACAGTGACATCTAGCTACTATCCTTTATGGTGTTTCAATCAGCTTGTTACTTTTCTTTTCTTTTCTTTTCTTTTTTAACTCCTCTCTGTATATTTATTTAGAGGTATAGATTAGCATTAAAAAAAAAATACCCAAAACACTTCCTCCGCTTAATAAAGTTTTTTTAAAAACCTATCCTTCTAGAATGAACTCATTGAAAAAAGATGATGTAAATAAACTTTCTGGGTTCTAGACAAAGTATATGGAGAGTTGAGAAAAGAACTTGAAAAAGAACCAGAGGAATGAGAATGTTTTTGGCCAGCTGAGTAAAACACATTAGCAAGCAGACATAACCACTCACGTGTTCTATGCATTGGCTATAAATGAGTCCTTTTGAATTTCCTCTATTCTACAAAAGGAAAGCATTAGGCAAGAAAAAACAAAAGTGGTAATACAATCCATTTCCAAGAAGCTTCAGATTAAACCAGACAAGTCAAAGGAATAATTTATGGTCTAAAAAACTGTGGTTCCCTTTGGTAGGCAATCTTCCCTACCCCCACCTTTTCTCCAAAGAATTTTTTAATGTTTTATGATCAAAACATTTCTAAACTCCAACAGTAACCATAGCCAGCAGTGAACAATATCATTTCATTCCTCTCATATTTCCCTTTCTCCTTCTTCTCCCCACCCTTCTCCCCACCCCTACCATTTTTTGTCTTCAGAGGATGATTTTTATTTTCCTCGCACTGAAGTTTGCTTATCAGAGTCTCAGGATTATATGTTTGGAATGCCACAAAATAGCATAATCTCTTGAAAAACTTTCACCAGTTTAGTCCATCCTTGTTAAGAAATTGAGAATGATTTATAAGTAGCTTGTAATACAAAAGTACTTAGCACAGTACCTGACAGTAAGAGCTATATAAATGTTAGCTATTATTATTGTTATTGTATGCTCCATTTGTATTAAATTTTCTACCTGATCTCTTAACTTTTTTTCTGTTTCTTCTTTTAAAACATGTCTAATATGGAAATATATTTATTATGATTGTACATATATAACCTATTGTGTGTGGCTCAGAGAGAGAGGTGAGTGACCACTATATAATAAAATAGTTGAAGATATCTCTAAGAGCAAAACAAAGGTTTATTATATATTCTTGAGAAGCAGGTGTCACTCTAGTGGAACAAACAATGGAAGGGAGGAGACAGCAGATTATAGAGACAGAACAATACATTAAATAGTCCCTAACACAAATCCCTCCCACCACTGACCCTCATCCTCATTAGCTGAAGATTTCACATTCTAAACACGGGAACTATCCCAGGAAAGTGAGCTTTGGCCAATAAGAGTATAACTACCCATATTTGGTTTATAGGTTGAGGTAGGAAATGAAGATGCCATGGAAGAATAGGAGGAAGGGGAGGCAGGAATGTCCTAATGGATGTTGGTTCAGGCCTACACCAACTTTGGGATTGGTGAAGCCTTATTCAATTTTCACAATTGTCTGAGAGATCTCACTTCATCTCATTCATTTGCTGTCTTAGGGAAGGGGGTAAAAAGAAGGAAAAAATATTTGAAACTCAGTGTATATAAATATATATATATATATATACATATATATATGTATGTATATATGTATGTATGTATGTATATATTCTACCAAGTCATTGCCTAATTTCTATTAGATTCAACCTAATTTGAGAAGCTAGGTGGCATAAGGGATAGAGCACCGGAAGCCTTATAGTCTTGAGTTTAAATATGACCTCAGACACTCACTAGCTATGTGACCCTGGGTAAGTCACTTAACCCTGTTTGCCTCAATTTCCTCACCTGTCAAATGAGCTGGAGAAGGAAATGGCAAACCACTCCAATATCTTTGCCAAGAAAATCTCAAATGGGATAATGAAGAGTAGTAATAACTTTTACTCAGAAAGGACTGAACATCAAAATATAATAAATGTAAGTCATTGTAAGTCCTGGGACATATTAGTGAATAAGTAATGTAGGAATATATTATAGAGCAGAGTTTGGATTTGCCATGTTAAAAAGAGGGAACCTTTGAAGGATTTTGAGTATGGAATGAAATTTTTTTAAAAACCCCAAGCCAAGGCACTGCCCTGACATTAAAGGTTTATATTCTGACAAGGTAAGACATGGGTTGTAGACACATTTTTATCCAATTGTTTTTTTACTTTAATTTTATTTTAGGAGGATGTGGTAATATATATTACCCTTTATGATGATATTTCAGGTGAAGGAAAAGAAAAGGAGAAGATTATCATGTTAAGTAGAAAACACATACAATTCAAATGGGGGATTAATTTATACTAAGTACCTATGTGATTGTGGGTAAATTAATTTTTCAGACCTTCACTTTCCCCATCCATAAAATTAGGAGATCAAACAAGTTTTTTCTTACAGAAGTGTACCCTTCTGCTGCCCTTGTTGCTGACATACATTTTTCCCCCAGGAACCTCCATATCATAGTTGTTCCCACAACCAAACCAAAGATCATTCTATTGAGCTGCTTTCTATAGAATGGTGTGTCTTAGAAGTAGTATATTTCCACTCACTGGAGATCTTCAATTTAAAAAAGACTGGATAACCAATTCTATTAAGTGCTGTAGACTGAGGTTGAACTAAGTGGTCAAAGAGGTTCTTCTTGACTCTTAAATTCTTTTATTCTGCCCCTTTTATCTCTAAGATTCTATTATTTCAGTTGGTTAAACTGAGCATGTAAAACCCATAAAGAAATAAATAATAAAAGTTCGTGGAGTGGTATTCAGGAATATTGGTAAATCTGATTACTGGTTTTATTCTTTGGAGGAGATTTTTCTGGAGGAACTAAGCCTGGAATTGTGAAATGATTTCAAAGAGTTGGGAAATAAAATATAGAAGAAGGGAAAAGGTATTTTTATGGACTCTTAGGTTTAAAAAAGGGCTGAGTCAGGAAAAAAAACAGCTATGATACAATGGAATGGAATGAAGAACTGGCCAATAAGTATACAGAGTGCCCAGTTGATGAAATCCCCATGTGTTCTTTGGAGTATGACATTCTGCACATACTCATGAGTACTAGGCTTACTTTACAAAAAGAAAATTAAGAGGACATTCAGGAGGCCTAAGTGCTAATCCTAGCTCTGCCTCCAACTTGGCTTTGTGATCTTAAGCAAATCTTTTTACTTGGCAAAACTGGACCTTGGTTTGTTTATCTGTAAAATGAATAGGTTGGTACCTTCCAGTTCTAAATATTACCATCTCATGATCTGTATAGGCTGTATCATTTAGTCTTTTAAAATCTGATCCATCCCTATTCAAATAATGTGTTTGTGTTTTCATTAGGCAGCTTCACTGCTATTCAAATTCTTCTCTATCTCCAATCCATTCCATATTTACCTGTGTTACACCCCAAATTCAGAGAGTTCTTTTTTTTCTTCCATCCTTCACAGATACTTTAGAAAAAATATATATATATTGTAAGACCAATAAGTTAAATAAATTAATAAAATATATATTGTAAGGTCAATAAATTGGACTAAAGCCACACATGATTTGGAATGGATCATTGCTTATCTCACTGGATTGTTATTTTTTTCCTAGGAAGTATCAAATGAGTTCATATATATAAAGGTCTTTGTAGCCCTTAAGTACAATATAAATGTCTAATCTTATTGTTATTGTGACTTGTCCAAAGCACCAGTCTTGGGAACAGCAATGCTAATGTTATATAAAGTTAGGGTAATTGAGAAATGCTTCAAAGTGAATTCTTTTTTTTTTAAATTTGCTCAAGGTCATACTATGTTAATTAAGATTTGACTTAAATAGACCACCCTGAGGAAGCAGTCTTCCAAAACCATTTCTACTCAGTTGCATCTAAATAATAGGTTTGTAGTTTATTATTACTTCTTTCAGTTGCTTTTGATCTACTAGAGGCTAGAATGCTTTAAAATTATCTGGAAAAACTGGTTTAAATGACCTAGTCTGGCCTGGTAGAGCAACAATATAAGGATTTGAAAGCTGTTTGGTTTTTTGTCCCCTGTAGTGTTTTCCTTTCTCAAATATGTTTCCCTATTTTCTCAGTTTTCTTCCTGATTGCTCTTCTCTTTTCACCTACTTTTGCAGTTCACTGGTTTTATAAAGCTAGCCTTCTTAGCAATCTGTGTATTGAGAAGGAAAGGAAATCGGGGGTATGGGAGTAGGTAACAAGGATTGAATCCATTCCAAATATGAGCTATTTGGGATTTTCTTTTTCCCAACATTGTCTAGAACTTCTTTGACAAGTGACCATGTCAAAAACCGTAGATGCTTGTTACTACTATAAAGTAGTCAAAGATAGGCAAGAAAAAGAATGGTGCCTTCATCTTTATTAGAATGATGATTTCTTTCCTTTAAGAAGTGTTGTGATCTGGGATTTTTTCTATAATAGAGACTGAAAAGGATTGAAGTTCAATTGTAGACTCCCCTGAAAAAATTGCAAAGAACCCCTTTCTACCTTCATTAATTACAAAATAGACAGATCTGGCCGAGTCATTTAACTGATCTCAGATTTAGTTCTCTCTTCTATAAAAAATAAAAGGTTGGCCATGATGTCTTCCTCAAAGGTGCCTACTAAGACTAAATCTATGATCCTCTGGTCTTCAGTAGATTAAATCTACTCTTTTTGTAGGACTTAATTGTTTATTTCATACAAATTACAATTATGCTATAATGTGTATAAGTCATTTCAAAGAGTGAGAAGAATCTTCTGTGTTTCTGTTTTGGATTTTAAAACAGAGCCATGAATTGAATCTCAGGTCTGCCACTTGTCACCTATGTGAACTTAAGCAGATGAGAATAATGAATCTTCCTGAAAAGATCACATTTGTTTGAATTTATACTATTCAAAATTATAATTATGTAAAATATTGTCATTGATTCCTGCTCAGTGGAAATATGCAGTGTAGATTTGAATAATCCTACCACTACATGTAATTCAATATTTTCACTAATCAGAACCTCACTGTTAAATGAATTTTTTTTTTAACTTGAGGCAATCAAAATTAAGAGACTTGCCCAAGACCACACAGCTAGGAAGTATTGTCTGAGGGCAGATTTGAATTCAAGTCCTCTTGACTTCAGAGCTGGTGCTCTATCCACTGCACCACCTAGCTGCCCCTGTTAACTTACTTTAACTTTTTTGAGACTCACTTTAATCATCTGGAAAATAAGTTGGACTAGAAGACTTATAAAGAACCTTTCATTTCTAAATTTGTGATACTATAAAATAATGTTGCTTTTCAGTTATTTTAGTAATGTCTGACTCTTCCTGAACCCATTTGGGTTTGTTTTTTGTTTTTTGGGTTTTTTTGGCAGAGATACAAGAACAATTTGCCATTTCCTTCTCCTTCTCATTTGACAGATGAAGAAACTGAGGCAAACAGAGTTAAGTGACTTCCTCAAGGTCACACAGCTAGTAATGTCTGGGGCCAGGTTCAAAATCATGAAGATGACTCTTCTTGATTTTATGTTCAGTGCTCCATCTGCGGTGTCACGTAGACGCCCTGTAGTTAAGACCTGAGTTCAAATCCAGCTTCAAATTCTCACTAGCTGTATGATCCTCGGCAAGTCATTTAAACTCTGTTTCCCTCAGTATCCTCAATTGCAAAATGGTAATAATAGCATAAAACTGACTCCTGCAGGGTTGGGAAATATGTGTATGTGTATATGTACATATATATATATATATACATACACACACATGTGTATGTGTATATGTACATATATATATACATACACACACATAGATATACATATATATGTACGTATATGTATATCATATATATATGTACGTATATGTATATCATATATATGTACGTATATGTATATCATATATATATATATATACACACATATCCATAATGCTATTAATATTAGATAACATTCTATATCTTTCTCACCTTTATACATTTGTTTCCTATATCTTACATATTCTTCCTTCTTAGTTCTGTCTCTTGGAATTTCTTGCTTTCTTCATGCCTGTTGTGTCACTTCTTTCAAAAAAACTTTTCCTTATTTCCCCAATCATTGGCACTTTCTCCAAATTGTTTTATGTTTAGTTTGTACATAATCTATACTTTATTTATATGTGAATAGTTGAATGTGAGCTCTGTAAGGTCAGGAAGTGATTCGCTTTTGAATTTGTGACTCCAATGCCTAACCTAGTGCCTGACATATGGTATTTAATAAACACTCGTTAATGGAAGGATAAGAGGAAAAAGTTGGGATTAACCAGTTTTCCACCAATAAAAGAACAAGCATTTCTCTTTTTTATAGCTTTTTATTTATTTACAAGATATATGCATGGGTAATTTTTCAGCATGGACAGTTGCAAAACTTTTTGTTCCAACTTTTCCCCTCCTTCCCTCCACCCCCCCTCCCCCAGATGGCAGGCTGACCAATATATGTTATATATGTTAAAGTATAAATTAAATACAATATATGTATACATGTCCAAACAGTTATTTTGCTGCCCAAGAAGAATCAGACTTTGAAATAGTATACAATTAACCTGTGAAGGAAAACAAAAATGCAGACGGATAAAATAGAGGGATTGGGAATTCTATATAGTGGTTCACACTCATTTCCCAGAGTTCTTTCACTGGGTGTAACTAGTTCAATTCATTACTGCTCTATTGGAACTGATTTGGTTCATCTCATTGTTGAAGAGGGCCAGGTCCATCAGAATTGATCATCATATAGTATTGTTGTTGAAGTATATGATGATCTTCTGGAACTGCTCATTTCACTCAGCATCAGTTCATGTAAGTCTCTCCAGGACTTTATGAAATCCTTCTGCTGGTCATTTCTTACAAAATAATAATATCCCATAACATTCATATACCACAATTTATTCAGCCATTCTCCAATTGATGGGCATCCACTTAGTTTCTGGCCACTACAAAGAGAGCTGCCACAAACATTCTTGCCCATACAGGTCCCTTTCCCTTCTTTAAGATCTCTTTGGGATATAAGCCCAATAGAAACACAGCTGGATCAAAGAGTATGCACAGTTTGATAACTTTTTGAGCACAGTTCCGAATCGTTCTCCAGAATGACTGGATATATTCACAATTCCACCAACAATGTACCAGTGTCCCAGTTTTCCCACATCCCCTCCAACAACTTTCCCTGTCATTCCAGCCAATCTGACAGGTGTATAGTGGTATCTCAGAGTTGTCTTAATTTGGATTAATAATTAATTAATATTGATTTGGAGCATCTTTTCATATAGCTAGAAATAGTTTCAATTTCTTTGTATGAGAATTATCTGTTCATGTCCTTTGACCATTTATCAATTGAAGAATGGCTTGATTTCTTATAAATTAGAGTCAATTCTCTATATATTTTGGAAATGAGGCCTTTATCAGAACCGTTAACTGTAAAAATGTTTTCCCAGTTTATTGCTTCCCTTCTAATCTTGTGTGCATTAGTTTTGTTTGTACAAAAACTTTTCAATTTGATATAATCAAAATTTTCTATTTTGTGATCAGTAATGATCTCTAGTACTTCTTTGGTCATAAATTCCTTCCTCTTCCACAGGTCTGAGAGGTAAACTATTCTATGTTCCTCTATTTATTTATTTATTTATTTTTCTGAGGCTGAGGTTAAGTGACTTGCCCAGGGTAACACAGCCAGGAAGTGTTAAGTGTCTGAGACCAGATTTGAACTCCAGTCCTCCTGAATTCAAGGCTGGTGCTCTATCTACTGTGCCACCTAGCTGCCCCCCCTCTATTTATTTATAATATCATTCTTTATGCCTACATCATGAACCCATTTTGACCTTATCTTGGTGTATGGTGTTAAGTATAGATCAATGCCTAGTTTCTGCCATACTAATTTCTAATTTTCCCAGCAGTTTTTGTCAAACAGTGAATTCTTATCCCAAAACCTGGGGTCTTTGGGTTTGTCAAACACTAGATTATTAAAGTTATTGACTATTTTGTCCTTTAAACCTAACCTATTCTACTGATCAACTAGTCTATTTCTTAGCCAATACCAAATGATTTTGGTAACCGCTGCTTTATAATATAATTTTAGATCTGGTATAGCTAGGCCACCTTCATTTGATTTTTTTTTTCATTAGTTCCCTTGAAATTCTTGACCTTTTGTTTTTCCATATGGATTTTATTGTTATTTTTCCTAGGTCATTAAAATAGTTTTTGGGGAGTCTGATTGGTATAGCGATAAATAAATAGATTAGTTTAGGTAGTATTGTTATCTTTATTATATTTGCTCTCCCTATCTAAGATCATTTAATATTTTTCCAATTGGTTAAATCTGACTTTATTGTGTGTAAAGTATTTTATAGTTTTTCTCACATAGTTCCTGATTTTTCCTTGGCAGATGGATTCCCAAATATTTTATAGTATCGGTAGTTACTCTACATAGAATTTCTCTTTGTAACTCTTAACTGTTGGATTTTATTAGTGATATATAAGAATGCTTATGACTTATGTGGGTTTATTTTGTATCCTGCAACTTTACTAAAGGTGTGGATTATTTCTAATAGCTTTTTAGTAGAATCTCTGGGGTTATCTAAATATACCATCATATCATCAGCAAAGAGTGATAATTTGGTTTCCTCATTGCCTACTCTAATTTCTTTAATCTCTTTCTCAACTCTTATTGCTGAAGCTAGCATTTCTAATACGATATTGAATAGTAATGGTGCTAGTGGGCAATCTTGTTTTACTCCTGATCTTATTGGGAATGGTTCCAGTTTATCCCCATTAATATGATGCTTACTCATGGATTTAAATAGATGCTACTGATTATTTTAAGGAAAAGTCCATTTATTCCTATACTCTTAAGTGTTTTTAATAGGAATGGATGTTGGATTTTATCAAATGCTTTTTCTGCATCTATTGAGATGATCATATGGTTCTTGTTAATTTGGTTATTGATATGGTCAGTTATATTAATGGTTTTCCTAATATTGAACCAGCCCTACATTCCTGGTATAAATCCTACTTGGTCATGGTGTATTATCCTGGGGATGATTTTCTGTAGTCTTTTTGCTAATATTTTATTTAAAATTTTAGCATCAATATTCATTAGGGAGATTGGTCTATAATTTTCTTTCTCTGTTTTCAACCTATTGGATTTAGGTATCAGTACCCTGTCTGTGTCATAAAAGGAATTTTATAGGACTCCTTCATTCCCTATTTTTTCAAATAGTTTATTTAGCATTGGGGTTAATTGTTCTTTAAATGTTTGGTAGAATTCACATATAAATCCATCTGGTTCTGGGGATTTTTTTCTTAGGGAGTTGATTAATAGCTAGAACAAGCATTTCTTAAGTGTCTACTGAAATTTAGTAGTGTCTTAAGTGTCTACTAAATTTCAGGCTAATACAGCTAGGTAGCATAGTGCATAGAATGCTCAGAGTCTAGTTGTGTGATCCTGGACAAGTCACTTAACCTGTTTGCCTCAGTTTCCTCATCTGTAAAATGAGCTAAAGAAGGAAATGGCAAACCACTACAATGCCTTTACCAAGAAAATCCCAAATGAGATCACAAAGAGATTAATACAACTGAAAAAAGACCAAACTATTAAAGAAAAGGAGAAGGAAGGGCATCATAAAAGGAAATGGTAATCAACAAGACCATGCAAGGCTTTATCATGCATAGATCATACCCTTGAGTTTCCTTCATTGAAAGACTAATAAACCAGAAGAAGAGGGTAAGGGATCAAGAAAAATAATATGTGTTATAGCATTTCACTATAAAAATGCCAGATGTTATCATTATTAATGCTATAAATCTAGGTACAACTAGATTTATAGCAAAGCATTTGATAAAAGTCTTTCATGTTATTCTTGTGGGAAGAATAGAAAGATATGGGCCAAAAAACAGTATGATTACAGGAATTTGGAATTGGTTGAATGGAGAGACCCAAAGCATAGTCATTAATGATTCATTGTCAGCTTGGAAGATTTCCAGTGGAGTGACCCAGTTATCTCTATTTAATATTCTTCTATTTAACATTTTGATGTTGCCCAAGAGAGGTCATTGTGTCTCAAGCTATGACTTCTTGAGATATCTACTTCCCTGCTCCTCTCCCTTGTCTCCAGAGACTTCTTGCAAAAACAGACCAGTCTGTTGAGAGATAATGAGATTAGATTCTTGGGGTTCTACTCTAGGCTAGAGTTCCAAATAGCTTCCTTTCTCTGAAAAACTTAGAAACTTGAAGAGAAATTTAAAAAGGAGGATGAAAGGAAGAAGGGAGGGAAGAAGGAAGGAAGAGGGGAGGGAAGGAAGGAGGGGGGAGGGAAGGAAAAGAAAAGAAAAGGAAGGAAAAGGAAAGAAAAGGAAAGGAAAAGGAAGGAAAGGAAAAGAAAAGAAAAAAACTTAAATTGCCCCTCTCTTCCCCCCAAAAAATTCTAAAATACTTGGAGGTCTCAGGTAATATGTTGCTTGCAAAATCAGGATGGTGATCTCTCAACCAGCAGTCAAAAATCCCCAAGTTTTCCTATATTTTCTGACATATTAAAAACAAAACCAAGATGCCTTTGGATCATCTTTATCTAGCTAAGCATCTGTAGCAAAGTAAATAACAATAGGCAAAACATTTTGAACATCAAAGCAACCTTAGTAATTAAACTCCTTACCTATTGCTGAGAGCAATGAAACAATAGTGAAATAGATTTCCAGAAGCCTATTCAGTCACTCTCATCTTGATTCTCTTAAGAAACTGCACTATGAGCCTTTTAACTTTAGAGGCTATCTCCTGGAAAGAGTCCTATTGCTGAACGACATTCTCCACGCAACACTCCCAACTGACATTGTGCTCTCTCTCTCCAAGTCTATTCAGGTCCCTCTCCAGTGAGATTTTTTCTTTTTCTTTCTTTCTTTTTTTTTTTTTTCTTTAAACAGTGTAAAACTTTTTTTTAATAATTTTTATTATATATATTTTTTATAATATTATCCCTTGTATTCATTTTTCCAAATTATCCCCCCCTCTACTGTCTCCCCCCATGACAGGCAATCCCATACATTTTACTTGTGTTACAATATAACCTAGATACAATACATGTGTGTAAATACCATTTTCTTGTTGCACAATAAGCATTAGATTCCGAAGGTACATGTAACCTGGGCAGACAGATATTAGTGCTGACAATTTACATTCATTTCCCAGTGTTTCTTCTCTGGGTGTAGCTACCTCTGTCCATCATTGATCAACTGTAAGTGAGTTGGCTCTTCTTTATGTTGAAGATTTCCACTTCCATCAGAATACATCCTCATACAGTATTGTTGTTGAAGTGTACAGTGATTTTCTGGTTCTGCTCATTTCACTCAGCAACAGTTGATGTAAGTCTCTCCAAGCCTCTCTGTATTCCTCCTGCTGGTCATTTCTTACAGAGCAATAATATTCCATAACCTTCATATACCATAATTTACCCAACCATTCTCCAACTGATGGACATCCATTCATCTTCCAGTTTCTAACTACAACAAAAAGAGCTGCCACAAACATTTTGGCACATATATGTCTCTTTCTGCTCTTTAGTATTTCTTTGGGATATAAGCCCAGTAGTAGCACTGCTGGGTCAAAGGGTATGCACAGTTTGATAACTTTTTGGGCATAGTTCCAAATTGCTCTCCAGAATGGCTGGATTCTTTCACAACTCCACCAGCAATGTATTAGTGTCCCAGTTTTCCCACATCCTCTCCAACATTCATCATTATTTGTTCCTGTCATCTTAGCCAATCTGACAGGTGTGTAGTGCAGTGAGATTTTTTCAAATTCTCATTATAATGATAACTTCTTCCTCCAAGCTGGAATCTGGGATGAGTCTTTTGTCCTCCAACTCAGAAAAAAAATATACAACTCTCAAATTCTTAAGCAAGTAGTCATCTTGCAAAGGCCTGTTACAAATATCTGTGACTAAGATAATTGGTTGGTTGGTTGTTGTCCTTTGTTCTGAAGAGGACCAAAATGATTTCACTATATTAGAGTCAAGTTACTATATCCAACTATGGCTGATCAGATTGATGAGGTTTAGGTTTTGGGGTTCCCTTTAGTAGGAAAGCAAATGATAAGGTCTAGATTTAGGGAATCAAAATGAGATTAGGGTTTCTGGTGGTCAGGGATTTAAATGATAAGGTCTAGATTTAGGGAATCAAAATGAGATTAGGGTTTCTGGTGGTCAGGGATTTAAATGATAAGGTCTAGATTTAGGGAATCAAAATGAGATTAGGGTTTCTGGTGGTCAGGGATTTAAATGATAAGGTCTAGTGGCAGATTCGGGATTTAGGGAACCAAATGGAGAGGTTTGGCTCCCCTGTACCCCCTTGGGATTCTGCTCAAGGGTAGGGGGTTTTGGGGAACTCCCTTCTAGCAGCGCACAGAGATTTTCTATAAAGAAATTTATTGACCAGAAAACCTAGATTGATAAAAGAGGTTGGGAAGTAAGGTTAGAAATCCTGACAGAGAGGCATGAAGTCTGGTTAGGGAAATAGGTGAGGATAAAGAGAGGATAACACTAGAAAAGAATATTATTCCAGACGGCAGAGGTTTCCTTAGCATAGCATGGCATGTTTGGAACCTCTGCAAAGAGAGGATTTTAGTTTGGCTCTTTTATAATAGGAGCTTTGGGAAGCTGAAGGGAACTCGTGGGTGGAGTCCCAAGTTGGCTCATCTACTGGATGAGTTTCAGCTTAAGCTGGAATTCAATGAGTTTCTTTAATTCAACAGGATTGGAATTCCTTTTGCTAGACAACAGAATGAAACTGCCTTGTTTGCTTTCCCTCTGGCGGGGTCCCTCACTGAGGCAGAGCTGAAGGAGATTTTCTCCTTCAAGGATTTTTAGAGTTTCAGGGTCCCTTCTTCAAGACCTTTGAAGTGTTAATTCCAATCTAAGCTGTCCCAGTCCCCACTGGATCTGACCTGATTGAGCTGTCCCAGCCCCCCACTAAGATCCAATATAACAGTTTCCTTCAACGAAAGTATTTTGCAGATGGGCCTAGATAGCTCACTCAATTATCAGTATCCTTCTGTCCATTGAGAATGGAATTCTCTCAGTGCAAAACTCCATTTTCCAATAGATCTGCCACTACAGAAGTCAGTCTCTTGGTAAACTGATTTCTATCCAACAATAAACTTTCATTTTGCAACTAATAATTCAGGAATGAGTGAATCCTTTCATTCCTAAAACCCTCAGCTGAATTAAAGGATATTCTTAGCAACTCTCCTATAGCTACTAACCTCTAGACCACCAGGCAAATCCCATCAAACTCGAAGACACAGAATTGTAAGAGATATTGAACACTGAATTGAATTGATTACAATTTAATTTAAACTTTAATAGGAACAAATGAAAAGTCTTACACTTAGGTTAAAAAGAGATCATAAATACAAGATAAGAGAAGCATGGCTATACAGACAAGGAAAGACTTCCAGTATGACATAGTACCTGAGCTCTGAAGGTAGCTAAGGAACTCAGTGGGTAGAGATGAGGGCAGTTCAAGATTGGGGAACTACCAAAAAGTTATCAAACTGTGCATACCCTTTGATCCAGCAGTGTTTCTACTGGGTATATCCCAAAGAGATCTTAAAGGAGGAAAAGGAACCCACATGTGCAAAAATGTTTGTGGCAGCTCTTTTTATGTGTGGCAAGAAACTGGAAACTGAATGGATGTCCATCAATTGGAGGAATGGCTGAATAAATTGTGGTATGTAATGTTATGGAATATTATGGAATATTATTGTTCTATAAGAAAGGATCAGCAGGATTATTTCAGAAAGGTCTGGAGAGACTTACATGAATTTAAATGAATGACCAGAACTAGAAGATCATTATACACAGCAACAAGACTATACAATGATCAATTCTGATAAATATGGTTCTCTTCAACAGTGAGATAATTCAAACCAATTCTAATTGTTCAATGATAAAGGAGCCATCTATACCCAAAGAGAGGACTATGGGAGCTGAATGTGGATCACAATATAATATTCTCCTCTTTCTATTGTTGTTTGCTTATATTCTGTTTTCTTTACCAGCTTTTTTTCCTTCTTGATCTGATTTTTCTTGTGCATCAAGATAACTGTATAAATATGTATACATATGTTGGATTTAACATATATTTTAACATATTTAACATGTATTGGACTACCTGCCATCTAGGGGAGAGGGTGGGAGGGAGGAGAGGATAATTTGGAACAGAAAGCTTTGCAAGGGTCAGTGTTGAAAAATTACCCATGCATATATTTTGTAAATAAAAAGTTTTAATTAAAAAATTAATTAATTAGTTAATTAAAAAGAATGAGGAGCTACTTGTACAAAGATAGTAAACGGAATACTGGGGTCTAAGAATTGCACATGTAGCTATTACATAAATGAAGAAGAGTAATGTAAAATGTCTGGAAGGATAGGTTGGAGTCAGATGATGAAGATCTTCAAATACCAAAGTAAAGAGTTTGTATTTTATCCTACATTCTTGAAGAAGGAAGTGACATGGTTAGAACTGGACTTTAGGAAGATTATTTTGGAACTATATGATGATGAAAGCAGAAAGACCACTTAGGAGACAAGTTCAATATTAAAAAAAGATTGGGAAACTGTAAGAAAATAAAATAAAATAGACATACCAAAATTATCATTTCCTTGGTATTCTTTAATATTTGTATATTTCATTAGCAGAGTGCCTCACATTTTTACCATTCCTTAAGACTTAGTCAAAATTGCTGTCTCCATTTTATTCAAATGAAACAGCTTCATGACTGGCTCAGTTATTCTTTCAAAGTTTCTTTGCAAAGCTGTTGGCAGAGTCTAAGTTAAAATTCCTAGCCTTTTATTTCTTCTCCTCTGATTTATTCCTTAGAGAAACAATACTATATTCTCCAGTGTAGTGTTTGACATTGAATTCTCTGCTTTCTCCAAAGTTGAGTTTAGCCATCACCCTATCCTTCAAAGTCTTTCTGAATTGTCCCACTTATTAGCATGCTTCACCTTTTAGAGTAACTTTGTGTTATTTTGTATTTCCTTACATATCTTATCCCTTCAGTAGAATCTAAGCTTTTTGAAAGTACTTTTTTTCATTTTTGTCTTTGTATTCAAGCTAACACAAAAGTAAACACTCTGCCTATTGAATGAAGCAAAACTGGATGTCACACAAGACCAGAACTAAAGAGGTGGGTGATTAAATGAACAGTTCTTTTGCACAAAAGATCCTCCCAAACCATCCCTAATGTCTGCATCTTTTTAAAGATGGCATCTACTTGAGGGCAGCTAGATGGCACAGTGGACAGAGCACCAGCCCTGAAGTCAGGAGAATCTCAGTTAAAATCTGGCCTCAGACACTTAACACTTCCTAGCTGTGTGACCCTGAGCAAGTCACTTAACCCCAGCCTCAGGGAAAAAAAAGATAGCATCTACTCCACTAATGTCTCTTTACATCTACTGTCTATTATTTTGTTCCAACTTGTTTGATGATGTCTTTCAGAAAACACAAAGAAATAACAGTGAATCTAGTTATTGACATATTTTCTATTCATAATAATGGCTACAACATACATCTGCATCTTTAAAAGAAAGTTTAAATCATATCTAGTATAGTTTTACTGTTGTATATTATATGCTAATTCTATGAAAAAAATATATTTAGGATGCATGTAATAATTTTTTATTAACTATTTATTTTAACTAGTCAGCAGCCATGGCAGATAATTGAGAATTAATTGTTCTATTGTCCTTTTTCAATAGCATTGGAAATAGTTATGACACTTTTACATTATTTATTTTTGTTTTGTTTTTTAAAGAGAGGGGTGGCATGGGAGAGGAGAAAGAATAAAAAATAGATGGTAGAGATTTAGTTTGTTCAACTGCTATTCAGTCATGTCTTACTGTCTCTTTATATGAGATTTTCTTGGCAAAGATACTAGAATAGTTTGCCATTTTCTTCTCTAGCTCATTTTACAAAGGAGGAAACTGAGACAAAGTGTTAAGTAACTTACCCAGGATCCCACAGCTAGTAAGTGTCTGGCTAGCAAAGTCATATTTGAATTGACGAAGATGGGTCTTCCTGACTCAAGGCTTAAGAGTCTATCCATTCTGCCATCTAGCTGCCCAGAAATCTAATAGGAAGTATGATTTTTTTTCCTTTTCTCAGTACACCATGATACCTGCCTATAAACTACTAGGAAAGATAGTTGTTCCAGCCACTGGAACAACAGTCACTGTTAGAAATGAAATATAGAGCCAGTAATCAGAACAGGAAAGAAAGCTTTAGAAATCAAAAGAGAAGGAACTTTTCTTTGAGCTGTGATATAGTAAGTCCAGGGATTTTAGAGACAGGTCTGATCCCCTGAAAAAGATAATGAAAGATAATGAGTGAATATGATTAAGTCCTTCTTCAAATCATCCTCATTTCCAGTTCTATCCTTGAAGCTGAAGTGGCCACATTAATCACCACATATATGCGCCAGTCACTACATTTCCAGATTGTGTTTGTGAGGGTTATGAGCCAGATAGGTGAGAAGTCCATAAACTTGCAAAATAAACCCAAAACTTTCATGGGTGAAGAGGTGCGAGGTGGGGTGAGGGGAGGGAAGAAGTTCTAGATAGAAGTTTAACAGCAATTATCTTATACTAGACTGACTGCTAAAGAGTTTGAGAGAGATATTTCTTTCCAATTTGGGAATATTGGGATCAGCACTGGAGAGAAGTTTTCCACAATTTTTAAAACTCTCTGGAGAGACATAAGGGAACAGAGTGTTAGAGCAAGGATAAAAACAATAGCAGCAGCTGTACCTGAGAAGGCTTTCTAAAAGACTACCTCTAAGTTTTAAATTGACTTGAGACTTTTCCTTTCCCTGGATCACAGTTTACATTATAAAGTAAATCTAGCAGGGAGGTACTAAATTATGCCTACTTGAAGAAACTGTTGAGAAAATGGTAGATTTATTTCATTGTGTCTCTCTCTTCTCTATTATTTTGTTGCATGTACCAGTTGACATGGTTCATTCCTAAGTGTTTTTCTGCAATTTCAAATTTTACTTATAGGGTTCTCTTAATTATATTTTAACAATGTTTTTTCTAGATTTAAAAAAAAAGGTCATTTTCATTTTGTATTTTTTGTAGAGTGCATAATAATAAGAACACCAAATTCAACTAGGTTAAAGTATCAATAGTTTTTGTTTTTCAAAAATAATCCATATTTGTGCAGACCCTTTGATCCAGCAGTGTCTTTACTGGGTCTGCATCCCAAAACCATCATAAAAATTCATAACAAGACCCATATGTGCAAAAATGTTTGTAGCAGTACTTTTTGTAATAGCAAGAAACTGGAAATTGAGTGGATACCCATAAATTAAGGAATGATTGAATAAGTTATAGTATATGAATGTAATGGAATATTATAAGAAATGATGAGCAAGCTGATTTCAGAAAAGCCTGGAAAGATTCACATGAACAGATGCTAAGTGAAGAAAGAGAACATGGTACAAAGTAACAAGATTATGTGATGATCAATTGTGATGGACTTGGCTATTTTCAAAAATAAAGTGATTCAAAGCAATTCCAATAAAATTATGATAGAAAGTACCATTCACATCCAGAGAGGGAAGATCAAAGCATGGTATTTTCACCTTCTTGTTGCTGTTGCTGTTGTTGGTTTGTTTTTTTTCTTTTCTCATGTTTTTTTTTTCCCTTTTGATCTGATTTTTTTTTTTTTTTTTTTTTTTTTTGCTTAGCATGACAATTATGGAAATATGTTAGGAAGAATGGAAGACATTTAATCTATATCAGTTTTCTTGCTGTCTTGGAGAGGAAGGAGGGAGAAGGAAAGGGAGAAAAATTTGGAACACAAAGTTTTGTAAAAGAGAATATTTAAAACTATCTTTTCATATATTTGGAAAAGTAAAATACCATTTAAAAGTAAAATAAACAAAATAAAACAATCTATATTTTATGGTTTTCAGATTTTCAGAGAAATAAGGTAAAACTGGAACTTCTGTCTACAACTAAAACCTTCATGAGCAAATAACATTACCTCCAAGTAAACAGATCCCTCTATACCAAGATTTTTGGATTTTTTTCCATGTCTTCTACCTGTAACCCCAAAATGAAATTTAAAAAAGGAGAATCAAGATTTACGGAGCGATCATGTCAGCTACATATATATACACACAAAAATGCTTAGGAAAAGAAGAGTATCATAGTACAAATACATTTAAAATATGTTATCACAACGCAATTGAAATAAAATGTTGTCTAGGCCCTATACAACTCTGGAGCCCTGGCTAAGCCATGTTCAATTATGTGTTTGGAGGTAATCACTGTTATGGAAATATGCCTTGAGTTCCCTCCCCATTCTATCCATTTTTTGCTGTCAGGAATAACTTTATAATAACTGAGGAAACAAAGACCAAGCTATGTGATTTATTAACAACTTCTCCAATTGCAGAACAAATCGGGTACAGGGACCCCTAAGTAGACACAAGGACCTTGAAGAAAGATTTAAAGGTTTTTATGTTAAGTACATTTTTATGTTAAGTACATTAAGTGCTATTTTTAGCAGTTACTATTTTTAGGTTTAGGGACTTTCCAGAGCTCAGGGTCTTTAATTGGCTGATCCACCTGCATCCTGCAAAATAATTAGTGGCACAATAATAAATGACTTTCCTGAAATCATGTAATTTACAGGAAAGCCAAACTTAACTCAGGAAATAAGACAACTCCAGAGCTGTATAAAACGTCAGTGATAATACAAAATGGAATCCATTTGGCTCTCTCCCTTTGATCCATGGGAGGGTTAACTTCCATAATATATGGAATTAGGAAACAGAGGAACCTCTCATCCTTTCTATGTTATTTTGCATGGTTTTTGGATTATGACCTTATCCAACTAGGAGGGCTCTTTTCTTTTTGATGTTTAAACCACCATGCCTTTAGCTTTCTGCTGGATTTTTTTCCCCCATTAGTTCTATGGTGTGATTAAAAACTGGTATTACTGGTGAATCCAAATTCACCAAATAGATGAATCCCATATATCTCAAACTACTTTTGAGAAATAGAGTAATAAGCCTTGTCATCAGGAGTCACCAAATTCACTAAGGGCTTCAAATGAGGCAGATAAGACATTTTGCCTGGCAGTGGCATCTTAGCAGAATGATATCTAATAGACTAAAGGTCATTACTAAAATTACCAGCTGTAGTACCTTTGAATGTCTGATTGCCAAGAAAAACTTGATTTGGAATGGTCTTGTTATTGGAGATCATGTTGTACACAGTGCAATAGCCCACAGA
This sequence comes from Sminthopsis crassicaudata, assembly GCF_048593235.1. NCBI lineage: Eukaryota > Metazoa > Chordata > Mammalia > Dasyuromorphia > Dasyuridae > Sminthopsis > Sminthopsis crassicaudata. The sequence goes on along the minus strand of NC_133619.1, from coordinate 434,651,076 downwards.
AAAGGATCCTGGTTAATGACATAGAGGAACTGGACAGTTCACTGCACTACCCAAATCCAAAGTGGCATTAATTCCTTCTTTCTGCTTAAATCCTGGGAATGCAAACAGAGAAGTTAATATAGCTAAATGCAGTATTTCAACTTTTATTATACTGTGGTAGAATCACTAAACTGTGCAAGAATCTACCATTTTCTACTTCAACAAAGATAATAGCTTAGGGAAATGTCCAGTCACTTCCCTCCCCCCACCCAAAAAAAAAAAAAAAAGCTGGGTATATTAGCCCTGTGTGGTACGGAAATGGTAAGGGGTCACCATTTAATAAAAAAAGCTGGAGAGAGCTCTAGAAAAAAAATCAAAGTTTATTTTACATTCTCATGAGAAGGGCATCCCACCCTTTGAGCAGACAATCCAAGAGAGGAAGCGCCTCCTGTGGGCAAGACAGCACCTTTAATCCCTAACGCAAAACTCATCCTCATTGGCTGAGAGTCTTACATTCTAAACTGGAGATCTACCCACGAAATTGAACTTGACCAATAAGTACATAGTTGCCCATATTTGGCTGAAATAGGGAGGAGATATCATGAGAGGGGAAGGCCCTTGACTCAATGTTCAGAGTCCTTCAGGCCTACTCAAACTCTGAAGTAGATGAAGCCTTACTCGATTTTCACGACTGTCTTGAAAGATCTCACCTCATCTCATTCAGCCCTTAGTTAGCATAAAAGGAAAAAAGGAACCCATAAGTCAAGGTGGTTCCCTATTTCCTCCAGAGACCTACAAAATGCCTCCAGCAACTTAATGTATTACAAAATGATTTCAATCTCCATAATGGGAAAGACTGCCCATGGGTCAAAGTCCCTTTGATGTATATAATGACAAATCCAAAGATCCATGAAACTCAATATATTTGAGGTGTTATAAAGCATGACCTATCCCACTAGGAAAATTACTGAGAACATTAAGTCTTTTCCATTCCTCCTAAGAGGAAAAAATATGGGAAGACAAGGCCACAAAAGGAATAATCCAAATAATAATAATTTTTAAAATAAAAAAGGAATAATACAAATCACACCGAGCAAAAACATGAAACACCAGCATGACAAATGGGGTGGGAGACAGGTTTCATATGGCAACAATGTATCCAAGAGTCTCTTTCCCTCATTTTGATAGAGGTAGGGTTGGTCATTAGCACTTGGAACAGGCTTTCCCAAATGGGCTGAATTCCTTTAGTTGTCTAGAAATTTTTGATGTGTCCCAGATGAAAGTCATGTAGTGAAAAATCTAAATGTCTGCCCTATGTATAGTCCAACCTAGCTCCCTGGAGACCTCAAGAACACCACCAGTCAGGATAAGCAAAAGTCCTTGGTCTTTAAGGAGAGGAGTGCAGGAAATGGTCAAAACTGCCAGAAGTTTTGCCAAGGATCTAGAGGTCAGAATCTCCACACATTTCTCCTCCTCCTCCTGAGGCCAAATGAAGTCCTCTGCCTCTTTCACTCCACCTCCTAATTCTCTTAACCCCAAGCTATGGGCCAGCATTAAGTGAGAGAAGAGAAATTCTAAACATAGGCAATAACCCTTAAGTGCTCTTTTGTCTGATTCAAGGGCACCTATTCAGAATTTCAGCACTTTACAGCCCTATATAGCCACTTTCTCATCATGGAGGAGAATTCCCCTGGGCTTTACTTTTAATTTCACCTTTAGCCTTTGCATGCCATCCAATGTAATTCTTATGAAAAGAAAGTACTTTCTTTTTTTCTAACTGGGATTAAATGAAAAAGTTCAAATGAATAATTCCTGCATCTCATGTGCTAAGTAAATCTAGGTCTACATACTGTTTAGCACCTTTACATAATTTATTATTTAAAAAAAAAAAAAAAAAAGAGTTTCGTTTCCTTCTTGAATTGTCTTTTTTTTGTCCAATTTTCAATGCAGTTGGTATAAACTTCCATAGCACTAAAGATTCTCTAGCCTGAAGTCATCTAGTATCATTAGCAAATTGGGGTTCTATTGTGGGTCCTATAATAGTCAATTTGGGAGATCTGTAGGGACAGAAACCCCTCTCTCTTGTTGGCATTTGCTGATTAGTAACTTTCTCTGGGGGAAAAAAGGTTTCCATCAAGTCAACCATATCCACCAAAGTGGAATTATAATCCCTAAAGATAATCCCTTCTCCAGGTAAAAAGATCAGAGGGACTGAAAGACTGATTATTCTTAATCATGACAATGACCAGTCTGTGCTGTATTATGTACAAGCCTTTTTTGAAATGAGAGAACATTTGTTGTGAGTTCTTCTTGCTCATAAGTAATTAAATCTCCAATTAATTCAAGAAGAGAATAAGATGGGGGCACAGACGACATGAAAGAAAAAAAATGGAATAGCCCAAAAGGGGTTGCAAAGGAGCAGGAGAGAGAGCAGACAAGAAAGGATAGAAAAATATCTGCAAGTATATCGGGCATATGCCATAAGAAAGGGCATTCCAGCAGAATCAGAATTCCACCTAACTTGGATGTTTATCTTTTATAGCTTCTAGATGCTTTAATGTATAATACTCCAAGATACTGAATTGAGAATAAAACAATCAGTTGAAACAACAAGAGTAGCTTCAGACCAAATTTTATATAACCTAATGGTGCAATTCTTGGTCATTCCTGGCTCAATAGAAAGGTTCCCCTGGTGTCATGCTATAATGAATTTTTTTTCAGGTTGTTTCCCTTAGTAGACTATTACCAGATTACATTATTCCCTGAAAGGGACTTCCTCAATAGGAAAAAGATTTACCTTAGCTCCAGAATTGAGACTAAAGAGTCTGACCTCTGAAGTAGATTCAGCAGAGAAATCCTTTAGTGAGAAAGTCAGCCAGAAGCTAATCTCTACCTCCTGACTGGCTTGCCAATTTTCATGACTAATTTTATAACGACTGAGGATAATAATTGAGAAAACAAAGTTGAGATGATTTATTAGCAAGGCATGCAAATGCAAAACAAATTGGGTCCAGGACCCCTTCAGTAGGCACAAGAACCTTGAAGAGATTTACAAGAGTTTTTATGATATAATTATGATTTTTGGCATTTGCTATTTTTAGATTTAGAGATTTTTTTCCCCCCATAGCTTGGGGACTTTGGTTGCATTCATCTGCATCCTGCAAAACATTTAGTGACATAATAAAAAATAACTTCCCCGAAATCATGTAATTTATAGTAAAACTAAATGAGACAACTCTAGCAGTTGCACAAAATGTGATGATTCAAAATGGAATCAGTTTGGTTCTCTTACTACCAGAAGATCAAGAACCAAAAATCAAACAGCAAATCTTTAAATTAGGGCAGATAACTAAGCAAATAACAAGTGAAAATCCCTTCCTACAGATTCCCATGTCACAGTGGAAGAAGAAACATTCCTGCCAAACCAAGGCTTCTAGGATTGGATCTTAGCTACCTTCCATGACTTCATTTCCCAGTAAATACATATACCCCACTATTAATAATCCTAGGCTTATCATCATTCCTCTCTGCCTCTAAAGCTGATATGTATTGCTTCTCCACAGAGCTACTGCTGCCAACTTTTGAAAAAAGTAGCTTTAGCTGCTAGGGCTTCTTCTTCCCTAAGAGAATGTGTTATCACTGTTTTGTGAGATTGGTCAGCTAACATTTCTGAGGATCATTAATACATCCTCTGCCCTTTTATTAAGCCCACTTCCATGCCCAGGGAATTCATGAAAGACTCCTTAGGTCAAAAATATTCTTAGCTACACTTGCCCCATCTCTCAACAAGAGATTTCCCCCAACTTTCTTTCATATTTAGTTTAAGGCAAGAAAACGCTTATCAACTGCTTGGCAATTAGCAAAAGAGGCAGAAAAATTGCCTGAAAGTTTCAACAACCTTTAGACATATTGCTATAACTGAGTCCCTATCCTACTCAACCATAACTTCATAAACATAAGGAGGTTCATTGTGATATATCATTTGTTATAAATTGGGTAAAATTCTAAGCACTGCCTTTAAATGTGAAATGATTTCCTTCTACCACCACCCTCAAAAAAACAACTTTCACTGACTTCCTGTTTTCAATCATATCCAGTTCTAACTTCTCTAGGGCACTTCCAAAGCTCTCCATAGCTCCTACTCTAACAATCCAACTAGTCCTCAAGACAAATTTTTGGTTAAAAAAACAAACAAACAATAAAAATCACTTCCATCTCCATGTTGTCCTCCAACACATCATCCTCATTTTAATCTTCTTCTCTTGGCTTGTCTCCCATACCTAGAAAGACCTGTCTACCATCTCTCCCTATCTAAATCCTACTCTTTATTTCAGGCCCAGCTTCAGGCCAAGAATCTCCATGAAATCTTCTCTTATTACCCCAGACTTCATTGATCAGTTTTGCTCCCAACTATGCTTATATTAGTTTTGTGTGTGATTGTCTTTTATTGATTTATTTGCTTCCCAACTAACTTGTAACATCAGCGACCATATGGCCTCTGCATAAGCATGCCAGAAAGAATATGGAATAATTTTAAAAGTGTCATCAAATAAGAAGCTATGACTCACCTTCTGATGTCAAATTATCACCACTTGAGTCAAGTAATGTATGTAAGTAATAGACCAGATATACTATCAGCCTCAAAGTTCCTTTTCTTAATGAAGGGAAGAATAGATCAGACCTCAGGACTATTACTAACAGAATTGTTACATAGTTATTGTGGGGATTTTTTTGGGTTTTGGTTTTTGAGGGGTTTTTGCCTTTATAGAATTACCGATTGGAGCTCAAAAAGACATCAGAGATTATATATATGTATATATATGATTTATATACTCTATAATACTCTATAATAATTTTTAATAATCTTTGATCAGTAACATTGAATAGTAGTTTGGGTGAGTTTAAGGTAAGCCAATTACTGTTACTTGTATGTTAGTTACATATATATATAAAAAATCCAATTCCTTTATTTAGAGATGAGGAAACATAAGAAGCCCTGAAAGGTTAAGTGATTTGTCTAAGCTAGGAAACAAAGGAGATAGGACTTGGACATGGTTCTGTGACACCAAATCCATTGTTTTTTTCTCAGTATCATAGCATGGGTGCTAGGTAGCATAGTAGGTAGGACAACAGGCCTGGAATCAGAAAAATCTGAATTCAAATTCACCTTTAGACACAAGCGCTTTGTGACTTTGGACAAATCATTTAAGTTCTGTCTCAGTTTCCTGAACTATAAAATGGGTATGATATTTGCATCTGCCCCACAAGATTGTTGTGAGTATCAAATGAATAAATAATTGTAAAGCATTTAGAACAGTGTCTGGTTCATCATAAGTGCTATACAAATTTTAACTATTACATTAGTACAGCAGCTAGGTGGCACCATAGTCCCTGGAGTGCTAGACCTGGAATCAGGAAGATTCATCTTTCTAAGTTCAAATCTGGTCTCAGACACTAAATAGCTGTGTGATCCTTGGTAAATTACTTAATCCTGTTTGGCTCAGTTTCCTCATCTGTCAAATAAATTGAAGAAGGAATTGGCTAACCAATCCAGTATCTTTTTTTAAATTATTATTATTATAGCTTTTTATTTACAAGATATATGCATGGGTAATTTTACAACATTGATAATTGCCAAGCCTTTTGTTCCAATTTTTCCCCTCCTTCCCTCTACTCCCCTCCCCCAGATGGCAGGTTGACCAATACGTGTTCAATATGTTAAAGTATAAATTAAATACAATATATGTATACATGTCCAAACAGTTATTTTGCTGTACAAAAAGAATCGGACTTTGAAATAATGTACAATTAGCCTGTGAAGGAAATCAAAAATGCAGGCGGAATAGGGGTATTGGGAATTCTATGTAGTCGTTCATAGTCATCTCCCAGAGTTCTTTTGCTAGGCATTGCTGGTTCAGTTCATTACTGCTCTATTGGAACTGATTTGGTTCATCTCATTGTTGAAGATAGCCATGTCCATCAGAATTGATCATCATACAGTATTGTTGTTGAAGAATATAATGATCTCCTGGTCCTGCTCATTTCACTCAGCATCAGTTCATATAAGTCTCTCCAGGCCTTTCTGAAATCACCCTGCAGGTCATTTCTTACAGAACAATAATATTCCATAATATTCATATACCACAATTTATTCAGCTATTCTCCAATTGATGGGCATCCACTCATCCAGTTTCTGGCCACTACAAAGAGAGCTGCCACAAACATTCTTGCACATATAGGTCCCTTTCCCTTTTTTATGATCTCTTTGGGATATGAGAGCAGTAGTAACATTGCTGGGTCAAAGGGTATGCACAGTTTGATAACTTTCTGAGCATAGTTCCAAATTGCTCTCCAGAATGGCTGGATGTATTCATAATTCCACCAACAATGTTATCAGTGTCCCAGTTTTCCCACATCCCCTCCAACATTTGTCATTATTTTTTCCTGTCATCTTAGCCAATCTGACAAATGTGTAGTGGTATCTCAGAGTTGTCTTAATTTGCATTTCTCTGATTAATAATGACTTGGAGCATCTTTTCATATGGCTAGAAATAGTTTCAATTTCTTCGTCTGAGAATTGTCTGTTCATATCCTTTGGCCATTTATCAATTGGAGAATGGCTTAATTTCTTATAAATTAGAGTCAATTCTCTATATATTTTGGAAATAAGGCCTTTAATAGAACCTTTGACCAGTCCAGTATCTTTCTTTATCAAGAAAAATCTAAGTGGGGTCAACAATAACAAATTATTTAAGCTCATATTTTTTGTGCATTCCAACATGGCATCTAGCACAGTGCAGAAGTTATGATCATAATACATAGCTTATATATGCCTAACCCTATATTAAGCACCTTCACTTATATATATATTATTTCAGTGACTATACTATCAGAAACTATGTGATATAGCAAAAGGAGTATTTGACTAAGTCAGAAGATCTTGATTCAAATTCTGATTCTGACATTTATCTATGGGTTACCATGGGCAAATGGCTTTGCCTCTCTGGGTCTCATTCTTCTTATTTACAAAAAGAACATGATCCCTATACTACTTCCTGGAATTGTATCAATGATTGAAATTAAATAATGAATATTATTTGATTTTAAATCTGTTCAATGAGACACAAATATAAATTACTACTAACATTTCATTTTAATCTTTATAACATCCCTGAGAGGTAGGCATTTCATTAAGAAGAAAACTCAGAGATATCTAGTAGCTTGCCCAAAGTAACACACACCTAATAACTGAAGGAGCTAAGTCTTCAGACTCTCAATCCATTGCTTTTCTCACTATTGCCTCAGCTCTCTTGGCACTTAGTAGGGATTTAATAAATAATTAGCTATTTGATAGAAATTTCAAATTATTTAGTAGATTACATATGCCTGGAATAAATAATGAAATACAATACATGATTTGATGTAACTTCTTGTTTAGTTGTTTTTCAGTCATGCCCAACTCCTTGTGACCCCATTTGGAGTTTTCCTGACAAAGATACTAGAATGGTTTGCCACTTCCTTCTCCAGCTCATTTTACAGATGAGGAACTAAAGCAAACAGGGTTAAATGATATGTCCAGGGTCATACAGCTAGCCAGTATCTGAGGCCAAATTTGGATTCAGGAAGATGAGTTTTCCTGACTCTAGCCCTGGCACTCTATCCACTGTGCCACCTAGCTGCTCCATTTAGTTTATACTCAAATAATGAAATACAAAGTAGAGGGACAGGGAAATTAAATATTGAGCATTTTGTCATCAGTATCAAGGACTCAGGTGATCTCCAGAATAAAGGTAGTCAGAACTAAATACCAGACACACCTGTAGGATGAGGCAAAAGATCTGGCTTAGCTCTAGCTACAGATAATATAAAGAAGTTTAGTCAGGTTGGTAGTGCTGCAGATGAGTTCAGTAGCATCTTATAGTTGAAAGCCCAAGCAAATACTTAACTGTCAAATGCCACCGACCTGTGGGCATAATTTAATGTTAGGGACATCTGGTGGCAGGCAAACACTGAAAGCAAATAAGCAAAAACAGGCATCTGTGCTGTTATTGTTCAATCATTTTATCATGTCCAACTTTTTGTGGTTCCATTTGGGATTTTCTTAGCAAATATACTGGAATGGTCCCAAATCTTAAGATTAAAAACCAGGTTGATTTATTCCAGCCTCCTCAGATTTTTCTTTGCCTTCATTTTTGCTTTACCTAGGATTCTATGGAATTATTAACTGTGTTTGCTCCAATCAGATTATTATATTTTCAAAGAGATCTAAAGAAAAATGTGAGAGGTTAAGAATTGGACTGGGTGGCATTTGCTTATAAGTTATTTAACCTAGGCAAATATGCTGATTAACCACTTTGTGCCTTTTCTTTTCTTTTTTTTAGCTTTTTATTTTCAAAACATATGCATAGTTTTCAACATTAATCCTTGAAAAACTTTGTGTTTCCATTTTTTTTCTCCCTTTCTTCCCCCACCCCCATCTCCTAGATGGCAAGTAATCCAATACATATTAGACATGTATAATTCTTCTATACATATTTCCACAATTATCATGCTGCACAAGAAAAATCAGATCAAAAACAAAAAAAAATGAGAAAGAAAATAAAATTCAAGCAAATAACAACAAAAAAATATGAAACTACTATGTTGTGATCCACACTCAGTCCCCACAGTCCTCTCTCTGGATGCAGATGGCTCTATCAGAATACCATTGGAATTATGCCTTTGCTTTTCATTGATATACCTATGCTATCAATCTACTAGGTAAATTAAATATAAAATGCGGTGTGTAATGTAAATGAGGAAAATTGAGATATACAAATGGTGAGAAAAGTAAAATGTGATAGGTAAATAAAAATTTTTATTGTAGTTATGACATATAGATCAGTAAAAGGAGGTGAGGTTGACTAAATAGAGCTTCTTAAACTTTTCCCACTCACAATTCCTTTTTGCCTGAGAAATTTTATGTCACCCCAGGTACATAAGTATATAAAGTAGGTATACAAATCAAATATTTGCTGATAATAAACCCTAATTTCACAACCCCCACATTCAGTTATGAGACATATTGGGTCATGAGCCACAGTTTAAAAAGATAGGAACTAGGGAACATAAATATGATGTTAAAAAATGTTGCCTGAAGATTAGAAGGGAAACAAACTGGGAAAACATTTTTACAGCCAAAGGATCTGATAAAGGTCTCATTTCTAAAATATATGGAGAATTGACTCAAATTTAAAATAGTTCAAGCCATTCTCCAATAGATAAGTGGTCAAAGGATATGAACAATTTCCAGATAAAGAAATTGAAGCTATTTGTAGCTACATGAAAAGCTGCTCCAGATCACTATTGATAAGAAAAATGCAAATTAAGACAACTCTGAGATACCACTACACACTTGTTAGATTGGCTAAGATGACAGGAAAAAATAATGACAAATGTTGGAGGGGATGTGGGAAAACTGGGACACTGATACATTGTTGGTGGAATTGTGAATACATCCAGCCATTCTGGAGAGCAATTTGGAACTATGCTCAGAAAGTTATCAAACAGTGCATACCCTTTGACCCAGCAGAGTTACTACTGCATTCATATCCCAAAGAGATCATAAAGAAGGGAAAGGGACCTTTATGTGCAAGAATGTTTGTGGCAGCCCTCTTTGTGGTGGCAAGAAACTGGAAACTGAGTGGATGCCTATCAATTGGAGTATGGCTGAATAAATTATGGTATATGAATGCTATGGAGTACTATTGTTCTGTAAGAAACGACCAGCAGGATGATTTCAGAGAGGTGCAAAGTGAAAAGAGCAGAACCAGGAAATCATTATACAAGGCAACAACAAGACTATACGATGATCAATTCTGATGGATATGGCTCTCTTTAACACTAAAATGATTCAAACCAGTTCCACTTGTGCAGTGATGAAAAGAGCCATCTACAACCAAAGAGAGAACCGTGGTAACAGAATGTGGAACACAACATAGAATTCTCACTCTATCTGTTGTTATTTGCTTGCATTTTGTTTTGTTTTTCCCCTCAGTTTTTCTTTTTCTTCCTTCTTGATCTGATTGTTCTTGTACAAGATAACTCTATAAATATGTATACAGATATTAGATCTAACGTGTATTTCAACATATTGAACATGTATTGGACTACCTGCCAGCTATGGGAGGTAGGGGTGGGGAATGAGGGGAAAATTTGCAACAAAAGATTATGCAAGGGTCAATGTTGGAAAAATTACCCATGCATATGCTTTGTAAATAAAAAGCTTTAATTTAAAAAAAGAAAAGAAAAAAGAAATTGTCTGAATCAGTGCCAATGGGAGAAACAAAAGGAATTTTGGAGAACAGAATTGATTTTTAGGTAATTTTCAATGCTGCAAAAACTAACTAGGCCTTTTGTTTGGTTTTGTTTCTTTGTTATTTAGTTATTTACTTCTGAACAAATTTTAAAATGTGATCAGCTGAAAGATCCAAACAACCTGATTATTTTCAATCTAGCAACAACAAAAAAACCCTACCAAAAAAAAGTGCTTTCATATATATACACAATAGACATTAAAATAAATATTTGAAGAGTAGAATGAGAATGTTAGTAATAAAAGATCTTTTTAAACAGTGATTCAACCCAATAGCCATAGTTTTATAGATAATTCTACATATACATTGTGTCATAAAGTTCTTAGTGTTTAATGATATTGGAAAAGAATCAGCAATCTGTAATAAATTTTGTATTAACCATTAGCTACTGTACTTCTAGAAGAAAAAAAAAGATTTTTTTTCAAAGTGAGAAAATAATGAAAAAAGAAAACTAGATTAGAAAAATGGAGTAAAAGAAGGAATACCAATACAGAGAACAAGAAGGCTACCAGACAATAAGGGAGTAGAAGTCATTCATCTCTTCTCTATATACAGATACAATTCAAGCATATAAACCCTGTGATTTTTCTAGGTGCTGGATATTATTTTAATAAGTTGCTAGGGTAAAACATGCTTGGACCTTTTACTTTTTTCTTTTTTTAAAATATATTTATTTTTTGATTTATGGAATAAAATAAGAATTCCATAACATAGTATGATAAAAAGATGATTTCACATGAAATTACAAATCTATTGTGTACAACTTGCTATTGCTTCTAAATATATGATAAAGTGTCATGTAAATTTCTTTTTTTTTCTTCCCTTACCCCTTACCTCACTCTAGAAATAGCTACCATTAGACACAAATCAATATATGTGTGTATATCTATATAACTATTCTATACATACTTGTATTTATCAGTTCTTTTTCTGGATGTAGAAAATATCTTTTTCCATATGTTCTTTATAATTAATTTGGGTATTTATAATAATCAAAATGACTTATTCACTCAAAGTCATTCTTAAAACAATATTGCTGTTGCTGTATATGATTTTTAAAAATTCTGCTCATTTTACTCTGCATTATTTCGTGCAAGTCTTTCACTGAATTTTTAAAGATCATTGAGCTCATCATTTCTTAAAGCATAATAGTATTCCATCGCAATCATATGCCCCAATTTATTCAGCCATTCCCAGAAACAATCTGAGGGGATATAAATATAGATAGATAAGATAGATAGAGAGATAGATAGATAGATATACACAGAAAGAGAGAGAGAGAAAGAGAGAGGGGGGTAAGGGAATGGCCCTTCTCCCATACTTTTTGAGCTCCATATGATTCTATTCTTAGTGTCATTATTATATGATTAAGAACTTTTAATCTTGGCTGCTCAATAAGAGCTGGGTGAGCATTCAAAAGTCATTAAGGCCAAAGTGAGTTTTTCTCTTTCCTTCTGGCTGCATTTTAGTGAAAAGGCAAGAAACATTCTAGGTTTCCAGGTAGAGAGAGAGCTATCTGCAGCCGCCTACATTCACAGGGTGATTCATGTCAACCAAGATAACAGGACCATGAGTGTATGTCCCTGTTGCTACTATTGTCCCCGTTGGATCTATTTTTTGCTACTTTTGATGAAAGATTATTGGAGACAGAGGTTAAACTGCTCCTCTGTGAGCTTCCAAAATTTAGGAGAACACCAGGGAAACTCTAAGCTGGGTAAGAAGCTAAGCAGTGGTATGTTGGTAAATGTTTAACAATCTTACTGGGAGTCAGGATGTACACATGACATACTTTTAAATTTAATCTATATCATTAACATTTCCTCAATGCTCTCTTAAATCTAAACAATTAATTTCTGATTTGTAGCATTTTTCAATTTTCTGAGGTGCAAATGCATATACTAGAAGTTTAACAGTGGGTTCTCATGGCCATGTAGGAGCCCAGCACAGTATAGAACTGTCACAAGTGGCCAATTTGAATCATCATAGTAATAATAGATGGAAGATAGCCAAGAGAAAACAATATGGTTATATAATGTAGACTGAGTGTTGATGAGAAGAATTAATATCTCAATTATTACTTGCTCCTCTCAATAAACATTCCTTTGTAAAGGCTAATTAGCAATAATGGGTTAACTAATTTTCTGGGACTCTAATTACTGATGATTGATATAAAGAAGCACTCACTGGAATGGAAGTTCAAACCAAACATCAGAAAGGCACCAAAGATCCTCAGAAGTACTTCTAAGACTCTAAAGCAAAGCTAGCCTTATTCTCTGTAGCATCAAATAAAAATGGATCTCTGCTGCTGAGTTGACCAAAAAGCCGCAAACTAATATTATCTATATTACATTATATTTATTTACAATTTCCCAATTATAATTTGTTTCTAGTTGTACTGGGAGAGCTTTGATTGACATCTCTGTCTTAAAGGATTCACCTCATCAATATGAGTGAGTGTGAGGTTAAGAATCTCACAGTTTTTTAAAGGCTACAGTATTATATTTAGTAAATACTTAGGAGGAAATGAAACTTTGGGAAGAAGTACACTGTACATGTTAGGTTCATAGATTTCTAGAGTCTGAAGGAATCTTAGTGTTTACCTAGCCCAATCTAGTTATCTAGTAGAGGGAAATAGTGTCATACCTTGCTTTTAAGGTAGACTATTTAGATAAGAGGTAAATTAACTTAGAAGCTATCTAGAGAGGAAAAGCAGCAGCATAGTGTAAATGTGCTATATTTGAAACCTGAGGGAACTGATGTTGAATCTATCTTACAAATTATAGACTGATTAATCTTTTGATCCTCATTAGTGGAGGAAATTGTCATACCAGGAATTGCCCGCTCGAATAAAATCATAAGGCCTTTGAATTAAAGAGAATGTAGTGGAAGTATGGAGAAAGAAGTAATAACAATTATTATTATTATTAAATTATTTCCTTTTGCTTTACTTATCTAGCTATAATCTCCCAAAGAAAATTTAGATAAACTGGAGTATTCCAACAAGATAGCTGAGTGGCAATACTAAATTGAGTTCTATTTCATTACTTCAAAACAGCAAAATATGTGTCAAATTACAAGGAAAATAATTTTAAATGGGTGGGGTAGAGGAAAAAAGAAGTCCTCATATGGAAAATCTCACATTAAAGCTAGCAGAGAGACTAAGCAAATGAGTAAGCCAAAAAGACCTCAGAAATAAGTTTTTTCCTTAAATTATGAAATGAAGGAATAAAAAGTAAAATCTCCAAGAAAGGAAATAATGATGTATGTACCACTATACTCCAGAAGTAAGAGTGGAACAATTTCAAGAAGCTTCACAGTGCTTGAGTAGCTTAAGTAATTAACTAACTAATAATACAAAATAATGGAAGAGATGAGGAGTAAAAATAGTTTTTAAATATGTTGAAAAAAAGAAACAATGACAGAATAGAAAATGGAGAATCTTAACAAAGTGGCAAAACCTTTGAAAAAAAAGAATAACAGCCAGGATGCAAAACAATGCAATTATATAAAACATATTAGCACAAAAATTTTAAAAACACAAAATTGAAAGAATTCTTGAGACTCCTAAAATCAAAAGCAATTGCCCCTAAAACAGAAGACAATATGATTTTTATTAGTCTCCCAGAAAAACATAAAGATACAAACAGCTTGAATAACATACTTCTGGAGATCAGTCTCATTCCAATTCTTCCCAAAGTCCAGAAGTATTACAAACAGATCAAAGTACATATGGCTAGAATCCACAGGATTGTTTTGCTATAAGTTAGCTAACTATAGCCAGTTTTTCCTTTAGGTGCTTTTTTGTTATGCCATTTAGTGACAATGTATTGATATTTGGATGTTTCCATCAAATTATTGTAGTAACATTTAAAGTTATATTCTAAAAGAATATAAACTTTTTGAAGGCAGAGATTTAAGGACTATTTCTCATCTTTGTGTTCACAGAATCTAGCACAATGCATTTCATATCATAGGTACTTTCTTGTTATTAGGAATAAAACAAGAATGACTCTTGTTTCAAAAATTTCTTGGCATAATCCTAAAAATGCTACCTATGAAAATAGTTGACTGAAACAAACATATAACTAATTCCAATTTACAGAAAACATGAATTTCTTAGAAAAAGCCCAGAAAATAAGTAAATAATTAAGATGATTAATAGCATAACTAAACTAACTAAAATAGAAAATAAATATACAAAGATCTTTAGCATTGCTGTGTAGTACTAACAAAAACCAGTAGAGAATGATAAGAGAAATTCCATTCAATATAAGTCCAAAATGCATAAAATTTTAGAAGATAACCACACATGGTATTTTTAATAAATATAACTATAAAACATTCTCTATATTCAAGATAATATAATTTTGCATTTTTACTTTTCAACTTGAGCAAATAATTCGAGTAATAATTTTCATGGTTGATTCATGTCAATATAATAAAAATGTGATACCATCTAAATTAATGTATATATTAATTAATTAGTGCTATATTACTTTGACCACCTATAGGATACAGTGTAGAACTAGCAAAATAACAAATTTCCTTTCTTAAAAAAAGGTCTAGAATTACAAAAGAAATAATATTTTAATTAATTTAAATAATAATTTTAAAAGTAGGAATAAACTTTAGACTTTCAAACTATTTTATGAAACAATAATTACCAAAATTATTTAGTTCTAGTTAAAATATATCAATGGAATGAACTAGAAAAACAAAAAACAAAAACCATTTTAAAAAAGTAATCCACTATTTGATTAATTTCAAAACATAAATTACTAGGAGACTGACTCAATATTTAACAATAACTGCTAGGAAAATTAAAGCTAGTTTAGCAGAAATTAAACTTACACAAGCTTTTTACAAACCTTTACCACATTATGTTCCAAATGGATATGTGGCTTGAATACAAAAAGGTTGTAGATTCATGAGTTTAGATTATCTAGTCCAAAATCCTTTTTTTATGGGTGAGAAAACTGAGGTCCAGAGAAGTAAATGATTTGTCCAAAGTTTCACAGATAAACAAAGCTGAGATTTGAACCCAGTTCTGAATTCTAAATCCAGTACTCTTTCTCCTATATCACACTAGTGACAGAACTTAAAAAAAAAAAAAAAAAAGGGATGATGGAAGAATATTCCTTTCGAAACTATAGGGTAGAAAAATAGTTCTTAACAAAATAAAAGACAAAATAGAAATTTTCAATTACATACATTTTTTAAAAGCTTTTACACAAACAAAATTAATGGAGAAAGTCATGAGATAGTAAAACCTGACTTTAAATCCCAACTCAGACACTTATTAACTGTGTGACTCTGAGCAAGTCACTTAATCTGTTTACCTCACTTCTCTTATCCATAAACCAGGGACAGTAATGGCATCTACCTCTCAGAACTGTTGTGAGTATAAAATAAAATATTTATAAGGTGCTTTGCAAACTGTAAATACTAGCTATTGTAATTGTTGTTATAGAAAAAGAAGACAAACTGTCAGTTGGGAGAGGGAAAAAAAACCCAACACTTTGTGTCCCATATCACTAATCAAGATGTTACATCTAAGATACATAGGAATTGTCACAAATCTATAAAACCAAAAATTAGCATCCAATAAATAAGTGATTCAGAAAATATGAATAGTTTTTAAGCAATATAAATAGCCATGTGAAAACATTCTCACAATTGCTAATAATAAGAAATATTAAAATTAAAACAAGTCAGAGATTTTATTGAATATCCTGTTAATTCACAAAGGTTAAAAAAAAAGGAAATAGTCAACATTAATAAGACTGTGGAAAGATAAACACTGTTATTGGAGCTATGGATTTAAACAACCAAAATTATTAGGAATTAAGTGAGAAAATTGACTAAAAATGTTTGTATTACTCTTTAATCCAGCAATCTCATTACTCAGTATAGATCCTGCAGAGGTCAAAAATAGGAAGAATAGTCCAACATGTACCAAAATACTCATAATAGAAATTCTGTGACATCAAAGATCTTTAAAGAATTTTGAGACATATAAATTGGACAAGAGAGAACAAATAGTGGTATATAAATGTGAAATGGGGTAAAACACTCCATGAAGCCATCTTGGGGATGCATACATTCAAGCTTTAGGCTGACAAAACAACCCTTTAATCCCCATTATGGCACTGAGATGGAAATTGCATCAGAAAGGAGTTACCTCTTAGCTAGAAAGAGTAACCTGTTCTTAGAATAGTGCCTGGCATACAGAAAATGATTAATAAATGTTTGTAGAATTTATCTACTTGAAAGAAGTTAAGTGGCTTTGCTAAAATTTTCCATTATTGATTGTGTAGGACTTTTTTATGTTCTTCCTTGAACTTTCAGTGAGTAGAGTAAAAAAGAGTTCCTGTTCCTTTGACTCACAGCAATGGAAGGAAGAAATTAAGTATTTTCCTACTATGTGTTAGGCATAGTGCTAAGCACTTTACAAATATTATCTTATTTGATTTCCACAACAGTTCCATGAGGTAGGTAGTACTACCATCCTCATTTTATAGGTGAGGAAACTGATGCAAACAGCAGTTCCTTCCCCAGGGACACACAGAAAGCATATAAGGCAGAATTTGAACTCAGATCTTTCTTACATCAAGCTCAGCATTCATTCTACTACCCCACAACTGCCTCATGAATGGCATTGCAACAAAGTGTTAACCAAATGAATCTGAAACTGGATCTGAGGGCTTCTCCCTTCTCCCTCCCCCCCCCCCCCCCCCCCCGATTTTGCTATTCTTTCTCTAAGCATAAGTGACTGAACAATGATCCTGTAATGTTCATTTGCAGATTTGGAGGTCGGGTCATCTCATGAATTTCAGAAGTTGAAAGCCTCTGCATTCCTTTGTGTACTTCTGGCTGTATTGGGAGAAATGCTCCCCAAAAATATATGTCTTTTCATAGAAGAAGATAATCGCTACCAGAAAGATGAACCCAAGTCATGGTCTGAGTTGACAGAAGATAGTAAATCGGAGGGAGGAATTCCAACAGTACAGAGCCAGGTTAAATGGCAGTTTTATTCATTCAACATTCCTGCAAAGTATTTCATGCTTTGATGTTTTAAGAATCAACTTCCAAGAGAATATAATTGTAGTTATAGAATACTACATAATATCTGAAATCTTTAGCAATACACCATCTTTTTTTTAATGTACTATCTTTTAAAGAGACAATTGATATAAGGCAAACCCCCAGTTTTGGGGAAGAGACTATAAACAGTATCTGAACCACAAGTCACTTGGCCATGTGCTCATAAAGGGTATTCCTTTTTACTGACCTACTCTGTGGATACCCATTCTTCCTGCATACCACTGTGGGAGAGTATGTACCAAGTTTATGAGGGAAATATTTTATAGTTATCTTTGTAGCTATTCATTTTGATGATATATTTGAATCCCATCCATAGCAACTTAAGGCACTGGGATCCATATCAATGGAGAGAATAGAAATATTTCTCCAGCTATCCCCCCTTCCTAGAAAGATTTTTCTGTTCATTGCCACTTTCTGGCTTACTTCAAATCCCCACTTAATCCCACCTTGACAGAAAATCTTCCTCAATTTATCTTAATATACATACACATATACATACATACTATATATATATATATATATATATATATATATATATATATATATATATACACATATGCATATGTATATATAATATATGTATACATGTGTCCAGTACATATATATGGATTACACTATACTTTACCATACAAATATATATTTGTTTCCAATTAAGTCATAGGTATTAATGGATTAGATTATGAATTCCACAAAGGCAGGGACTGTCTTTGTCTTTCTTTGTATCTCTAGCACTTAGCTCAGTGCCTGGCACATATTAGATATTTAATAAATACTTGTGGACTAACTGGAATCAAAAGTCATTTAAAGTATCAAAGTATTTACTTTCCCTTGTCAAATATATATATGTGTGTGTGTGTGTACATATATATATATATACATATATATGTATACATATGTATACGCTCACATACACATACACACATAGGAATAAAAATTGAACTTAGCCAATTAGGAAATAAATCAAAAGTTCTTTCTCTCTTTCTGGTCTCATTACATATATCTATCTATTGAAAAATACTTAGTGAATTTTCAGATGATTAAACAATTAAAATATACTCTATTTTGTTTCGCTTGGACTGTTTATTTATCTATCAAATTCTTTCCTGGTACATTGTTCTACAATAAATGACAATGAACAAGGATTCCCCAAGTATATTTGAATTTCATAAATCTTAAATTTTAAACAAGGTATACTGTTGCACAGAATGTTGCTCCTCCCTTTAAGAATGATTTAAAATAACAGTCTGCCTTTGTAGCCAAAGTATAAGTTAAATGATATTGCTTCATCTATAAAACGAATAGGTTGAATTAAATAATTGTTAATATTTCTTCTAGCTCAAAAGTCCTGTAAGTCTGTTTCTTTCCTGTAGAAGACATTAAATAAGCCTTTCATTTATTATGCATTTTATAAAATCAGTTTCAATGTAATCTTCAAATTTTCTCCATTCTTGACCTCCTCATACTTTCAGTTTCCTGGGACAACAAATTTTTCCTTAATGGCAAGAAAAGTGACAAGATATGCTATAAGCATCTATATGTAGGAGGTTGGAAAGAGGAATAGAGATAGTTTTCCCCCCTTCTCAGTCTTCTTGGAATTAGAATATAGCTAGTAATTGACTAGCCAAAGGATCATCTATGCCCCTAGTGGTCCTTTAAAATTAGCTCCAGAAAGTAGTTAAATAAGAAGTAGTGGTTTCTGGCAACAGAAAAGTGAGCCAGCCATGAAATAAAAACCCAGCTCTTCTGAGGAACTCCTTTCTCAAGAAGTAGATAAGATGGCTGTTGAGGTGTTCGAGAAAGGGGAAAGAGGGAACTGGATTTTGTCTTTTGCCCATCTAATCCTTCAATCAGTAATGATATTTGGAAGCAGAGACACTTTCTAGGGGAAGAAAAAGTATTAGACAAAGACCAAATCTAGGGAACCTAAGAGAATGACATGCTCCAAAGAACCTCTGTGCTCATGCAAAGTAGTATGAAGACCCCACAAGATGAAAAAGTACATCAGAGTCCTGTAGCATCAGAATTATGAGTCACACATGCTCCTTAGAGTATTACTCTCTACTGGTGTGTTTCCACTCTTCCCACTGATGCTGCATATATTTGTAGGATTGTATGCCCCAAGTTTATGAGGGAAATTCTTTATGTCTATTGTTCTTATGATACCATTTCAGAAAATGTTCTTTCTTAGGTTTGTGTATTCTGGCTAACTATTAAAAATAAAAATACTACTGAAGGCCAGTGAGCCATAGTTTTAGGAGTGTGGATCCATAGAGTACCCCAAACCCAAGATAGTAATACTCTGGGGAACCCTACTTTCAAAGGAGAATGAGGAATAACCTTATAGGGGATTTAGTGGCATCACTATAAAGAAATGAAAATCAAAGAACAAAGTATAGTATTTTGGAAACCATTTTAAAGCATAAAATCCCCCAAAGACTACTTTCTAAAATGAATAAGCAGAAATCTAAAACCTTTCTAAGTCTTGGTACACATTCTTCTAAATTCTATTCCTTCTCTATTTAAAGCCAGAAAAAACAAACAGATTTAGAATCTTGTAAATTTTTTGTCTTCTCTGGCAATCAAAAAGAAAATTCAGTCAGATGAATGAAAACAAAAGAAATTCAAGTAGTATATAAGCAACTAGGTGGCACAGCACATACAGAACTCAGCAAGACTTGAGTTCAAATATGACCTTAGATAATTACTAATTGTGTAGCTGGAAAAGTCATTTAACCTGTATCTACTATAATTTCCTTAAAATGGTGGTAATAATAGCACTTCCCTCCCTGGGTTTTTGTGAGGCTCAAATTAGATAATATTTGTAATGTACTTTGTAACTATGTCCTTTGCACATAGTAGACACTAAGTAAGTGCTTGCTCTCTTCCTTCCTTTTAAAGTCTTATTTCCAAATTCAAATAATATTTACAAAGTGTTTAATGCAGTGTCTAGTACATAGTAAGCATTTTTAAATTGCTCGTTTTTCTCTTTTAAATATCTTATTTTCTAATCAAAGGCAAGAATAACTGATATTTAATTTTAATTACTATTTCCTATAATTATTTCAAGGCTTTTCTTCCCTATTAATAATATTATAGGGGGAAATTATATACATGCACTATGGTTGTGATTTTTTTTTTACCAGAAAAATGTACTTCTACAAATATTTACCTAGCAATTGTTAGTAAGTATTTGATTTATGGAGCACTGGTACTTTTAAAAGACTCTGATTTGCCTTTGGATCATCGTATTTTGGGCAACAGTGTTTCCAAAGTATATACCTATTTTCTCCTGAAATGTTGTTACCACCAAGGCACAGTCATGTAGCTAATTAATGTATAACATGTTCTGTAGAGTTCTTTCATTGTCCTGTCCCAGAAATTTACTGCATCTCCTAAAGATAGCAGCATGTGACTTATTTGGTAATGTAGCTTAGACAACTAACCAGATGTACCAAATAAAATTAAGGTCTGAATTTTAAGACACTCCAAATAAAGCCATATAATAAAAGCCTCCCCTAAGTTCTAAGAAGCTGATTATCTCTTGAACTAAATTATCCAAATACAAAACATATCTGGAGAATATGGAAATTAGCAAAGTATGGAAGGGAACACGGTATAGTGGAAAGGATACAAATGATAAGTTAAATCAAGAGAAATTTATTAATCACCTATTATTTACCAAATTGGGGATATCAGTACAAAGAAGGAAATAATCCCTATTTACAAGGAGTTACATTCTAATGGAAGAGAAAATAAGTATATATGTGTTTTTTTGTGTGTATAAACATTCATACATATATGTACATATATGTGTATATAAGATAAGATATAGCTTAAATATATTTAATATAATAATACATTTATTAAAAAATAAATTCAATTAAATATGTAGTAGTTAAATACAAGGTAGTTTGGAAGAGTTCAAGGACTTGGGTTCAAATCCCAATTCTGACATTTATCTGTGTCACATTGTTGAATAAGTTACTCGATCTTCCTAGTCCTCAATTTCTGTATTTGTAAAATGAGGGAGGTTGACTAAGAACTAGATTATAAATAAATGCTACCTGTTTGATTAACTAATCCTAAGAATTGGTAGTTTACCCATTTTTTCTATACTTGAAATCAATATAGGGCAACTATTCCTCATTTCATAGCAATTCAATACAGAATTTCACTGTTATTTAAGTTTCAACTAAAAGAGAAGGCCTGCAATGTCCTGCATTAACTTTGTGTAACATAATTCAGAAACACAGCTCCAGACTTAAAAGGACCAAATTTAGTCTTGAGGGCATTTCAATAATTACTATCAATTCAAACCATCATGCAGAGCCTCCAAATCCAGTTGACTATACTAGGATGTCTCTTAAGCTTTCTTTTTAAAAATAGTATTTTATTTTTTTCTAATTATAGCTTAGAACAATTTTTAATTCTTTTTTCTTAATTTGAGTCCCAAAATATCTCCTTTCCTCCCTCCCAAAGGGAATAAATCCTTTGACATAGATTACCTATGTGCAACCATGTAAAATAAGTTTCCATATCAATCACATCATATAAGAACCAGACCAAAAGAAAACAAACAAAAGAGAAAGTAAAAACAGTATGCTTTAATCTTCATTCAGACTCCATCAATTCTTTCTCTAAATGAAGATAACATTTATCATGAGTCTTTTGGAATTGTCTTAGATTGTTGTATTGCTGAGAATGGCAAAATCATTCACAGTAGATCATCGTACAACATTGAAATTACTGTGTATTATGTTCTACTGGTTCTGCTCACTTCATTTTGTAAGAGTTCATGTAAGTCTCTCCAGGTTTTTCTGAAATCTACCTGCACACCATTTCCATTACATTCATATTCCACAGTTTGTTCAGCCATTCCCCAAACAATGGACATCCCTTCAATTCTCAATTCTTTTCCACCACAAAAAAGAGTTTTTGTACAAACAGATTCTCAAGCCTTTTAAAAATTGAATCAAAAGGGATCAACATCTCATTATGGAGACATACTTTCAACATTTGTTCTATATTTTCCTTGCAATTGTGGGTAGTACAGCAGGGACCATGTCTTGTATATCTTTATATCCCTTATAATGTAATAGGACTCCTTAAGTAATATATAGGACAACTTCAAAAAACCACAACTTTCTTGAGATAACAGTTCTTCTTTCTTTTGCCAAGTGATAGGAGCTATAGTATTGCTGATCTTTCTACTGCAATCATTTCTAAAGCAGGGGAAAGTTTGGAATAGCAAATGGGTTTTCTTATAAAACATCTGTGCTTTATATCTGTGTTGAAGAGGAGGACCATCTGACACAGATTTTGTAGCCTAACTCCCCAAGAAATCCAACTAATGGCCTAGTAGTTAGGTTTCTACCACAAAGCTTAGAATTTATTCTGATAGCAGAATTGATACAAATCTAGGGGTGGTTATTGAATTATACTCTATATTAAGGGTTTCTGGTTGCAAACCAAATAAGCTCTTTAAAGAAAGAGTATGATCTCCCCTCCCAGGGAAATGCATCTCCCATGATACAACCTGTAAATATGGGGAAAAGGTGTTTATTTTAAAATGTCACTTTATGGATCTTATATGGATGAAAGCTTCATTTAATATAATTAAGGAATATCTTAATAGAAGTAGATTATGATGAATTTTCACAGATTATTTGAGTAACATTTTTGGCAACTCAAATAGCTTAATCTCTGCTCCTTCTGTATATGTATTGAAAGGCTCCTTTCATTTCTCTAGAGAATGTAGTTACTAAGAAATGATTTGTGAAGGGGGTAGGAGGACAATTCCATTGAAAATTGTCTTTAACCTTAAGATTTTAGAACACACATTGGCTTCTGGAATACTATAACCCTATGAGTCCTGAGAGAATGTGTAATAATGCAATAGGAATAAGCCATTTATCAAGCATTAAAAACTTAAGAAACATACGAGGCATAAATGAGTTTTTCTGACCATTACATAGATCCTCTCAGCAAATAGATTATAACAAAGGTTTCTCTGATATGTAGTCCTATGTTGATATAAATGCAAAGTGCAAGTGGTTTGATTAATTTTATTAAGAGCAATACATGTGGCCACATTTTCAATTCATATTTATAAAGAGCAAGTTTTCTTGTATTTGAATTAAAACAAAATCTAACTTAGGCACAAAAGTTTAAATCAAGTTATTAAAGAAAAGTATAGAATTTGTTTAACTAAGATAATGTTTCAGTTTGTGACAGTTTCTTTCTGAAAATAGACATTCCCCATAGTCTCAGATTTTCCTGCCTAATTTTTTTTTTTGCCCTCTCAGTTTTATGAATCCTTCACTATGTACCTTCTATGCAAAAATCTAGGACTACTAGCAAAATGAATTGTTTTAGTCTAAAGAGCAAAAAAATGGAGAACAAGCAGAAAATAAGTGGAAGATGTAGAAGTTGGTAGAAATTCTTAGCATTTTTCATCATAAAGATACTAAAAGCCCTAAGGTGAGGGGGAAGTCCTTCCCTGGTTTGGAAGAAAAATGAGCAACAGATGTACTAGAAAGAGCAAAATATACCCCTTCCCCTAACAGATTAAAATGATTAGAAACATATAGAAATTATAATTCCTTCCTATTAACAATGCTAGAAGACTTATTCAATGTGGTTACAGACATCTCTCTAGACAGATATCTAGGGATATATTTACTGTGAAAAGATTACGAATAATCACAGACCACTCAATCTAATTCAAAAGCACAAAGACAAAATCATATACCACTCTAGTGATATTCAGGCGGGATCAAAGACCCATAGAATGAAAAACCAAGAAAGGAACTTGGAATCATCTAATCAAATCCCATTATTTTTCACACCAAGAAACTAAGACCCAAAAAACATTATAAATGGTTTGTCCAAGATGAGACAGATGTTGAGTCAGAGCTAGAATTTAAATACAGGCCTTTTTAACACAAAAGTATTTCTTTATATATTTTATATTCTAGTTTTTTTTTTGTTTGTTTTTACTATTAGGTGAATAAATGAAAATAAGCCATCTATTTTAAGTTACTGTCTGAAGGTTACAAAATATCACAAGCATGCTACATAGCAGAACTACAGAACATACATATACCACTTCAAGTGGTGTGAAAATTCTGCAAATGATAGTATACAAAAACACCAAGCAAATAGCTTTAGTTCTTTGTTTTGCAGAACAGTACCAATCAATTTTGTCTCTTTCTATTATGTAACTATACCTGTATAATTTTCTACAGCAAATACAGTAGCATAATCTTATTAAAAACAATCCTTAGAAACAAAATAGGTGTTCTTGAAGTTTCAGTGTTGTTTTATGTGCTGATAGTTTGTGTCAGATATCTTACATTTTTGTTGTTTTAAGTATTTACAAGTTATAATTATATTCTTAACATGTTTCTTTTCAGTAGATATTTTTTGTAAATTGCCCTTTAAAAGTTTTCAATATAACTCATGGGAAGATTTGCAATGAGTATTATTTTAGATACATGGTGAATAAAGTTTAAAAAAATGTAAAGTGGTGCAAAAATAATTTTTAAGTTCTAATAACTTAAAATAGCATTAAGACTTTGAGTGCATCTAGTACCTTAAGTTAGTAGTTGTTGTTAATTTTCACATATGTGTAGCCAGTATAACTGTGTAACGTGAGTATTTATATCAATCTGCAGATATTACTCACCCATCTCAGATTAAGTGAGAGTAAGATAATGTCAACCTTGAAAAATGAAAGAATTTTTTTTCAACTTGATCTAGAGAAAATTCAATTTTATTTTAAGATATTAAAATCACATTTTTGTGACAATTTTCTAGGATCTAGAATGGATAGAGGATATCTTGTCCAATCCCTTCATTTTATAGATGAAGAAACTGAGACCCAATGAGATTAAATGAATTGCCACATATTACAGAAATAAGTTAATAGGAAAACTAGGACTCAAATCTAGTTTCCTATCTTTTGGTGGTGGTGATCCTTCCCTCCGTTTGAGGACCAGTAATATCAGGAGACTGATATATCTTCACTTGCAGATGAATTGGATTTAAGTAAGGCAAAGCTATGCAAAGTTGTCAGCCCTATTGTCTCCTCCAAATCATCAGACTTTGCGTCTAGACATAAGTCAAGACAACTGGAGATGGCCCAGCTTTATCTGTTGTATTATGCTGACAGAATGGTTACTAGATTATAAGCTTCCTGAGTGCATAAGTCCTTAATAGTTATTTAATGGATGAATAATTAATTTAATGAGACATTAAGGATCAAAACTTTCTAGGATATAGTCATATTGGCACAAGACAGGCCTTTATGGCAAGTACCTAGCCTATTACTTTCCACATCATTCCTGGATTCCATTGATTTACAGCAAATAATAAGACAAGAAAAAGAGAACTTTCCTGAGGGGAAAAGGAATGCATTCCAAGCCATAAACAAGAATTAATAAAAATGATAGGGTCAAGCCAAGAGATTGGGGAGACAAGAGGGGGACATAAAATTGCAGAAGACTATGCAAGAAATAAAGATTGGAGCAGTAGTCATAAGTAAGTAGCTAGTACAGGTCATAAACTGGTGTGATAATTTAAAAAGATTTGAGAGAAATGGTTTCTATGTAATTTAACAATTTTATTAATAAGGCTAGCAGGTATTAACAAAAGGATGATCATTTGGTCATCTCTCTAAGACAAAAAACAATTATGGTGGCAGAGGTCATAGTTTATATATCCTTCTAAGCAATGAGGTGCTGCTAGTGACTTCCAGTTACCCATGAACAGAGAAGTTATCTCTATTCAGATTACCTGCAGCCTTAGGCTATCTAGACAAAAGCATCTGCCTTCACTAAAGCTTGAATGGAACACAGTGGGCTTCTCTACTTTAGATTAAATTCCTTGCAAATTTGGACCAGGATAAGGAATCTATGCAATCTTATCAAAAGTAATGACCTCCAAGAAAACTAAAGTTTTAAAATGAGGAATTTAGAAAAAGGGGAGTACTCTGAATCCCCCCCTAAATATTGGTTATTAATTATAATTTCTCTTACTAGTTAGGACAATGAATCTCATCTAATATTGTAGAAGAAGGCACTATAGCACAGTGGAATGCTATATTTGGAGTTGTTGGGTTTATTCAGTCCTGTTCAACTCTTTGGGATGCCTGTGGGATTTTCTTGGCAAAGATATTGGAGTGTTTTGCCACTATTTTTCCCTGATTCATTTTACAGATGAGGAAACTGAGGCAGAATTAAATGGCTTGGCCAGGGTCATGTAATTAGGAAAAATCTTAAGTCAGATTTGAATTCATGAAGATGAGTTTTCCTGACTCCTGGCCTGGTGCTCTGTCCTCTGTACCACCTAACTGTCTCTCTGTAGAATGCACAAGTTCAGATCTGAATTCTGCCACCGACAAACTATATAAGGTTAGACAAAACATTCAACTCGAGCAAATTACAGTTTACCTCATACAAAATTTAACATCAGGTTAGTTTCCTATTATTCTGGGCATTTTCTAAATATATTTGTTTCCCTTTCATCTGTATCTTCTCTGCCATGGACCTGAATAGCTTAAAGTGAAATAATTTCAAATAAGAAATTGAAACCTCTACTTAAATTAATTTAAAACAACCAACGAATCCTTCATTAGTTTAACACGAGTATAATAACTTTTGTCTTCTGAAGATTAAGCAATCACACACACACAAAAAAACTACAATAAAAGTAGTGGTCAATGTAGTTAATGAATGTTAATGAAGATGATCAGTCAAAACAATATTAATAAAATTAATAAAATTTATTTTTGTGCTACATTAAAAGTGTTTTTAACCTAAACTGATGGGGGTTGATGTCCCTTTAAGATTCCTTTCTAATTGCCCAACCCTTGGCTGACCTTGATTCACAAATGCTGGACAAAGGCATCCTTTGAATATCCGGGCTCAGCTTCCCCCAGCCCTCACCTGATCTGAGCTAACTGAAAAGCCCTACCCCCCCAAGAACTTGGGGGGTACCGCCCATCATCTTCTAGGTATAAAAGAAACAAACCGGAACGCCCTCTTTGTAGGAGCCCTCCCAGCCAACACATGGTATCCTTCCAGCCAACACATGGTATCCTTCCAGCCATGTAAGGGTTCCTGCCCGCCCAGGGGCCACCTCTGGCCCTGGCCTCTTTCTAACTGAACTTTACTTCCAAATTCCTACAATAAACCTTTTATTTATCAATCTAGGTTTTCGGGCCTGTAAATTTATTTTACAGGGGACACTGTGCCTCATGGGATTATCTATGCGCCGAGAAATGGGGTTCCCCCTTTCCTTTCCCTCATTAAAATCACTGTGCTTTTAGAGTAATATTCAAATCTTTTCATGAATTATATGTAAAGTCTTCTAAAGGGCAATTTACAAAAAAAATCATAAAAATCTACTGAAAACAAATATGTTAAAATATAATTATGAGATGTAGATATTTAAAGTAACAAAAATTTAAGACATCTGCCACATAAGCTCAAGATAACTGAACTGAAATTACTAGGATAATTAATGTATGTGGTTTAAAATATAATAAGTCTACTATTATAACTAAATACCATAATAATTGTGCATTGAAGAAAAACCAGAAAATTCACATTGTCATATGAAAGTATATACTGTTGGACATGACTAAGAATTAACTACAACTTTCTGGCAAGATTATAGATTGATTATCATTCTGTTATTAAAATCAGCTTAATCCTATTTAGTGGAGAGTGTATTCTATTTAGAACTATAATTAAGAGCTCTGGCAGCTGGGGCAAATTCAGTTGAACTGGGGAGAAGGGAGACCTAACAAGAATTGGCATGTAGAGTACTGTTACATCCACAGAGGGGCCAGCCCCTTCCCCAGATTCTTTCCCTAGGCCCAGTGGCATGACTGATCCCTGACCCCTCCCCCCCATCTAGAGGGTATTTGAAGTATATAACAATCAAGTCTCTAAATGGGGGCATCTTTTCTGATTTCTGAGGTGTAAAAGCTCACACTGATAATCTAACTATGGTCTCTCACCAGCAAACTGACTCCTATTGCCAACCTTCCAACCCTCAGCATGATGCAGCAGAAGGCATGGTCGTAAGAGAAAGCAGGAGAGGGATAGACATTGTGACATTGTGTGGCATGGTGAACCACAGGAGAAGAAGACCAGAGAATTACTACAGAGAGGAGGAATATCTCTAACAGCCCAAAATGCCAGGATCCTATGGCAAAGCCCAATACCTTTGCCCTGGTTATAATTCTGATTCTATTAACTTTCCAGAAAACAAAAAAACATTTTGAAGTTCTCTATATTCTCTCTCTCTCTCTCTCTCGTCTATATATATATATATATCAATAATATCTCTATAATAACTCTATATTGTGTCTTCAGTTGAGTAGTGAGGGGGTAGAGAGAGAAGGTAAAGTGTAGGTGAATTTGTTTCATGAGCTTACCAATTTGAACCATCTGTTGTTGTATCTGAAAGCTTTTATATGTATGAACGTCATTAGAGCTGAAAGGGAGGAAAGAAAAAGCATTCTATCCCATAGAAAAGTCATAGGGTAACTTTGGGTTTAATGTTGTTGAGCCCTAAAACGAACTCATTAATTCAACTCCATTTACACATTTCATTTTCTCTGGGCTTAAGGTCATTTCCAAAAGAATAAATGATAGCTCAATTGAAATTCAAAACTATTTTGTCTATTAATTTTCCAAAGGTCTATGGGTTATCACCATCTTAAGAAGACTACTACAGATGTTAGCGAACTCCTCTCTCTATTCTAAGAACAAGGAGGTTTTCTATTGTATTTTGTGCTAATATTATAACCTCAAAAGGCCCATGTCTTCAAAGTAGCCAGAAACTAGTTAACAGGTAACTATGTCATATAGAAAATGATAATACTATTAGAAATGAAAAAATATGGTGCATGGGTAGAACCCAATTGGAAGGACACAATGAACCAGATTTTGCCCCTAAACTCAAGGTGCATGTGGCAATAGACATCCCAAATAATAACATGCCCAACTCTGGTTTAAATTAAGTGAGTCACAACTGAAGTCATTATTTCCGAGACAGACTCCTCAGTATCCGAGGCTCACTAGGATTAAAGAAATCAATCAGACCTTTCTCAGGGTGACCACCCCAAGCTATAGTGATTCCCCAGTTTTTGTTTTTTTTTTTATCACATTCCTGTCAGTAAAAAAATTGTCACAGCATGCCCCTCCACCAGAGATATTAATTTGTATATATTATGTATGTTATAAAACATACACAAAAGCAGACATTTAAAAGGATGAGCTAAACTTGAAACAAATAATATTTCGGTTAGCCTCAACTTCTTGTATTTATTTAGACAAAATCTAAATATCTAAGCACTTGCAAAAATCTTAGGTTTTTCTATTTCTATTTCTATTCCTATTTCACAATACCATTTGTATCTGTCACCTTCTCTCCATTCACATAAACACAGTCCTAATTAAGGTCTTCCTCACCTCTTTCCTGGACTATAGCAATGGCCTCCTACTTGGTATTCCTAAATAAAAGGCCCTTCCCACTCCAATTCATTCTTCACAAACCTTCCAAAGTGATTTTCCTAAAATAGAGATCTGACCATGTCACCACCCACTTAGTCGACAAACTCCAATGTCTCCCTATTGATTCCAGGATCACATATAAACTCCATTTGCAATTAAAGAGCTTCACAAATTGGCTCTAACCTATCTTCCCAGTATTTCTTTCTCCATATGTGTGTGTGTGTGTGTGTATACACACACACACACACACACACACACACACACACAATTCAAACATATATCACCCCCTTTCCTGCCTTCTACTATACAGTCAAATGGACCTACTTGTTATTCTTCACACATACAAAAGCACAACTAACATATCCACATGAATGCGACATTGAGATATGATATCATTTATTAAGCAACATAAAGAAAAAGGAACAGTTTTGTATGGAAAGCTTTACATCAAGTTGAAATCAGAAATAATTCATGTTGGTTTATTGTTTTGCATTGTGTACCATGAGTGTCTTCATGCAGAGAAACATAATTCTTGATGGAAAACTGTGATGTTCACTGAATATTTGATTATTTTAATATTTGATTGCTGGTTGTATATCTTTCAATAAACATTATCTAAGAAAATGACACTCATGTGCTTGGCTAACTACATTGATCAAATTAATGCAAGAATTACTAACAAATAATTATTTATAAGACTACTCTATCACCTAGAACATACACAAAGATATTTGAAAAATACTGAAGCATATTCAATAATATTGGTCTCACTGAAACTATTATTAATCATAATGTTTCTAGTGAGAAAAAAGTTTTTAGAAAATAAAATTAAAAAGATTGCTTACTTCATGCATCTCTCATTTTTAATTGTCAAAACATTAAATGTTTTGTAATATACGTAGGATATATATATACTTAATGCTTGTGTATGCATATATATGATATTCCAAAGTCTTAGTGAGCTATTAAAACATATACATACATATCTACATTTAGATATAGACATATAGTTCATAAACAGAGATAAGGTATCCCAAAAGTATAATTTTTTTCCAGTAATTTCAGACTCTTCATGACATCAGTTGAGGTTTTCTTGGCACTATATTGGAATAGTTTACCATTTCCTTCTTCAGTACCTTAAGGGAAACAGAGGTTAAGTGAAGTTCCCATTGTACTGCTTTGCAGCCCTATCTCACCATTGACTTAAATCCTTCAAAGGTCAGTGCAACTACTACATGGGAACTCATATAGCTTATACCAATGTGACTTCACAAAGAACTGGTCATGGCAAAGTAATCTAAATTTCTTTCTGACAAAAGTACTAGAAAAATAAACTAGGGGAACTTTGTAAACATAGTATACCTAGATTTCAGCACAGTTTTTAACAAAGTCTTCTTATTATATCCTTATAGACAAAATATATGTTGGGTTATGTCATGGTTAGGCAGATTCAGAGTTGGTTAAATATTGGAATCAGCAGAGTAGTCTTTAATGAATGGAAAGCAACTTAGAGTGTGGTATCCCAGAGATATGCCTCAAGTCTTGTTCTAGATCATATTTTTAATGTACGACTTGAAGTTTGAAGAGATAACATAATAATCAAATTTGAAGAAGATACAAAGTTGGGACACCTCACATGGCAAGAGTTAAGATCCAAAAAAAAGATGTTGACAGGCAATTAGAATAAATCACTATTTAATGAGATGAAATTCAATAGTGCTGAATATAAAGTCCTATTCTTAGTTTTAAAAAACACAGCTTGACAAATATCCTCCCCATTATCTTAGCTGAGCACCTTGCCCCATATTTCAATTAAAAAAATTGATAACACTCATAAGAGACTTCCCCTTTCTCCTTTCCTCCTAGGACATCTCAAATTACTGGGATAGTTTCAGCTGCCATCTTCAGCCAGCTACATATGAAGGTGTGGCTATTCTCCTTGCCAATGTGAAACACTGAAAGAGTGTTTAAAAATTATTCTTAATAGAAATGGTTTTCCAACCCTGCTTTTCTTATAGTTCCTCTGTTTCCTTCCCGTGTATGACTATCACCAAGTTCTTTTTCCTGAGGAAATCTGAGTTGTGACTTAGCATGAGGTTAATCCCAGGAATCTGCTTCCTAAACTACTCTTGGAATTGAGGCACATACTGTTTGCTCAGACTCATTCTTAGGACAACCATCCCCCTCTCAACCCTGGCCTTGAAGGGCTCCATCTAGCAGGGCAGGGGTTTCCTCTCAATAGAAGATGGGATAGAATCAGAATAGTCAGGTTTTCAGCATATTCTTCTCTCCAATCCAATAACTGGTCTTTGTTAATTGACTACCAATCTTCCCTAGTTCATTTGTATAGCATGGTGATCTGTTTAAAATTTAAAATGAGAGGGAGAAACCCAAAAATTATCTCCCCCACAGGTCTTCAGTAATGCTATACTTCTCTCCATGACTAGAAATAACCACCATTAAAGACACCCCTGTGAATTAAAAAGAGGTAACAAAAGTTATTTCTAGAAGGAGCTTGTTAAAAGAAAAAGACATTACTTGGGGAAATGGAGCTGGGTCCTCTCCCTTTCCTTAATACAGTAGTTCCCATTAATATATTAGCATGATTGGTTTTTCACATTAACCTATAGAGAACAAAGTCCTGAGGAGAGGTGTCCTATGAGACTGATATGTTCTTGTGGAAAACAAAGGAGTGGTCTAAAAAAGGCCAGGAACACAGGGGATGTCTGGGGAGTGTAAGCCACAATTAAAGGCACTGAAAAGGTAGGTGTGGATCTGCAATATGAGAATACAGGATACTCAATTTAGCTATAATTTTGCCTCAGGAACTCAATGTCAAAATTGCCAATATGAAAGTTAGGTATTTTTACCTAAATAATCACAAATATGTGATTTCAAATTCTGTATAACAATGACAACCAAAAAGATAAAAAAAAATAAAAAAATAAAAAAGACCCAAAGTAGAAATAAAAAGTTGGTAAAAAAAGATTGTAGGAAGAATATATTAAAAGAACAAGAGGTGCATTAGACCCTGAAGTAGCACTGATTTTAGAGTGAAAGAGACCTGCATTCTGCCTCTAATAAGCATTTAGGTATCCATGGACAAGCCATTTAATCTTTTCAAATCTCAGTTTCTTCATCTATAAAATAGATAGCTGCAGTATCAACTTCATAAGGTTGTTGTGAGAATCAAAGAAATAATGTATGCCAAATGCTTTGTAAACCCTAAAAGTTATATATCAGCTCTTTTTATTTTTAAGAAGCAGTTTCTAAAGTCTTCAATCTTTTAGTTACATTAATGAAATAAGGATAACATGTGTGTTTTAAGTCTCAGGGTAATTAACAACTGTATGGTACCTACAAGTTCTGCTGAAATTCCTAAACTAATAATAATAATATTTTATAAAAAAAGCTTTGCAATTTGATAAGAAGTTTTACATAATTACCTCCAATGACACTCAGTACAACCCTGTAAGACATGTTACATTATTCCTATTGACATTTTACAGATGAGGAAACTAAGACCCAGAGAGTTAAGTGATTTGTCTGAGTCATACAGCTGGTTAGTGATTAAACCAAAACTAGAACTCAGATCTTTGAATCTTAGCACCCTACTCTTTCAAATTAAGCAAAACTTATTTATTTTTGTGGGCTTCTTTCATCCAAACCTAACCTGATTTATAGCCTAAAGACACATAAATCTTAAAACATCATACATGAGCAAGTCAATTTCCAGAAGGGATTTTATTGCTCTAGAATAACAAAAAATATTTTTTGATTTATTACTTCCATCCATGCCTTCTTTCATTTCCTCCCTTAAGCTTAAAATAAATTCCCCTTTTCTAACTGTACCAAAGATCCCTTTTTCAAGACATTTTACCAAAACACCAAAAAAGACTTCCTATTAAGGGGAGAGTTGATGACCATTCATTATAAAACAGAGGTTTATTTTTTTTCCTCTTATTTTTCTTTGCTAAAAAAAAAAGAAAAGGAAAATAGACATGAGTAAAGACAACACTACTACACCGTTAGGATTCTTACAAGGTGCTAAGTCACTGGAATTGATAGAGACAAATGTAATCCTAGAAGAGAAAAGGCTATTTGTGTTGTTTTTTGAAAAGAAAAATTTTGTTTTGATACAACAGAAAAGTTTAAACAAAACAAAATAAATTAACACAGTATATTTCCTGAAATCAGTATGCACAATAGCCTAAAAAAAATGATTGATTGTTATTGAATGTAGATGTTACTTTGTCTTTTTATAACATTTATTAAATGAAAGGAAGGGTGTGGACTCCAACTCTAACAAGTTAGTAATAACATCATCCACTGTATTTTCTCTATATTCTTAGATCTTCATTCACATAATTGTGGTCAGTGTGTATTGCCTGACATATAGTATTTATATGTTAGCTAATATCATCATCATTATCTTGATTTTTATTATATTATTATTTAACTCCAATTTCTTCCTGAGCAATTCCAATTTTTAAGCAGTTATTTTCTTTAGTGAGGTTTTGTACCTCTTTTACCATATGACTGATTCTGATTTTTAGACACTGTTACAGTAAGTTTTGGGAATGCAATAACAAAAATAAAATAGTTCCTACCCTCATGAAACTCATAATATATCAAGAGAGGCAATAGGTACCTAATATAGAATCATGAAAAATATACAGAAAGCAATTTGGGTACTAGGATGAACAAGAAAGGCTTCATGTACAACATGGAATTTCATCTAAGCCACGAAGCATACCAGGAAATCTAAGAGGTGGAAGAAAGGAACAAAACACATAGTGCAACATAAAAGGGGGTTCAGCCTGTACAATAAATTCTAGTGACTTTCCATTATCTTTAATATAAAAATACAAATGTCTCTGTTAGACAATTCAAGCTCTTCACAAACTGATTCCATCTTGCCATTCTAGCCTGTTATATTTTACTACCCTCAACAAATACTTTGATAGAATCAAATTGCCCTTCTCAGTGCTTCTTATATATACCATTCCATCTCCTAGAATTGGAGGAAAAAATGTTGAATAGAGCCTAAAATCTATAGACCAATGAGTTTACTCTGATTCCTAGCAAAAATTCTAGTATATGTTTTTTAGGAGTTAGAAACCTTATAGGTAGCAAAGTAGATAGAGTGCTAGGCCTGAAGTCAGGAAGACTCATCTTACGAGTTCAATATGGTCTCACATACTTAGCAGTTGTCACTTAACCCTGTTTGCCTCAGTTTCCTCATCTGTAAAATTGGTTGGAGAAGGAAATGGTAAACTACTCCAGTATCTTTGTCAAGAAAATCCCAAATGACATCATGAAGAGATGAACATTTGGACAGTTGGAAAAATCATCTAAATAACAACAAACTAGAAAAGAAAGCAGTAATAAAGAATGTACAAAGTTGATCAAGATCATTCATACTAACATTATTTTCTTTTTTTGACGTTACTAATATGATAGATGAAGTTTCCCGAAGAGATACCATTAGTTCTAGAGAAATCTGTTTTTCAGAAGATTGCTCCAACTATGCCAATTCAAATTGCAGATAAACTAGCACTAGTTAGTTCAATACATCTGGTACACACCATCAAAATTAATAAAAAATCTGCAGGGCTCCTTTCGATTTTTGCATTTTTACCTTCCAACTAATTTTTTAGCTCCATAATTGAAAGCCACTCCTTCCTAAGCTAGAAAGTCTATCTAAAGTCAAATATAAACTGGGGGCCACTAAACTGTACATAAGCATCCCTGCAGGCCATATATTAACTTTAAAAAAGAAAGACAGACACCACATGTTAATATGTTTTGTTGTATTTTTATTTTAAAATAATATTTCCCAACTACATTTTAAATAATAGTAATGATGATGCTGATGATTATAATGATGCATGTGAGGCTGGCCTCGCTCAAGATTTTAGTGGGTTGCATGTGTTGACACCAATGAACTAGACAATAGTACATACAATTTGGTAAATTTGGAACTGGTAAAAAGGAGAAACCAAAAGAATTGTCATTAATAGTTCAATGTCAGTTTGGAAGGGCATCTCCAAAGATTTGAGTCTGACCCTGTGCTATTTATTATTTTTATCAATGATTGGATAAATGATTATATTATCAACTTGATTGATAAAATTTTGGGAAGGATAGTTAACACTCTGATGTACAGAGCAGAGGTTTAAAAAGATCTTGACAGGCTTGACTATCAGGCTGACACTAGTAAGATCATATTGAATAATGGAAAACATAAAGAATATAAAGTCTTAAACTTGGCCTCAAAAAATCAACTTCAGAAGTTTAGGAAAGGGGAGGAGATTGGAGGTTTTAATGGACTAACAGCTCACCTCTAATTTGCATCTCTAAAAGTTAATGTGAATTTGGCCTATATTAAGAAAGATACGGCTTCAAGAAATAAAGACAAGTTAATTCAGTTTTATTCTGTCCTAGTTAATCAATGAACATTTAATTAAGCACCTAGTATGATAAACCAAAAGACACTAAGAATTTTATAGCAAAAAGACATCCAATGCTCTGACTTGTGAAACAGTAAATTTCTGGACAAGAGAAGGATTCAACATGAGACTGGATGACCATTTGTCTTGGAAATAGCAGAGGGATTCAACTAAATTATCTCTAAATACCAAAACTACAATTCAAGATTATATTTCTTGGTTCACTGCTTTTATAAGTTAAAAGGTAAAGCAAATGTGAGTCCTAAAAGACCTCCTATTGAGCTGTAAATTCCAGAGGAGACTAACAAGCAAATAAAGAAAAATAATTCATTTGAATAGTGCTTTCAAGCTTGCAAAGTACTCTTCACAAGGAGAAAGTTTAACAAGAATGTCTTTATTACCTGAGTGAGCCTTTGATTGTGACTTTGATTAAATCTGTTTGAGGACATGTAAATGATTCAACAAGTACACCAGGCCATAATCCTAATTCACTTTTGCCACTCAGAGCAATCTCTATTCAATAGAGATTGGATAATAATACAAATACTATAATTTGTCTTTTATAAGTGAAGAAACTAGCTGAAAAAGATTAAGTAACATCCTGGGTCACACTGAAATTAAATCAGACTCCAAATTTTGTTGTTGTGCGGTCCAGTCTGAGTTGTCATGATTCCATTTGGGGTTTTTTGGCAAAGATACTGGAGTAGTTTGCCATTTCCTTCTCCAATTCATTTGACATATAAGGAAACTGAGGCAAACAGGGTTAAGTGACTTGCTCATGGTCACACAATAAGTGTTTGAGTCCAGACTTAAATTCAGGACTGGCACTCTATCCACTTCACAGCCTAAATGCCCCAATTTAAAATCCTACATAGCATGTTATACCAATTACAACTTTTATCACTTACTCAAGTAATGCTAATAAAGTTAAAACATAAGTTATATTTTACAACAGTAGAATAGAATGCATTTCATGAAGCCATGCTCACTTACCTTCAGGCTCAATTCACGGCCCAGACTATTCCTTACCAGTAGCCTTGCTCTGGCATGACGCTTTTCCTTTCTTTCTCCTCTCCCCCTCTCTCACACTTTCCAGTTCTCCTTTATGCGTTGTTCTCCATTGTTAGAATGTAAGGTTCTTGAGATTTGGGATCTTGTTTTCCTATATTTGTATTCCCAGAACTTGGCTCAGTAACTGTTGCTGTTATTGTTTGTCCTTAGTTCTCCAAGAAGACCATGACATTAGGGACATGCAAGTGTGGATTGAAGTGAGGGAAGGCTGTGCAAAGTCACCTGTCTCACTTTCCCCTCCAAAGCCCTCTGGGTCTAGTGGCAATATATAGATCAAGACAATTGGAGGTGGCCCTGGATGAAATGGGAGATCTTATCTTTTTTTTTTTTTTCTTTTTTAAAAAATTATTATAGCTTTTTATTTTAAAATATATGCATGGATAATTTTACAACACTGACAATTGCCAAGCCTTTTGTTCCAACTTTTCCCCTCCTTCCCCCCCATCCTTCTCCTCCAGATGGCAGGTTGACCAATACATGTTACTTATGTTAAAGTGTAAATTAAATACAGTATATGTATA
Source organism: Sminthopsis crassicaudata (assembly GCF_048593235.1). NCBI lineage: Eukaryota > Metazoa > Chordata > Mammalia > Dasyuromorphia > Dasyuridae > Sminthopsis > Sminthopsis crassicaudata. The sequence goes on along the minus strand of NC_133619.1, from coordinate 434,613,067 downwards.
CATGAGACCTTATTCTTTTTAAGCTAAGGTCTACAATCCTTAAAAAATGCTTTATCTATCTATAATCTGCCAAAGTCATACCTGAAACTAGCCAGTATGAACATGGTATAACAGGCTTATTGTCTGCTTATGAAGATTCAAACATTAATAGTACCACATAAATATACAAATTTAACTGCTGTATATAAAAATCTAACATTAACTGTGTTGAGTATTTTAAGTTTCACTTGCTTACTTCACTAGTATCACTTGTATAAATTAAGAGTGTCTTAAGGATACTTAAAAGATAACTTCCTAAAAGGTCTGTATTTTGTATCTCTGAGGGAATATAGATTTCATGGTCTTTTAGCAAAATAGAATAAATTATAACTGCTATTGGAAAATAATGTAGTAAATTTCATTCAGTGGAATTACACTTTTTTTTTGTTTTGTTTTGTTTTTAAGGTTGTTGCATTTAGAATCTTTAAGTATACAATAGTATTAGGGTAAATTTGAAATATTAGTTACCAGGAGTGTTTGTCTTTTCATATGGATATTTTGTTTCTGATAAAGTTTAATCTTAACTTCCAAGTATCCACCTATTTTAGAGCTGATGTTGGAAAATTTATATTTTGTTACTTAATTTTCTTTTGGAACCTGAAGCCAATATGTAAAAGTACAAAGATGTTCATTTCAATGATTCACTTCTTTAAGAAGAAAGCTTTCTTACAGGATGCATGTGAAGACTAATTTTTTTTTATTGCTTTTCATTCTTGTTTGTATTTGATAAAAAGAACAATAAATAAACAAGATTATTCAATGTTTAATGTTTGTCATTGAAACATTTTTTTTTGGTTTTGTTTTTAAAGGTGCATTCATTTTACATTTTCAAATTTATTATTGCCTTTAAAAATAAAGACTTGGAAAAAGTCTATTGTCTCATCATGTATAAAAAGAACTCTTCCTAAAATTTATGCTTATGGAGTACAACCTGTCGGATTTTACTATACTAGATGAAGTATGAAGAACTGAATGGGCTATCCCTGAACCAATTAATCTAAATATGGGAAAGATTATTACCAGTAGACTAGTCTTTATTACAAAAGCAATAATAATAGCCTGCATTTACATAGTGTTTTTAAATTTTCAAATTATCTCACATACATTATCTGATTTGCTTCTCAAAACAATTTTGTGAAGTGCTCTTATTATCCCCTTCTTACCCATAAGAAAAATGAGGCTGAATTGTGCAAATTCTCAGGTAGGATTAGAATACCAAGCCAGTAGTCAGGAAAGCTACTCTTCCTAAATTCAAATTTGTTTTCAGATACAAATTAGTGTTATGACCCTGGATAAGTCACTTTACCCTATTTGGTTCGGTTTCCTCATATGTAAAATGAGCTGGAGAAAGAAATAGCAAATCACTCTACTTATGTTTGCCAACAAAACCCCAAATTGGAGTCAGGAAAAGTAACACACAACTGAAAACGACTGAACAGAAATTCTCAAATGTAATCCTGCCAGCTCTCTATCTCATTTAATTATGAGCAAAATTCATTGTCTATCTACAGCATCTTTCTAACATATATTATAGATTAACCCAATAGGCTTTCCATCCAACTGTGTATAATAATCTGGGAAGTTAATAATCCAGTATTCTTTTCTTGATACCTTGAGCTAGAATTGATGATCTTCTAAACCAGGAATTCTTCAACCTATTTTTGTGTCATGAATCCCTTTGGCATCCTGATGAAACATAGGGATACTTTCTCAGAATATTTTTAAATGAATAAAACAAGACATAGGATAAAAAAGAAAACTAATTATATTGAAATAGTTAATTACAAAGAAAACTAATAACATTGAAATGTTTAAAAATATATATATTTAAAACAAGCTCAGGAACCTTTGGTTAAGAATCCTGCTCTAAACATCAGTTTGTACTACTCACCTATCTCACATTCTGCCTCAATGTTATTATATTGATTTGTACCACATGAGTCCTACAAAAAGCAATTACTAAAGGAGTTCAGAATAAGGAAGCATCAAGGGTGAGAGTTTATACAGGATTCCTAGATTTTTAGCTTGGAGAATTCAAGCATCTTCTGAGATGGCAAATAGAGGACTGTGCCTAATTGTAGTCACACAACTCTTCACTACCTCCACTGAAACATAAAGCCACAATTGGAAACAGGAGGCCCTGGAATAAAGGAGTCACTCTCTCCACGGGCAGTATATCTGGCAATCCCAATGCCCCCAATCTATTTGCCAAATCACTGAATTCTTCAAGCTGCAGAAATTGGGGTCCAGAACAACTGTTTCTACACTTAATTTGAAAATAGATCAGAAAATAATGTTTCCATCGCCAGCACGGCAGATTCTTTGACATCTGCAGATATTCAATACCAGCTGATTGGCCCTGCTTCTACTTGATTTGTAAAAAAAATAAAAAAACAAATCGTGAATTCTTTGGAAGGAGTAAAAGCTTAAGCATCAATATTTCTGTATAAATTGCATGAAGGGCTTTCCTAATGTTTGTATTAGAAAAGAAAGCCTTACTCTTGGTTTGGGTGCAGGGCGGACGGGGGGACAAGGGAGGATTTTAATTAATTGCTTTAAGAGTCGGCGAAAGAGATTAGCAAAAGGATAGGGTGGGAGGCTGGAGAACGTGGCCAGAAGCTCCATTCTAGCCCAGGCTAGGCTGGATGATTTCTTTGCACACGGATCTACCATTAAAGGAAGCCGAGAGCTCCTCCTCCATTCTAGCAGCCGGGCGCAAAGGGCGGGAAAGGCCCTAGTCCCGAAGGACTATGGGGAAGAAGGGAGGAGGAGAAGAAAGCCGACTAAGGACGAAAGGCGCGCGCTCCCGCGGCCAGCGCGGCGCCTTCTGCCCCACCCCCACTTCTCCTCCCAGCCCGTCTCGCTCTCAGTTTCCCTCAGCGCCCACGCCTGGCCCCTCCCCCTCACGTCCTCCTTCCCACCAGCCGCCGGCGGCGCGCGGTAAGTGCGTCACGTGACGGCCGGCCCCGCCTCTTCCTCTCGGTCCCATATTGAACCCGAGTTGGAGGCGGCGAGTCCGGTCTCAAAATGGAGGTAAAACAGCCGCCCGGCCGCCCCCAGCCCGACTCCGGCCGCCGTCGCCGCCGCCGGGGGGAGGAGGTATTAGGGGGAGAGCGGGGGGTTGCTGGGCTGTGGCCGGCGCGGGTGCCCCGGCTTTGGCGGGGGGAGTACAGAGGGGGCTCGGTCGGTCGGTCGGTCCCGCGCTCTGCGCTGAGGCGGTGGGGGGAGGGGAAGGGAGCGGGCCGCGGTGGAGCTGCCGGGCCCTCGGCTACCGCCGCCGCCCCCTCAGCCTCCTCCTCCCCCCCGTCTCCTGAGCCGCCTCCCGCCTCCCTCCGCCTCGAAGGCTGCCCCGTAAAGCCGCGGCTCGGTGGGGGCGCCATCCGGGGGCGGAGCGGGCCTGACCGCGATGGCTCCTGATTTTTAGGCGGAGTGCGGCATGGCAGGCGGGCGGGAGGGAGAGAGAGAGAGCGAGCGAGCGGTTGGGAAGAGATGGTGGGGGAGGGGAGAGCCGAGCCGAGCGGGGATGGAGAAGGAAGAAGGGAGGGAGAGTAAGAGAGGGGAGGGGGCGGGCAACCACATCCGGGAGAGCGGACGGGCGGCGGCCGCCGCCACATTGACATTGATCCTTAGCTCTATGAAATGGCGCATTGGCCCGCAATGGCCGCCGCTTCGCTGCTGCTGCTGCCTAGCGAGAGCGCGGGATTGGGCTGGGGTGGGGGGTGGGGGCAGCGGGGAGGGTGCTGGCGGGAACGGGAAGAAGGGAGGGAGGAGGGACTCGAAGGCGGCGAGGGGAGGCGCTGCTGCAAATAATCTAAACGCTTGCTGCTTTTTGCAATCACAGCGTCTCCGCCACCACGTTTCTAGGCCTGAAAGAACCATTCTTCAACCGCTGGGAGAATGCTTCAGTCTGCTCCCTGCTCCTTTCTTCTCCGAGGGGTGGTGGTGGTTCCTTAGATGTCCGGGCAGGGATTGAAACTTTTTTTTTTTCCTTCGGTTTACTCAAAGTATTTTTCATGGCCCTAAAAGTAATGAAAGTATGACTTAAGCCTTTTCACGAGCCACTTTTAGAGATGAAGGAAATTTTCCCTCCCATAATTTAAAAGGGAGGATTTAAGGATCATGGTGTCAGCTAGGAAAGTCTGACATGTCAGAAACCCTTGCTAAAACTACACAGCCAGTTTTTTTTAAAAGAAATTTTGTTAACACGATTCCTTTTATAAGGTAGATTTCACTTCCCTCCAATAAATCATCAGATTGAATTTGAGAGGACAGGCTTTGTATCAGAGTAAAATCGAAAGTTATTAGTTGGTTTTATTTCCAAGGCTTTGAATCATGGTTCTAAGGCCCTGATTCTAAAAGTAGATTGGATGTTATGCGATATGAAAGTTAATTGAAATTTAAGCTTTTTTAGTGAACTTTAAAGTTAACATAATACTGGTTTTCTTGTAAAGGCAGTCTTGTCTTTAAAAAATTTTGGACGTTTGAATTAAAATGATAAATTAATAGTGTAGATTTGACCATCCTTATTAGGCAAAATAATCAAAACTAATTCTATAGATTGTAAATATGGGAAGTGACTTTTAAAACACTATAGTGGGGTGTTGTTTAACAGTTCCTATCCCATCATATTGAGTTTTTTGGAGGGAAACTTGTACCATTATGCAGTACCAGTTTGGAATCTAACAATACATCAATAAACTGAAATGTGTATGTGAAGAAATACTTAAAACAGGATGTAAAATGTATAGCCTTTTATGAAATACTGAAGGAAGTTTGATATCAAGATCATTCTAATTTTCTGGAAATGTACAGAATTTTAAAAGTAGAATTGGCATGGTATACAAGTACAAAGTTGCTAAATCATATTTTCCAAAACTTCATTTTCTTAGAATTGTTATATAAAATATACTCATGTATCAGTAGTTTGAAATTGTTTTAAAGCAATAGAATCTCGAAGAAAATATTCTGATTTCTACACAACTGCAGCTGACTCTATTACCTGTAAAGAGGATTATGGGAGGGCAAGGTCTTGCTCTGTTATTATTCCAGTTGAATCTTATGTACTTTGCCTAGTAACAAGTATTTCTAAAACACTTGTTATGGGAATGGAGGTCTGTAGGTATATGGATATCTTAGTTTTGTTGTCCAAAATGTTATTTCAGTTGAAGAATAGTGGTAATTCTAGACTAACATTTGAAAGATAGGCTATAAGTTTCTTGAAAAATGACTATTTCTTGGATACAACTCCATTACACTCATTCTCACCCAGTTATCACCTAACAAATCACATGGAAAGACTGCACAAGTTTGTTTTCTAATATGTTGCTACACTGCATTAATTGTACAGAAAGAAATTGCTAAGAAATTCGATAGTTTATTTTGCTACTCTTCACTCACTCAGAATGGTAGCAACAATAATTAACTCTAAAGATCTATTATCCAAAAATTTTGATGAATGTGAGAATTATGAACCGCTAAGTTTGTTTATTTTTCTAAGGGTCATGATCCAAAGGAACCAGAGCAGTTGAGAAAACTGTTTATTGGTGGCTTGAGCTTTGAAACTACGGATGATAGTTTAAGAGAACACTTTGAAAAATGGGGCACTCTCACAGATTGTGTGGTAAGTTGTTGAAATCTGAACTAAAGATACATAAGGTGGTATTTTAAAAGTTACTTACATAGCCATGGGCAACAAATTGTAACCTGTAAATTATGTTTTATAGGTGATGAGAGATCCTCAAACAAAACGTTCCAGAGGCTTTGGCTTCGTGACTTATTCTTGTGTAGAAGAGGTAGATGCAGCAATGTGTGCTCGGCCACATAAGGTTGATGGGCGTGTAGTGGAACCAAAGAGAGCTGTTTCTAGAGAGGTATGCCAAGGATTCATATGTTGTAAAGCTAATATGAAATTGTTGCAGGAAATTTGCAATTTTACTTTTTTTTTTTTTTTTTTTTTTTTTAAACAGGATTCTGTAAAACCTGGTGCACATCTAACCGTGAAGAAAATTTTTGTTGGTGGTATAAAAGAAGATACAGAAGAATATAATTTAAGAGACTACTTTGAAAAGTATGGCAAGATTGAAACTATAGAAGTTATGGAAGATCGACAGAGTGGAAAGAAGAGAGGATTTGCTTTTGTAACTTTTGATGATCATGATACAGTTGACAAAATTGTTGGTATGTAACAGTTTCACAAATCTGGAAAAGGCAAAAAGAAACATTCTAGCTTGAATTCTGAACTGAATTTGTTAATACTTGTGGTACTACATTCACATAATTGAAAGTACATACTTTTAATCATGTGTAATAATCTCAAGTTTATAGCTTGTTTAAACTCCTTTTCCAAAGATAAAATTGTAACCTTTTCTTATTAAAATTTCCTTTAGTTCAGAAATATCATACTATAAATGGGCATAACTGTGAAGTGAAAAAGGCCCTTTCGAAGCAAGAGATGCAGTCTGCTGGCTCACAAAGAGGTAAATTGGATATATTCATAGAGGGTTTATAAATATATTTAGTCTTGGCATTTCTAACCCTCCTAAATTATTTTAAGGTCGTGGAGGTGGCTCAGGCAATTTTATGGGTCGAGGAGGAAACTTTGGAGGTGGTGGAGGAAACTTTGGCCGTGGAGGAAACTTTGGTGGAAGAGGTAGAATAATTTTGACTGTTTCTTAATATGTCTGGCTAATTCTTATGGAGTTTATATCCACTTTTATATTATTTTGATCTTTTCCCCAGGTGGATATGGTGGTGGTGGTGGTGGTAGCAGAGGCAGCTATGGAGGTGGAGATGGTGGCTATAATGGATTTGGTGGAGATGGTAAGATTTTTAAACTTTTTTTTCCATATTTCACTTTTTTGCTATGTTATCCATTAAAGTAAGAAGGTGGTTAGGTTTTCTGTTATACAATTTCAATTGTGTGATTTAGAACACTAAATCTAAATTTATTTTAGATTATAAATCTAGTTTATAGACTTATAGAAATAATGAAGCCTTTTATTTTGCAGATAAAATATATAAATTTTTAGGGTTGTTGAAGGATTTATTGGCTACTCTTTCAAATGGGATTTCATAGCATCATACATTTAGAGCTGGGAGGGAAAGCGGATCTTGCAATATTTATATGCATATGCATCTTACTGTTAACCTTGCTTATTATATAACTATATGATCTTGACCAGATAGTTATATTACCACTATTTACTGCTATTTTAAAACCACCAATTCAAGTATATAAATAGTATTAATAGTTGGGGGAGGGGTTTTGTTGTTCTGAGATTTTATCACCCCTTTAAACTTTGTGAAAAGTTTAATGTACCAATAATTTTGCCTAAATCTTTTTTGTGTCTTCACTTAATATTGTTCTTCTGGTTTATGTGATTTTTTTTTTTTTTTTAAATTAAAAAAATAGGATTAAATAACTCAACTAGTTAAGCATAATTTTTTTTCTGGAAAATATTCTAAAGTATTAAGTCACAAGAGTACTTACAGTTTAATGACTGCAAGAACTATGCCTCACATTCTTAACAAGGGACAGATTGTTGTTTTGGAGTACAATTCAGACTAATAAAATTATTAGGAAGTTTTATTGCAATGTGATAGTTTTACTATAATGTGCTTTTTAAGGATATAAATTTAATACTCTGTATGATAGTTATTCTATTATTTAGTCTTAAAGAATTGAAGTTTTTCTTAAAATTGACATGTATTCCTTATACATTTACATCTAGTTTAGCTTTAATGTTCTTGGTTTATTCACCTTTTTTAGGTGGCAACTATGGAGGTGGTCCTGGCTACAGTAGTAGAGGGGGTTATGGTGGTGGTGGTGGACCTGGATACGGAAACCAAGGTGGTGGATATGGTGGTGGTGGAGGAGGATATGATGGTTACAATGAAGGAGGAAATTTTGGTGGTGGTAAGCTATGCACATTTCTTATTTCAATAATTTGGGTAGGTTTAAATATATTTAGAAGTATGTGTAGTTCCATCCATATGGATGGTGTTGAAAAACAGTATCTAATTAGCATTCAATTAAACATTTTAGGATGTGATCAACCTTAGAAAGCTTTTCATGTTTTAGATTAGTAAAAAATTTAATGTTAATTGATGCTAAATTGAAAGTTGTCTTTTTACTTCTGTATGGGGTTTTTTACCCCTTTAATAGTAGTTGTCTGCCACATTTAGATAAAATCAAATACCACTTTTTAACTTTAGGGTTTTTGTGGGTTTTTTAAAAAACTTGATTGGATTAATGTTCATGTCAGTAGATCTAAAGTAAAGGGGCAGACTTGAAAACCCTAGGTAAAATAGCAAATAGCTAAGCACTTTGACAGTACCTGGGGGTGGTATGTAAAAAACTTCTAATAGAGATTTTGTTACCCATGTTAATGTAATCTTGAACATTATTTAGGTGTATAACTATTTGTATGAGTTTATTCCATTTTATTACAGTTACAGTACCTGCATGAGCCTGACAGTCAACAGCATTTGAGCGCCTTCTGTGTGCAGTGCTGTATCAATGAGTTTAGAAGTTTGGCTGAGTAAGAAATAATAGCAAATCAAACAGTTGCATTAACTTTTAGGTTATTCACTTTCTGCGTAGACAATAGAAAACAGGGATAGGCAAGTTCTACCATAGTATAGGGTTCTTCTAAATGTTTTCGAAGTTTTGTGATATTCATATATACATGTATATGTCACCTTGACTCTTGCCTCTTTTATTGTTTTGTCATTTCTCCTCTTGCCCCATCCCTTTCCTATTCCCCTACCAATGCCTTAGGCCTGTCAGCTGGCATCCATGGGTATTGGCATAGTCCCATTAGAGACAGATTTAAAGGGTTGTTAGCCTCTATGGAGAATATTATTATGGTTGACAGGAGAACATATGCATACAGTAGTTTTACAGGGAAATGTACAGTAAAAAAATGACTTAATCTTTGTAATTTCAGGTAACTACGGTGGCAGTGGGAACTATAATGATTTTGGGAATTATAGTGGGCAGCAGCAATCAAATTATGGACCCATGAAAGGAGGCAGTTTTGGTGGAAGGAGCTCAGGCAGTCCTTATGGTGGTAAATATCATTATTTTCTAACTTAAAATTTAAGATTTCAATTGTAAAAAAGAATGGACATATATTGTTTTATTTTCAGGTGGTTATGGATCTGGTGGTGGAAGTGGTGGATATGGTAGCAGAAGGTTCTAAAAACTCAACAGAAGAGGGTAGGTATTCTTATATATTGATCATAATGATAAAGAATAAATGGAACTATTCACTGAGTGTAATAATTTTTTTATCCTATATTATTCAACAGGCTACAGTTCTTAGCAGGAGAGAGAGCGAGGAGTTGTCAGGAAAGCTGCAGGTTACTTTGAGACAGTCGTCCCAAATGCATTAGAGGAACTGTAAAAATCTGCCACAGAAGGAACGATGATCCATAGTCAGAAAAGTTACTGCAGCTTAAACAGGAAACCCTTCTTGTTCAGGACTGTCATAGCCACAGTTTGCAAAAAGTGCAGCTATTGATTAATGCAATGTAGTGTCAATTAGATGTACATTCCTGAGGTCTTTTATCTGTTGTAGCTTTGTCTTTTCTTTTTCTTTTCATTACATCAGGTATATTGCCCTGTAAATTGTGGTAGTGGTACCAGGAATAAAAAATTAAGGAATTTTTAACTTTTCAATATTTGTGTAGTTCAGTTTTTCTACATTTTAGTACAGAAAACTTTAATGAAATGCGGTTTTGAAGGTGTTTCCTTGTTAGTTAACAAGTAGAGAAGATCATTGTTAATTACTATTTTGTATGAATTTTGCTAAAGTTAACTGTAAAGAAACACCTGCTGACTTGCAGTCTAAGGGGAATCTATTCTCCCCAAACCAAACCATAATACCCATTGATATGAATGGGAATTGATAAGTGGAGAGAATAGGTATTTGTATGTTTGCAATGTGTGTTTTAGATAACAACTAGGATTGGGTATTTAAATTAGTATATTTGTGAATTAATAGCATTAAGCTTTACCTTTCAAATGAAAATTTCAAATTACCTTTTGGGTTGTGCATATATATTTTTTTTAATTGTAATTCTCTATGATTTAGTGTGTTAGCTCTGCCAAGTCCTAGTTGTGTTTATTAAAAAAGGTTTAAAAATCCATTCTAGAGTTACATTGGCCACCTTTGAAACTGCTGCCATAACATGATGTTGGTATAGGAGATGTCTTTAGTCTCCTTATTAAGATCTGGATGATGGAAGGGTGGGAAGTGGGGGCAGTAGGGTTTTTTCCCCTCCCTTTTGAAAAATTTTTCTTAATGAATTTTAAAAAATAGCCAACCACTCTGCTGTATCCAAGCAAACAGTGGAAACCTGGGGTTTTTACTTTGGTTTTTATTTTGTGTTAATTGGTTTACGGGTGGGAGGTGGGGAGAGGCCCAAAGACCTTCAAATACTTACCTTGATTTAATGTCTTTTTAATTTATACAAGCTGTCAGAGCAAGAGAATAAAAAGCACGCATTGTGAAACACTTAAATGGCTGGCATGCTTTCCTGCTTACACCATATGCATTTTTCTGGATGAAACCAAGGATAGCCTAGGTGTATAACCCTCTAAAACTACCTTCTTGCAGCAGCAATGTAGCACAATTGTTTGGTACACAAGCTTTTCGCTTTTGAAGACCTTGAGTTCAAGTTTGATCTAAGTGAGAGTTCATTTGCACTTCAGTGCCTAGACATGTCATCACCATCATCATATATATCTACTTCAACACAATATTGATATGAGTTAACAGTTTGTTTGAAAAACACTGATTGTGAAGGAGTTTCATGATCTAGATACCTTGCCAGCACCATGTGGGGTAATATCCCCCACATAAAGTCTACTGTTTTGCGCCAGATGATGCTTAATGTTTCTTTTAAGTAGTAAATATATATATATGTGTGTCCCACTGTTGTCCTTTCTTTGGCCGTTGAATATTTTAATCCAGAAATCTCTTTATTTTCTGTTCAATTAAGCACTGGGCAAAACAAGCAATAAATGGAGGGTGGAACTGGTTTTCAATGGATTTACTTTTGTTGCTTTAACTTGTGCCATTGTTCAGTATTAATATGTGGATGCATGCTTTGCAAGCATGGAAATGGGTTGCAGATGTGGCGATTTTCCAGAAGTCAAAACTCAAACCAATAAATGTCATAAGCAGACAACACTGATTGTTAATGAGCATATGTCAATAAAGCAGGGCAGAAAAAAATAGGTAAATACTGAAAACAGTCCTTGCCAGTTTTAAGTGCAAAGACTTACACAAGAACATATTCAATGTTCATAATTTAATCCTGGATACTTGGTTCAAAAAAAAAAAAAAACTTGCAAATTATTCCCCAACATTAGTGATAAAGATAGAAGGGGAAGGGAGAGGAACCACATTCTCTTTTTAAAGTCTGAATTTGTATCTTAAATAATGGTGACAGTATTTTTTAATAAGCCATGAGGCTAATTGTACCCTTGTGTTAACTATGGAATTAGTTTAATTATGAGAATGTCAACTATGATGAAAAAAATGTTTGCAACCTATAAGCAGGGGATTGTGACCTGTTTATAAGTTCTATTAGCTTAGTTTTTGTGTACAGTGTGGAAAAAGTAAGCCATGAGGAAGGCGGTTTAACCTGCATTAAAGGACCTAAGATGTGCATTCTAGCACATTATGGATCAAAGGCAACTCAATAAGACAGGACTTCTGCAGCCTATTGAGTGGACAAGTCAGCATATTTAAAGAATGACAAGGCAGCAGCAAGAGCTTCAACTTCAGAGAAGGTGAAGGAATAAGATACTGTGCTGATAGTGAGCTGCTTTCCAAAGCTAGTTAAAAATCTGCAATATACAGCTGAAATATCGAAGAAAGTCTAGCAAGAGTTCTTCGCCTTTTTGGAACATCCTTGAGTGATAGCTACTTGAGTTGGCAGAGTCGATAGGTCTAGCATTTAGACCTGCAAGGAAGGGCAATAAGCATTTAGGTAAGGTTTGTCTTTGAATTTTTTCACTAATTAAAGGGTATTTTTTTGTAAAGCAAGGTAAGAGTAATCTTTTTGATTTACAGGTTGAATGAAAACTACTTGCCTATATGAGGAATGCCTTGCATATCATCTTAAATTCGAAGGTTTCTGGCTGGGTAAGACTTAACAGTGTACAGAAAAAACACCTGCATATGTCGTTTAGTTGCCCTCTACATATCCCATGCACATTTTTAAGTATTTCATCCCTAGCCCACTTATGAGTGATTTTCTTCCTCTCCCATATATGCATCCATCAAACTAGCCATTTTCTTGATTCAGGAGCCATTTTAATAGGGAACCAAGCATTACCTTTATTTTTCTATCACAAGGCAGTTTGAGCCCTTTGAAATAGTCTTATTAGCATCAGTCTTTTATGACAATCTTATATAAAAATTACTGACCAGGAAACTCACATTTTGGAAGGTATTCAAGGCTTCACAGTAGTGTTGTGGAGATCATTATCTCCCTTTTTTACAGATGAGAGAACTGAGGCTAAAAGCTGGTATTTAAATCTGCCAAACCAATGTCTTCTCATTAAGTTCTCTGGAGTTAAAAGTAGTTAACTTTGCTCTATATAATTAAAGTGAAACACAGTTGCCAGTCTTTTAACAATTTAGTTTGTTTCTAGGGCCTTTTATAAAAGCTATTTCTTCTAGAAGCAGTTTTTCAAGCACAGGCATACTTTTCTGTGCCAAGTATATTTGGTATACATTTGATAGAAATATTTATATCAGTATACTTGTGCTTGCTAAGCATTTTCTATAAAGAAATTTTTTTTATATTTATGTCAATGAAATCTAAACTCAAGGGAATGTCTTAATAACTGTCATTAAGAGTTTAAAATTTAACCTCTTCTTTGTTTCTTCAATTCACCATCTCTTAAAATAATTACGAAAAACAATTCAGCCAGTCTTTTGTTCAGAAATAAGCTTGTTTTGCCTTTTTATACTTTGAAACATTTCTTGTTCCTACCACTCCCCACAAAGGGTTTTTTTCCCCCCTCATGATAGAGGCCAATTCCCAATCATGTTTTTAACCATAAATAGCTTCGCTAATTTTTAGTTATAAATCATGTTTGCATTAAATGAAGTTATGCTGGTATGAGTAAATTTTACACATTTGTAAACATAGAATTCTTAACCAGCAACTGGTTCTTATTCAGATTTTATTCTGCCTACTCCTACTTCCCCAGACTGTTTAAAATAATTTTTACTAAAAGTCAAATATTCCTTTTGTGGAAAATGTTACACTTTACCTGCCCTCTTTTCCAGAGAATAACCTGATCCTTCCCTTTTTAAGAGTTGAACAAAATAACATTTTTCCTAAAGTGAAAGTTTGATGTTTTTAGTAAAAGGTAACAATATTGTTTCCTAAAGTACTTAGATTTTCATGATTGAGATTTTACTTTAGAACTTCATCTTAAGGTTTCTTCCTAAAAATAAAGAGCTGTACAGAAGTTAGGGAATACTTTTTGAAGGTGTGAGCTAATAGCCAATTATTATTCATGTACAAGTGAACTGGTCATAAAAGTTTTACTAACCTCCAACAGGTGAGTAATTTTCCAAAAATTTACCTGAATTTATAATGAATGCACTGAAAATTCAAAACACATTTTTTGGGGAGGTCTATATTAATAGCAACATAAACAGAGGAGCAAAGAAAGCTCTTACAATGATCAATGATTTTTTCACTTGGTTTAGTGGTTTCATGTCATTAGGAATTTTGGTTTGCTAAATAGCATGGTAAAGAATAACGGATGTTTTCAAGCAAATTTTTGTTTTATCTTCTGGGCCTATTTCTAATTATAACAGAACACAAATTTAACAAGTAAATATGCACATTGAAAAACTGGATTCAAAACTTGCATGTGTTTCACTGGAAGGAGTGGGGCACTGGGACTTAATTAAGGTGTTTGGTGGGATCTGTAGTACCTCCAGGGTAACAACCAAGAAATCTTAATTTATTCCTATACAAATCTCTACGATCCTAAAACAAAAAACCGTCTTGTAAAACAATTTCCTACTAAGGAAGCTCCTAATTTGGCTATTTGATGCCAAACTAACAAATAGTTCGAACTATTGCAGGGGTAAATACAAACTGAATGGTGCAGACAACTTTTGTTTTCAAAGATGGCAATTAAGTGCTGCTGTTGTAGCAGGTGACATTTCTAAAATGGCAGGGTTTTTGTCATGACACTACACCACATTTACTTATGATAAGGATAGCAGCAGGAGACACCTAAAATGGCAAGGGTTTTTGTCATGACACTACACTTATTTACTTGTGATAAGGACAATTGTATAGGTGAAATTTTATACAAATACTTTAGAAACTTGATAATCTGTTAATAATTTTAAAGGGATTGCTTATAATGCATTGAAATGCTTGTAACAATGTATATGGAACCACTTTTTCATTAAAATCTTTTTGTAAAATGTGTGCAGTGTGTTCTGTGGTAACAAATTCACTTAGTTGTCAAATGTATCAAATGTTTTCAGAGCAATAATGATGTTACATTGTCATATTCAGTGGAAATTTAAATACTAATAGATGGCTGATAAAAGAACCATCTTATCTATTTCTCCAAGCTCAAGGGGAAAATTGAGAGAATCATTTGTGTAATATAAAAATAACCGGTAAAATTGAGTTGAATGATGAGCAAGTTGGTCAATAACTGTAATTGGTGCCATTGAAAAGGCACCATTGAAAATTTAAAATGGATACAAAGCAGTTTGGAGAGCTGTGCTCTAAGTCTAACCAATTTGATGTACCATGCATAATATTACTGTATTTTTTGATAGTGTTTAACATAAATGAACTTCAACCATAACAGCCACCAATGTCATGAAAAAAGTACTATTAAGCATTGCTTCCAGATTGATAGGGCCACGTATGTATTTAACTGCAGGGATACAATTATGACTTAAAGTTGACCTCACTCTTAAGACTAGGCAATCTTAAGACAATGGACACAAGAACTGGGTGATGGTGAAAGAGAGCTTTAAGTTGGACATTAGAATTTAGGTCATTTTACCTTTAACCTATAAAAGATTGGATTAGATAGCCTTAACATGTGGTCTACAAGGTGTTTTTTTTGGTTGTTGAAGGAAAATTTTTAAATTAGACAACATAATATATGCAACATACATGCAAAGTTAGTAAATTCAGGTTTTTAGGTCTTGTCAGATTACAGAAGTTATGCTCACATAGGAATTTAGGCAGTTCTGACTGGGATTAGGAGCATACTAAAATTTGTGTCATTGTACAATTAATGCAGCTGTTGTTGATTGGCATTGTATATAAGAAAATGAGTTGATACATTTAACTTTTTGTTTCAAAAACTGACCCAAGCTCCTAAAGCAGTGGTCTTGAACTCAAATGTAAGAATCCCTGTGAACTACCATCAAATTGCACATTTCACAGATTTATTAATCTAGTTTAGGTACACATGTAAGGGCCAAGTGATAACTGCACTTAAAGAATCCAAGGTAATACATTTGGCAGGACTCCTAATAATTAAATGACTATTTCCTCATGATACCAAATTCATCCTTTTGTTTTTAGGCAACTAGGTTAACAAGGATGAAGAGGATCCCCTAGGTATGGTATGGAGGTGGGTAATATAAAATCCAACTTCCAACTTGAAAACAATATCGAAGCATAGAAATGAAAAGTTCAAATTCCCCTTCAGAACTGTCCATGATAGATTTTTTGTTTGTTTTTAGGTGCTTTTATATTGAATGATTTTTAGATACTGAGTGTTTGATCATTTATTGCTGGCTTAATTTAAAGTGTTGCATCCAATACTAAACTTGGAATTTTAATGTGGCTTTGATAGATTTAAAATAAAGCATCAGTACGGTTGGGCTTAACATGAAAGTTCCATGCCTGTCAAGTGTGGGTATATTGATATCCCTGTCTCTGAATGGTGATGATTTGCATATGATCATTAATGTAACAAGATTGAAATCTAGATTTCAGTTTTGTACATTTCCATAGAACATAAAGGTAATATGGTATAAGAAAAAAACAACACTCAACTTGAGAATCAGAGTTCTAAAATAAGTAGCAAATTATATTGTTACTTGATTTAAGTCAATAAAAGGAAGTAACAGTTTTGGTGGAAATGTGAAGTATATACCTATTTCATGGAGAAGAAATTCTTTGAATTTCAGGTAAATTTTCTTAAGTTACCATGGATACCTATCCTGTAAGTCTGATCAATACATTGAAAATGAGATTTTGCCAAGAAATTCAGTGTAATCACAATTAGACAAACTGATTGAAGATCAGGTTAGATGGTAATCTGATTAAAGACATCATATTTGCTATTCAAGGCCTCATGGCATCATAGTTATTAAAATATTAAAGGAGATGAAATGAAAATTACATTGTCTTTATTGCTTGAGATATTAAATTTGTGTTTAGTACTTTAAAGAGGGTTATGTCTTAACTGTCTGAATAGCTTCACTGTGCTAATCATTTTGCAAGTATTTTAAGCATTTGGGAAAAGAAAAAATATTCAGGGCTTTGATCTTTAGAATGACATTAAGTATACATATTCCTTGGGAAGTGAGTTGCCTTTGAGTTTTAAAGAGAAAAGTCTGACATCTACATCAACAATTTAATAACAGTGATAAACTACATTTATGTAGTGGCATAAAGGTTGTAAAATATTTTTATGTTGCAAATATTACTCCTAATTTGTACCTGAGGAAAGAAGAGCAAAGCTTATGAAGAGGATACCCAACTAGTACCTGAAGGCCACAATGCCTCAATTTAGTGGTTATCTTCAAAATTGTTAGAAGGTTTGAAGCTGGCTGGTTTTTTATAAATGTATTAAGAAATTTAAAGTGGCTTGGATTTTTCCATATTTGAAATGTGACTTCCATAATATTTGGTCAAGTCAGTGTCCTAGAGATTAGGGAGGATAAATTTTTTAAAGCTGGCCCAAAGATTGCTTGGATACAGGTGGGAGAGTGTTTTGACATGGTAAGTAGGGCATGAGTCTTAGAAGCCAATCCTTCAAAAATGAATTGTGTGACCCAGGATAAGTCATTAACCTCTTGTTTCAGTTTTCTCATCTCTAAAGGGGATTGAGTTTGTCAGTTTTTTTGTTTTATCTTTAATAGTGTGTGCTACAATTTAGTCCATTCAAAAATAGCATTCCCAAAGATTTAGATTATTATAAAAATCATTGCTTGCTATAAAAAGGTTCTGCTACTAAATTATATTTTTGCCTAGAACTTTTTTTGATATGAGGGAAGCAGGAAATAATGAGGTGGCATTGGATCTGGAGTCAGAAAGACTCCAGATTAAATCCAGCCTCAGATACTAGCTGTGTGAGCCTTGGGCAAGTCACTTAACCTGTTTGTCTTAATCCACTGGACAAAGAAATGACAAATCATTCCACTATCTTTGCCGAGAAAACCCCATTCAAACTCACCATGAGGTGGACACAACAAAATAAGGGAAGTCACTTCCTAATGAGGAACTTTCTCTACTAATCTAGACATTGGAAACCAATCTTGGGGTTGCCTGGGACATTGAGATTTTCTCAAGGTCACACAAACTGGTATATCAGAGGCAGTTATTAAATCACTCAGATCATCCATCTTGAACTAATTGCCATTTATCCTTCCAACTGAAACATTTGGATCAGACCTCCAGAGAATATCCTCCTCCCCAGGCCAATGAATGTATTCAACATTGGAAATCCATCCCGGGGCTGAAATGTCCTCTGAGGTGAGTGTGTGTTATCACAACCTGTTTTATCTAGGGGTATCCCACCCCATGCTACACATATATGTGTTTGTTTTGTACACTTCCAATTTCTAATTCTTCCGCTGGAACAATTGCCCTATGGCTCCATTCCCAGTACTGTCTCCATCAGAATGGAGCTTATAAAGAGGATATACTTAAAGCTAGGGTCAGTCTCACAATTGTATTTGTATCCCCAACACCTAGATGATATAGTAGAAATTCTGCAGGCTGGCTCTGTAAAGCACTTCTTAAATCTCAAACTAAATGGCTACAATATTCCCAGCCCAATAGAATGTCATATTGTACTGAGAAATATTTAAGGTAATAAAATATCTTTGGTGAAAAGTATACTTAATAGTTTAGAAATGAATGGTCTTATGAAGTCTTGCCTAAAATTCCTAACTGAAATTTTACCTTAGAAAAGAATTTAGTCTTATTTTATAGATTAATGGCTCAATACAGCTAAGTGGCTTCCAAACTTCTAAGACCACCTATATTACACTCAACAGAGCACCTACCTTTAAACTCCAAAAAACTTGAGCTCATTCTTGAGTTCCCTGCTCCCCAGTTCTGTTGTTCAAATCAGCAAAACATCCCATGAACTCCAGTATTTTTTATAGAATGTAGGAAAGCAACCAATCAATAAGAAAAGCTAGGAGCTAAGTGAGAGAGTGGGAGTGATAGAGGGGGAAATCTGCTGAAGAAGATGCATTGGGATGGGATCAAGTGGTGCAGCAGGAAAGTGGTTTGCCTTGGCAAGAAGGTTCCCTTTCTGTGAGAGGAGTGAAGAAGATAGAATGGCAGAAGGCATTTGAGTGAAATGGGAGCTTTCAGTGAAATGGCCTCTTTTTTTTTTTTTCAGTGCAATTTGAAGCAAAGTTCTCAGCTGTGAGAATATGATGCAGGGCAGAGGGTGCCATGGGAAGTTTGAGGTAGGATAAAAAGATTTAGAAGAGTCTCCATGATAAAGAGCCACAGGGTTAGAGAAATAAATTTAAAAGCATTGCCTTGCAGCAATGAAAGCCCAGTTGAGATTATAAAATATATATTTGTAATGGAAAATTCTGTGATTTTCTTCCAGTTTCTTTGAGCAGTATGTTTATAAGAACAAAGACAACTGAGAGGTGGGAGTGATCCCAAGGCTAAAGCTGGTCAGGACAAGATCAGCAATGTAAGAGGGGAAGACCAATAGATAATGCAGAATTGAACTGTTTCACCAAAGGGTCAAAATGAGAAAAAAGTATTGTAGCTAATACAAATGTCATTGCTTGGGAAAGAATTGAGGGATCAAGGGATGTAGGTCATTGCGAGAATGAAAAACAGGGTTTGGCCTTTTCCAAGGAAAGAGGTGGAATGACAATAGATTTTGATCAAATAAGGGAATTTCAGCTTTCATAAACATGGAAGTGGTGCAATTGTGGGTGATAAGATCAAGGGTATGACCATCTTTGCTTGGAGGTGGGGTGGAGGAACCGATAATATCAAACTTACCTCTACAATACATCTCTCCAACCACAAATGCCAACCATCTTATATGAGCCTATTATCTCCTCTAAGTTTGACTATTGCCAATAATTTGCTATTTTATCCAATTCTCATTCCTTCTACCCTCATCCATCCTCCATACAACTGTATTTTTAAATATGTGTCCATACCATTCACCTGGTCAAAAAAGTCCAATGTAAAGTTTTTTCTTGGCTTTAAGATAAAATGCAGTGTCATCTAGTCAAAATCTTCTTTCCTAATTTTGGTGCACATTGCTATTTTTCAGTTTCCATTTCCAAACTGATCACCTTGCTATTCCTCACAAAAGATACTACATTTCCAGTTTCTATGTAGATTGTCCTTTATGCTTGGAACAGCCTCTTTTCTCCAGTTTATGCCCTCCCTCCAAGAAAATATTTAGCAATTATTTTTAAATGCCTTTTCTGTGTACAGATAATTAACCTTACCTCTTCCCATCATCCCCACCTCTCCCCCCCATGTAAAGTTAAGTATGGGGTGATTAGGGAAGGTTGTTTTTGTCTTCTGTATCTCCAATATCTGGCATGATGTCTGACAAATGCTTACTAAATGCTTGGTTAATAAATGTACTCCAAGATCACAAGTAGAAAGCAACAGAATTGCAATTCAAGTCCAGTCTTATGGCCACTAATCAGATCATCTATCCATGAAGCCATGACTTTTGTCAAATGGAAGTAAACCAGTTGACTACAATTTTGTGATTTTACTGCTAAATCCCACAAACAGAATTTATTGCCCTAATTATATTCTTTGCAGCCATTAGAGATCTCAAGACAGAAGAATACTGTGGTCCTTTTATACCTTGAGTTATGTCTTTGCCAGCTGTATCAGCAAAAGTTTTAGTCTCAGATCAGTGGGGATGAATAGCTCCCCAGAAAACTAACTGAGAAATGAAGTCAACATCCAAAAGGACCTTCACTAGAGACCTTTAGGTTCAAAGACATCAGTTCCTAAAAGAGCATGGGAGGGTGGGGTGAGGAGGGAAGTTGAATGGCTCAAAGGTGGTCTACCAATTTTCCTTTTTTCTATATAAAAAGATCTCAAATGATGCATTAACAGTGGTGCTTATTTTTCCAATACCTAAGGATCCTAAGGAAATGATTGGCTAGATGAAATGGCAAACAGACTATTCCCTCTTTATTATCTCATCAGCATGTAGAAATCTATAGAAAGCAATATTCTTTAAAAAAAAACTACTTAATTTGTGTTGATATGAATATTATAATTTTAAAGAAAAATTAATCTAAGCAGATAAATTGCTATAAGCAAAAATAATTAGACTTCAAATTGCATATGTAATTCTAAATTCTTTTATCTACAACTTGAACATGACAATTCTGTCTCATTTGACTGAAATGCTTTGCCTTCTCACTTCAAGTATCCTATTTTCTACAGTACCCCACACTGCTGGTTCCTTCCCTCTTCCCCAATTAGGATAGCTCTATGAAAGGCAAGGGCCATGTTTTCTTCTTTCTTTGTATTTCCAGAGTTTAACATTGTGTCTGACAAAAAAATAAGCACTGAACAAATACTTATTGACTGACCACTATCCAGAGAATTGCCTTGATACATGTTCTTTGATGAAAGGTTAACAGATCTTTTGCTTTAAGGATTTAGAACTTTTTTCTTAAGAAGGTTCTTAGAGAAAATGCTACCCTAGATTTTAAGGGAGAAAATACTTCAGAGTCCTCATAGATAAATGGAACCCCCCACCCAGTTTATCAAAATAGCTGCATGTAAATGTGTATGGATGTATAAATTCTGTAATGAGTAAAAAAATATTTATTTTACAAAGGATGGCACTAGCTACAAGTATCTTAACCTGATTTTGAGGACC
The DNA here is from genome assembly GCF_048593235.1 of Sminthopsis crassicaudata. Classification (NCBI taxonomy): domain Eukaryota; kingdom Metazoa; phylum Chordata; class Mammalia; order Dasyuromorphia; family Dasyuridae; genus Sminthopsis; species Sminthopsis crassicaudata. Next base: position 434,591,862 of record NC_133619.1, on the reverse strand, counting down.
TTGTTTTTGAAAATATTTTAATAGCTATTTCAAATGATTTCTAATCCAACATACTTCATATTATGCATTTACTTTTTTTTTTTCTATTAAGAGATCCATAGGCTTCACCAGACTCACATAAAGATCCATGACATGAGTAAAAATTCCTGCCCTATAAAGAAAATGTATCTAAATACTTATTAAAAAGAGAATAACAATCACAATCCACACACAAAATTGCTTTGTGACAGCGACAACAGCCTAGACACTTTGCTAAGCACTTTCCCCATATCACATTCGATCTTCACAACTCTGGAAGACAGGTGCTATTATCTTCATTTTACAGTTAGAGAAACTGAGGCAAAGAGGATTAAGTGGCTTGCTCAGAATCATACAGTAAGTATCTGAAGCTACATTTAAGCTCAGGTCTTCCTGACTCCAGACCTGCTGCTCTATCCCACTGTGCCACTTGTCATAGTTTAAGTTCATACTAACACAGAATGGCATTCTGTTCATAGAAAACATAAGATAAAAAAGTCAAAGATTGAATAAGAATCATAGTGTCCTCAAAGTCTTATTCCAGTTTTAAGTTATTAAAACATAAAACTACAGTAAGACTCTTAGGATACTCTATATTCATCTTTCTCAATAAAGCCATAAAATTTTTTTCTTGCAAGTGGTATTCATTATATATTGATAAAGATTTGATTTCCACCCCACTCCAGGCCTACCCAAGGCAACAAGTTTAGAAGTTACTAGAAAAATAGCATCTTAACACTCTGAAGTAGAAGGAACCTCTGATGTCATCTTTACAAATGGTCAAACTGAAGCCCAGAGAAGTTAAGGGACTTAGCTGTCCCTAAGTAATTGGCAGCTTTTGCCACTTTCCACTTCACCATTATACAGATAAACTTGTCTCCTTTGACTTTTGGGGAGCCCTGAGGCTTTGTCCCCCTTTTTTTGGGGGGAAGTTCCTGAGTCTCAAACTCTCCTCTGAAAGAGACCCACCCTCAGAGAGCCCAGTTGGGTGGTCTAATTCACTTGGAGACAGAGGCCAGGGATATCTGGTCGAATCCTCTATTGACTTGAAAATTATTCTGGAACCACTCCCAGTAGCTCAAACTCCTAAAATAAGTAATCTCTTTTCAATTGGAGATCTCAACCAATGAATCTCATTCAATTTTGAATGGAAGCCTAAGCCTCAGATGACTAATAAAAAACAATTCTGAACCCCAAATCTTTGCACAAATCCTAAATAGGATTATGCTTGCCAAGAAAGCTGTCTTCTTAGCAAGCTGTCCTGCCAGGACTTTTTGCCCACTGGTGAAAATCTCTTCTCAGTGTTAACCCTTGCTATCTCCCTAACAGGACTTGCCCACTAAGAAGTCTGTCTTCCTAGCAAGCTGGCTTCTTGGAGCCAATAAATCCCTTATGCCACAAAGATTTCAGGTTTATGAATTCTTTCCTACAGAACCTGTCCCTTTGAGCAGAGGGGATTTCCCACCCAATTCTCACACCTCATCACAATTACCACTGACCTCATCAAACTCAGATTTTCTAAGTTGTTTCATAAAATAACATAAAATGAAATCAAATATGGTGGCAGGTACATTAATGATTCACTGTTGAAGCTGTGAATTGGTCCAACCATTCTGGAACATCAGAATTTTACTAGAAAAGTCATTAAATATTTATTGCAATACTTTTAGGATAACCATCAACTAGAGAGTAGATGAACAAATTATGGTAAAGCATATGAATATGGCAGAATATTATGCTGTAAGAACAAACATGTATATTCAGAAAACAAGGATTTGTATACACTCATGCAAAGTGGGCAGAACTATAACAATTTACACTATGATCACAGTAATGTAAGGGTACAAAGCACTTTTCTCACAGTAACCATCTAAGGAAGATATATGATAACATTTTATAATTAAGGAATTTGTGAATTTGAAGATGACATGCCCACAATTGGCAAGTGGCAGAGCTGGAATTATAACAAAGAAGTCTAGTAATATTTCCACCCAATGAGAGGAATTTCACTAAGTATAATTAACTGTTAACCCAGCTGATTGAATCTAAAGCAGTCTTAAGATGCATATTCACACCTCCAAAAGCCTAATTCTGACTTTAATTCCTGAGCAGAACACACACACACATAACCTGAGTTCAAGGAAACACCACTCTTCTAGAGCTGATGGAAAACTGCGGTTTCCAATCATACATTTGTAAAATCAACAATCTTCTGCTTCCCCACCTCTCCTATGCTATCTCTTTCTCCAACCCCAACCCTCACCTCAACCAAGAGAAAGAAGCATAACCTATGACTAGGAGGCTCCTGCTATTGACCATTGAGAAATAAGGTGAAAGAATGATAATAGTCAATAAGCTGTGGGAAAATGTTAGATACAATTTGAGTCTCCATAGAAAACTATCATTTCTGCCAATCTGTCATTGTTTGTGGACTGAAGAAAATCAAAATAAAGTCCACTATTACTGACAGGAAGCTTGGTTGGAGATCAAATTTTGTTCAAGGATCTCAAGAGCTAATTTTACATTCACTTAGTATATAAATAAAACCTCATTTGTAGATGCTATTTTAAGTTGCTTTATGAGCTAAGATCATCACAGTAGGGCAATGTTCCCAATTTCAAGAGTAGGCTAAAATCTATGCACCTTCTCTTTCAAGTCTAAGATGTGCTTCAACTTTTTCCAGCATTGTTCTCTTTAGTATTCTGTTAAAATTCATCCATACTAAAAACTTATGTTCTGCTAATGGCAAATTTGTCTGTTTTCTAGAAAGAGCTTACCAAACTGTGCTAGGGAAGCTGAGTAACTCATTTGACCTCTTTATGGAGAGATACACTGGTCTCCTTATCCCTGTCACTTCACCAGCAATGCTGGTTCTCCTAGGTATGAGTTGAAGGCTCAGCCTAATGTGCTGAGATCATGAAGTCCTCCAAATCTTAGTGTGGCACAAAACCAACTACATTTGAATTCTCAAAAGCTATGCCAGTTAAATTCAAACTCTGACATCATCCTATCAGATTGTATACTTGCTTTCCGTTGCTTAACCTGCAAAGGAATTAATCAACAGAAGTGGACTACTAAGGGATAAATTCTTTGGCCACAGTGAACCACAAATCAGATAAAAATACAAAACAGCCTTCAATCCTATGTGAACCTCCTGAAGAAATCGTGGTAGAAAAAAGAAAAAGTATTATTTAATGTGACATCTGCCCAGTGATCCTATTGGAAGAACTGAACTATATCCATGTCCTATTAGAAGAACTGAACTATATCCGTGTTGACATTCTTGCTATAAATGAAGCCAGAGGACAGGATGATGTTGACATTAAATGTAAGAATGGCTCACAGATTCTCTTTAGAGAAGCAAAAAGAGATGATTTCATGTGCCCAAATGCATCAAATATCACTTATCTTCATCTTATTGTACTCATAATATGCATAAACAAAATGATGATCACTTAGATAATGAGGCATAAGTTGCATTTATTTCTTTGAGAAGATAAAGTAGAGAGGTTCTTTAAAGAACTTAAATAACTTAAAAAAACCAAGTACAGATATATGTTTTAATAGTACAATGTGAAAGTGGGCATACAAGATAGTGAAGAATATGTTGGAAAACATGGTTTAAAATTAAGATGTTCCCTTATGCCCATTTAAAAAAAGGCACTTCTGATGTAGTGTTTTGTACTATAGAAGAATCGGGAAAAACCTGGGCTCAACTTGACATGAGTACTAAGGCCAGAGACTAGTAATTTGTTTGAGTCTCATTTTATTCATCTATAAAAGGGAATTACTAATACCATCAGTGCCTACATAAAGCACTCTGTAAACCTTGAAGTACCATATAAATGGAAACTATTATAATGGACTGTGATAAAAGTTTCGCACCTATCTATCATTTTTCAAGTCAGAAGGTCCTGAATATGGCAAGCACTGAGAATGATAAAAAATGAAACTATCTTAGCAGGCAAGAAATAACTGATGTCCAATATTAAAGTTATTTCAGAATCATCTGTTTTTGTATATTTAGTTCTTTGGTTAAAATACCAAATTAGGTACTCCATACAAATCCTCTATCTTTAAATCAAGTTATTTAATCAAGATGTTGACTTTGAAAAATGGATAAGACACTGAAACATTATCTCTGTTTCTTAAAGAAGTTTTAATTCATGTAAAACAGTAACCATAATTTAGCCATGAGGGGCCCCAATCCATCCTCAACCAGCAAACACCTACTTGATCTCCTTGACATTTGGAAAGACATAGAAGCCAAGGGCAATTTTAGTTTAGAGCTTGTATTCTAAGAGAGAAGGATAGTTGACCAGGAACAGTATTTCTTAGAAAGTTGGAGGGGGAAAGGGAGAGAAAGGAAAATTATTTTACTGTAAGGCTGTTATTAAAGGTATTAAAAGCTAAGATAAGTAAAACTAGATTTCCAGTTTTACTTATCAAAAACTTTATAAAAGCTACTACTATGTATATATCCTACTCCCGTCCTCCCCCCCCCCCCCCAAAAAAAAAAGTTCCTTGAGTTTGATTTTTGTCTTTTGTTGCTCTAGCATCCAGCACAGTGCCTGGCATATAGTATATGCTTAATACATGTTTGTTGAATTGAATATGCAAACTTTTTAAGTTTAAAAGAAAAATGAGTATTACACAAATATACTTGAGTATTTTGTCAAGATCCTTTCAGAGATTAGAATCTCATCCCTGTTAATAATTTTCTGCATCTTTCCTTTACTAGTAGGTCCCACATATTTAAAAAAGGAACTCAGAGTACAATAGAGAAGAGATGGTTAAAAGACAAGAAAACACTGTAGAATGCTTGCTATTTCTGGTACAATACTTTAGAAACCATTGAATCTAAATGGGAAAAAGTCGTCATAAAGCCAAAATTAGCTACTGCAACACTGAATGCAAATATATATGTGTATATATGCACGTATACATATAGAATATAGATGTGTATATATGTGTAAAAATATATGTATACAGACAGAACTTTATTAAAAATCACTTACCTAGGGAAAGAGGAAGAGAGTCCTAACAGATTAAGGGAATTATGTTATAAAAGTTCTTTACTGAACCTGCTGCATTTTGCAAATTAAGTGCACAAAATGCAATAATAATTTGCCTGATAAAATTTTTTTTCAATTTTAAAAATTACATAGAATGCTTTCCAGGAGAAAAAGATCTAAAACTTTTTATACATGTTAACTGATATGAAATAAATGTTTTTCTTAATTAAAATAAACTTACAAAAGTGAAGAGTTGTATACTGATATATATCAATGACCTGCTGAGATAAGTGTACCTAAAGCTTTGCCTGATAAAAAATTTTTATGCTTGTAAAAAAAAAAAAAAAAGTATATTTTATAAACATAAAGCACCAAAATGAGATATTTATAATCAATGTTATTATGTAGAAAATAGCACAATGCAAATACAAATAAATGAATCACAAAGTAATCATTTAATGAATACTCAATATTAAGTTACATCTTTATTAGTATTAGCTTTTTTGCTAAATTAAATTTTTATGTAAAGCAAAATAACTACATAAGAAAATGACACTTTAAGATCATACAGTATTTATAAAAAGGCACTTGTGGTTAGTCTTGCAACAAACTGTACTTAGGGCAAGCTAAATCATATTTTCATATAAATCTATGAATATAACAAATGAGATAGGAACAGTATAAATAAGAAGTTTGCACTATTTACATGTATACAGAAACTAGCCCAAATGGTGCAAGAAATATTTGTTGTTAAAAGTGAGATTATAAATTCTGCATACACATAGATATATGTATGTATATATGTGTGTGTGTGTGTGTATGTGTGTGTGTGTATTTTAATGCTTTTACATTGTATGCAATTTCTATACTATTTTGGATATATACTTGCATAGATTTTTTTTTTTTTTATAAAACATCATTTAATTATGCATTTCACATCACAGTAGGAGCTTTTAGTAAAACAGTACAAAAACACTACCTCAGTAAAGGGCAAATCCTCCCAATTCTAATTTCTCTTAATGTCAGGTTTCTTGCTCTTGGGAACAAGGAATACATTTCCATCCCTTGTCTGCTGCAGGGAATACTCACTAGGGGAATAGGGCTCTCCATTTTCATCTCGTAGCATGCTAAAGACCTCAAGATATAAGGTGCTAAGCTGTTTTTTCAGTAGATGAAGGCTTTTGTCATTTTCCCCTTTTTCTTTGAGCAGTTTTTCCTTTTCATCTTTTAAGTGATCCAAATCTTGTTCCAGTTCCACTATATTTTCCAGTTTTCTTTTCCGGCAGTTCTGAGCAGCCACCTTATTTTTGCCCCTTCTTCGTATATCTCGAATAAGTGCGAGCTGAGCCTCGTTAAATTGCTCTTTTGACATCATTTCATTGAAGTCATCCACAGGAAGATTAATAATTTTTTCTACAGGGAAAGGGATATGAAGAGCTTTTGCTCTCATCTCATCTCTTGTGAAATGGGATTCGAGGCGGCTTGAATGCTTGTCTTTTGTGAATGGGGTTTTCTGGTGACCAGGACTGATAGGCAATTCTTTCTTTGGTGTATTTACACTCTGCAGCATATCAGGCACTGGAATGGTCGGTGCCTGAGCAGGAGACATTGGATAGGTCACGTCCTCTTGAAATGGCACTGGTTGTGTCCTGGTGCTGCTCTGGTGAATGCTTCCAGGAACATTGTCAACATCTTCCATTTCAGAATCACTGAGGCCAAGTGGCGTGTCTCCATAGATGGAAGACTCTACTGAGTGTTCTGGAGATGCCATGTTGGAGCTTGTGTTCAAAGAAATACCCGAGTCAGAATCATTACATTCTGGTATGTTTTCAGGATGGTTGCTGTTAAAAGCCTTACAAAGTGAAAGGTCAGAAATATCAATAGGCTCATTTAAAAGTTCCGAGAGGGACTGGCTGATGTGGGTGGGGGAAGGCATACTGTTGTTTATATTTGTTTCTGCTATGAAAGTTGAATAAAATTCCTCACAAAAATCAGTATTTGAATTTAAAGAGTTCATTCTCAATTGGATAGGATCTTCAGCAGGGAGCATGTTGCCAAAGGAGTCCTCAAATGCATGGAGGAAACCTGGACTGCAGGAAGGTACTTCTTTTTCCATTGTTGAGAGTGAAGTGTAGAAATTGTAACTGTTTTCAATTTCTGTTGGTTTAACTTCAGGACTAGGAACTATAGTAGCCTCAGTCAGCTTGTCATTTTGAATGTTAAGACACTGCATGAAGAAATGTTAAAATAAGATTTTATGTAAACAACGCCAAATATGTTCATTAATGGTAGATGACATCCATATCTGAAGTTGGTTTTAGGTGGTGGGCATGTATGTAAGCATGCATATGCACACACCTGCCAAAGTCTTCAAGTTGTTCTTAGAGAATTATATAACTTATATGAGCTGAAAGAGACTTTATAATCATCTAATTATTTTATATAGACATAGAAATTAAGTGGTCATCTACATACTAAAGTATAGTCTAATTTCAAGCAGACATTCATAAATGATTTGCATTTTCTAAGCATAACCACACAATTTTCAGAATTTCTAGATCACAGAATGTTTGCCAGCTGTCCTAATCATCATAGTGATGCATTATAATCTTGTGTTTAGATATTAAATGGAACAGGACCTGTTATTTTACTGAAGGAGGGCATTTGCTTTATCAATATAGATTAAAAACCACTCTATCCTGTATGGTCTTAAGAGAGTTGCATGGGGTAATGTGGGATCAAGTGACTTGCCAATGTCACAAAATCAGTATGTGTCATCGATGGCACCTGAATCCAAATTTTCCTGACTGGGAGGCCTGTTCTCCAAGACACTGAGGTGACACAGAGGATATCCTGAGCATTGGGCCTGGAGGCAGAAAGACCTAAGGTCAAAGCCAACCTCACTTACTAGTTATTTAACCTCTGTCTGCCTCAGTTTCCTCAACTGCAAAATGGGATCATAAATGGCATAATAGGCTACTTACTTCCCAGGGTTGTGAAGATGAAAGGAGATGAGGAATGAGATATCTGTATAGTGCTCATTACAGAACCTAGCATAGTAGGGCCTATGCAAATGCTTATTTCCTTTTCTTTTTTCCTAGAGAGCTATTACTCACAATAATTAGCTCTTCCGTATATTAATATGAGTTATGTTAGTATGAGCTATGAAGACTTCATAAAACCAAGCCTTTTGGTTACCTGCAACTCTGGAATGGACAACAGCTCCTCCCACACCTGCTCTATATCTTGCATACTGCTGTCCTCTATTGACTGAAGGACAGTTGATCCAGGGAGTTGAGCTTGACTGGAAGTAACAAAAACTGGATTGCTGTCAATGTGATCCGGAACAAGTGACTGAAATGTAGCTGAAGAAACCTAAAATTGACAAATAATTTATTTAAAATATGAAGTTCTTACCAATAATACATAAAATCAAAGTTCTTTAAGGAAACTCTTACTGCCTCAAGGTATGATTATAACTTTAAATTCCTGTGTCTCCCTTCTCCAATCTACTCCATATCTGTTTCTAATTTCTTTTCTGTGAGGGATACAAATTTGTTGTTTCTGACTTAATTGGCCCTAGAACCCTCCCGTTTACTATATTTTTCATTATAAGATAAACTTCAAGCAAGGACTATTATATATTTCTCTTGCAAATATCTTTATGCAGGTGCATGAGTTATTAGCCATAGTACTCTATACTTAATCATGTACCAAGTCAGATACTGGCCTACTCATGTAGGTTTTATTTTTATAGAACTATTCCATGACTATTTATTTTTATAGAACTATTCCATGACTATTTTAACATGTTAAGAGTAACAATATGACTCAGATAGTTTTTTTTAATTTGGCTGAATTATTTTATTAAAAAGTCAATAACAATGGCTACAAAGAAAATGTTTTGTGCACACCTCAACAATATGCTTTTTCTGCACAGAATTTCTTCCCAAAAGTTTTTTTAATTTTCAAATAAAGACCATTTATGTGATAGCAAATGACTAAAGACAAAGTAGATAACCATCAAAGTAGAACAGCCATTCTGCCTAAACAAACTATTATCCATGAATGTGATAGAATATGACTGCTGTAAAGAACAATATATGTGACGAAGACAGAGAAGCTTGGAAAAATCTATGTGAAGTGAAGCCAAGAAAACAATATACAGAGTAACTACAATAATGGAATAAATATAATAAATAAATATAAATAATAAATAAATAAATATAAATAATGGAATAAATAAAGAACAACCACACACACCAAAAAATCAAAAGTAAATCTAACAAAATTCTAAAGAACCAGTAACACTTGGAGGAAGAAGGATGAAAGGACATCCCCAATCTACTCCTATGTGAAAATGGGATGTCTACGAGTATTGCACATGCCACATATTTTCACAGTGTTTCAGTGTATTGATGGGTTATGCTGATTTTTTTCTCTTTTCCTATTTTTGTAGGGTGGGGTGGAATCTAAACGATGATTTGTTATAAGAAACAGCTCTATTAGGAGGGAGAGGAGGAGGGATAATGGGAAAAAGCATGATGATGTAAAATAAAAGATACTTAAAGAAAAGTGCAGTAAGAACACATACTCATGTATATAGAACTGATTGTATGAGTTCTAGAATTTTTGTTGTATATTAGCCTAAAGTTTTACCTCATCATCTTCTACAAAAGGGAATGTTTCTGCCAAAAGCTGCATGCAGTCGTCAAAAAAAAGACCATCTGCTTTGGGGATGTCAGCAACCTATATGAAAGAAACAGAAGTAAATGGGGGGAGAGTGTTGATAACATTAACCAAAAGATATTTACTGAACACTTACTATGTGCCTAGTGACTCTCTATTCCCAAAGTAACTGATATTTCTTTACATCATATTTAAAAGTTACTTCACAAAGAAACAGATTACTTACCTGGGAGTAGTTGGCAGAAGTGCTAGGCTCAACGGGTTGGGCTGGCTGAATTGGGAGAAATTCACCTGTTTCTTCGTCTAGCTGCAGTTGGGCCAGAAAGGCCTTCTCTTGTTCCTTCTGGAGTTGTTCTTGTCTTTCCTTTTCAAGTTTCTTTTGTTTTTCCAGCTCATGCTCTTTTCGTCTTTGACTGAAATCAAACACTTCACGCCCTGCCCCAAGATCTATATCTTGTCTCCAGAGGATATCAATCAAATTCATATCCTATAATAAAAAAAGAAAAGGAAGTCCAGGTCAAGAGGATTCCTAGATGCAGCTTCCTTCTTAGCTTTAAGCACACTTTGTGGAATATGAAAATGTTGCCTTCTATAAACATGTTTGTGTTTATACATACATGTATGTATATACATATGTACACACTTACAGAATATTTAACATTTACAAAGGATACTATATGACTACTTGAATTTTAAATTAATTTTGCTTAGAACAGGTACATTTAAAATACTTACTAAAGGCAAGATAAAGTCAATTCATTATTCATATGTGAATTGCTTACAATAAGTATAGAAGCCAACAATGATTTCACCTTTCTGAATTTTTCCTCTTAAATGACAGTTCATGCTTAGAGAATGTGACTATTTTTAATAGTATTCTTCTAAGCAAAAATTTAATTAGGCAGCAAGCTTTTTGAAAAGTCTCAAAATGAAGAGTAATTATTCAACAATTAAATGCACAGGCAATATGAAGCACTGAAATGTAAATAAGTTTAAGAGGAATTCCTGTTCTCACCATCAATCAATTTATAGTCTAGATGAGGATAAGTCCTACACATGAAAAAATAATTTGCTCTGTTTTACAGTATGTTCAAAAACAAAATAAAACTCACCACACCAAAATCCAGTACTACATACAATGTAAAGGGAAAAAAGACTGAACTCTTTGAGGCTATGGCCTTAACTTGGTGGTGGTGGTGGTGGTTTTGTTTTTTTTAAATTTATGATCCAACAATGCCTTGCACCTGCTGTTGTAGTTCACTGTTCCCCCTTCCCCCTTTGTCCAACTCTTTGTGACCCTATTTGGGGTTTTCTTGGCAAAGACAGTAGAATGGTTTGTCATTTCTTCTCCAATTCATTTTATAGATGAGGAAACTGAACCAAACAGGATTAAGAGACTTCCCCAGGGTTACATAGCTAATGAGAGTCTGAGGCCACATTTGATGAGTCTTTCTAACTCCAGGTTCAGTGTGCTATACTCACTCTGCCACCTAGCTGCCCCATTTAGTACTTAATAAATATTTGTTGGATAAATAAATCACTCACTTTGGGGTCTGAATTAGATCGTGGAAGTAATTATGGATAAAGTAGACAAATGCAAATAAATATCAACTGCCTTGGTAAGTGGTTGGACACGAGTTGAAGAACACTCTTAAGATTTCAAAATCCAGTGATTCGCAAAATAATAACATTATAGAAGTAAGAAGTTTGGGAAAGTAATGTGTATTTTATTGTTCTTTCAGAGGTAGGGAAAGGGTGCTAAATTCAGTTTTACATATGCTGAGTTTGAAGTGACAGAAGCAACTAAACATATAGGATGAGCATTTGCAAGTGAGATCAGGGCTAGATATATATAGACTTGAGAATCATGAGTACAGAGATAATGAAAAAAAAGCATTTGATTCAACTTCGGGATCAAATAATGTTCAAGTCTGGAATTCTGTGCTAAAATAACTTGTGGCTTACATGTTGATTTAAGTAATACTAATAAGATTTCTCATTCAAAAATAGCTTCATGCTGCTACGTAGCATGATGAATAACTTAGAGTCAGGAAGATACAAATCTTTCCCCAATCATTTATTAGCTATATGATGCTGGACAAGACACTGAGCCTCAGTTCTACCATCTAAAATGGAGATAATAAAAAACCCTACCTCATAAGTTTGTCTCAGAATCAACTGAGATAAAGTAAAGCATTTTGCAAATCAAAGTACTATATCTGTATAATAATAATATGAATCAGACACTTTCCTATTAACTTTCTGAGGTTAATGCATTGACAGCTAAACAGCTTTGATTCAGTGTAGAGAGGGTGAAGGGGTAGTGTGGAAAAAGTAAGAGCATGAAGAATTCACTTTTTTTAGGGTATGGAAACACCAGGAGAAGTAAAGTAAATAAGGACTGATGACCAAGTTCACCAACTTTTGATTTTGCTTAACTGCCTTAATAACTGTGTTCAATCCCAGGCCCATTCCCAATCTTTTCAAGGCTAAAATTAACTATTATTTCAGCAAGCAGTAAAGCTATTTTTAGTTTCAGAAGTGGAGCCAAGCCACCAAACCTACAGGCATCCCAGCTTGTTGGATGATGGGAACACATATCCAGCTCCACACGGTCTTAAATTGTATTGAAATAAATCCTATCCATATTAAGAGCAATTTCTGGCATCAATACAATCCCAGACTTGACTTTTATAATATATAGGTAAGCATTTAAAATCTGATACAGTTAAAAAAACCAAATCTCCCAGCTTTAGAATTTGTTGAATTTAGAATTACAGGTTAATATAATTTCACAGTTAATCTATTCTTGATATAAAATATATCTAAGGGCATAAACATCATCTCTCCCATATATGTACTCTGTGTGTATATATTCATGGGTGTGGAGATGGAACAAGAAAGGCAATTGATAAGAGAAGAAAGTAAGAGAAAGGGGAGAAAAGAAGATTTCTAAAAGATAAGAGAAAGACTTCTATTTTCACATTCTAAACAGCTGGGGTTTTGTTATCATTGTACCTTCCAAACCCCAAATTTAGTTTTTCTGAAGTAATAAGGTTCCTAACACAGTACACTGTACTGGACTAAATGTCAAGAGACCTGCTTTAGTTCCAAGTCTACCACTGGTTAATCAACCTTACTTATTCTAGAAGTAGAAATCCTACCATTGTTAATTTTGATTAAGGAGACATTCCATGTCTTAAGAATCACTATGTGCCATCACAGAAAGAATCAAAGGAATGAATGTAAACACTCAAAATCTCATCATACTTTAGTGTCTCTCAATGTAAAAAATAGGAATGATACTTATAGATTTAAAATGCTCTGCGTATTTTGGAAAATCACTACAAGAAAACCTGGATTCCAGGACTCCAGTTTTAATAAATGTCAGAATTGTATGGAAGCCCTTTAATCTAATCCATACTTAAAAAAAAAAAATCTCCTATACAATATGAGAAAGATATTTTCTTTTGATGCTCCCCCTTTAAGTGTTTCTTAAACTTATTTCCACATTTTGTTTTATGTACTTAAATACTCTCTCATACATCAGCTACTAGATTTGATGCTCTTCTGAATAGGAAGTGTTTCCTGCAAGAGGCAGTGTGGGCTGAGAACATGACTAAGCTCTTTTAAAAATTCTTGCATCATCCAGGAGGAAATAATCACTGCAAAACACTCAAGCTAACTAGAGGTTAGGGAGGGGACTTCCCAAGGAAGAACTAAAACCACCCTACCATCAGTATATAAATTTGTGAAAATGAAGTAGTCAAGCTTTTTATTTTGCTTGTTCACAGTATCAGGAGATTTCAGGAATGTATTCTATGGAATCAGGAAGATAAATGGATATCAAATACTATGTTAACTAAGTTTTGAAGACAGAAAAGAATGAAGAGAGTTTTCTAAGAATTCTAATATATATTTCCTTGATTTGGAAAATCAATGATGGACATGTTAAGTACAATCAAGCTTAGGACTCCTTTCTTTTCAGATGGCATATGGAGTAAATGTTGTCTGGCATTCAGTCCTGATTTTTTTTTTTTTTTTTTTTTTTTGTTCTTTTGGTGGTATGTTGTTACAGAACTGTTCCAAATCACATTGCTAGTTTGGTTTAGACAAAAGAAGATAATTTAAATAAGATAAGCATAAATGTTCAACAATTCATGTTAAACCTCCATCTGGCTCCATTGGAAATATTCATTTAAATTTTATATATCAGCACTTGCCATCTGTGTAATCTGTTACACATTTTATGAGGAAACTGCTTGTGTTGTGAAGATGGACAATTAACTCTTAACTGCTTTTAAACAAACATCTTTGCAATAGGATAAACAAAGATAGAGAAAGGCCCTGAATACATAAATGCCCATTACACATGTCCTTTGCATGCCTTTTAATTCCCCTGTCCCCACTTTACTGTGGACAGGTTCAAGGCAGATGGTTCTAAAAGATGGAAGGAAGAGAATTAAAGTAGGGAGTCTAATTAAACTTTTTTATGAGTTAATCCCATGAAAAATAATTTTAAAATGAATTACAAACAGGTTTCATTTGGTGTTTTGTTTTTACATCAGGAAGGACTTCACTGCTCTTCTGACTCCAAAAATGAGGAAAGCCTTCTATTTCCCTTTGAAAATCCAAGCTTTTTCTCATGCTTGAAAATACTTTTCTACCTCATCCTTATTCACTCAAGTCTGACTCTTCATGATCCCATATGGGAAGTGGTTTAACATTTCCTTTTCTAGCTCATTTGACAGATAAGAAAACAGGCAAACAAGGTTAAGTCACTTGTCCAGGGTCACAAATCTAATGTCTGAGGTCAAATTTGAACTCAGAAAGATGAGTCTTACTGACTCTCCAAGCCTGGTATTCTATCTACTTGGACTACCTAAGCTACCTTACCTCACTTTTGCCTCTTGAATCTTTCAAAAGTCAGTGTACCTCCTACATGAGGCCTGACTCACCCCACATAGTAGAGCTGGTATCTCCCAAATTCCACTTAATTATTTTATATCTATTTTGTATCTATTTATATATGTACATTTAATTCCCCCATAGAGGGCAGAGAGTATTTTATTTTTGTTACAAGTTAGCACTAGATCTAGCATTATAATAAATGTTTGATTGACTGGTGAAGAGGCCAATAAAGGAGCTATTAACAGCAACTAAGTGAGAGGTGATGAAACGACTTAAGGTGGTTAACTATTAGTAAGTAGAGAGAAGGGATTGAATGCAAAGATGACCTGCACTACCTAATCTCTCAAATTGACCACTTTTGAGGATACTGTATTTCACAAAGTATTATAAACTACAACGGAGGGGAGGAGAAGGAAGAAACAAACATATTTAAGTTCATAAGAGCTATCCAACAAAACTACTTTTGGGCATTTTTCACTGTAATCAAATCATTCTTACTTTTGAAGTCTTTAGCTCAGCTTTGTGGGAGACAAAGCACACACAGTAGAAAAAAAATATTTATTTACTGAACATTTCCATCTGGTGAAGAAGGAGAGTATTAACAGAAGCTAGGGATTCTAAGAGTTAAGATGCTGGGAGAGAGAACATAAGGAAGTCTGTTGTGAAGACTGAGGAACAACAAGCAGACTAGTAGAAGTAGAATGTATAAAGAGGAGGGGTATATAAGAAGACGAGGAAGGTTAAAAGGCTAGGTTATGATGACCTTTAAAAGTCAATGGACTATATTTGATCCAGGAGGTAACAAGATACCATGAGGTTTGGGGAGTGGAGAAGAGGGAAATTGAAAGATGAAGACCTGAGCTTAAGAGGATGAAGTAGAGACCTGAGGCAAGGAGTACAACTCAAAAGCTTAGTCTACTCAAGGGTACATGGCAAACTGCCCTCTCCATTTCTGCAGTGTAACACTTAGGAACCTCAGTTTATATCTGATTCCAAACTGACATTTTTCTCAAGAGTTACTAATGCATTTTATTTTTAAGCCTTTTTTTTTTCCTCCCTGGGGCAGTGTTTCCCAAACTGTATTTTATACAATTTGTGTCATATTCCTTTTGATATGACAAAGGGGCCATTTGAAAAAGTGATGATAACAATATGTCTTTTCCCAAAATTGTATGTAAAGTTATGGAACAAAAATAATTGATAATTAAAAATAAATAGACTTAATTTCCTCTAAAATTATAAGTTAGGCAGGTCCTTAAAAACCAATTTCATGGGTTTTGTCCTTCTGTTTCATGCCTTCTTGGCCAATTGGCTTTGCAAAACATTACCTGGAGTGATCGCTATTTAAAACTACACTTAATTACTATACAGGATGTAACTATACCAGTTATTGAATTACTTTCAACTGGCTGATTTTTAAAAATCTTTTTATTTCCTATTCCTTTCAAAGATTTATATGAATAAAGTGTTGAGTTGAGTCATATAACCTTACTTTTAACTCTTGTGAAAGCTTTTTTTTAGGAGGCCATTGATAAGTTCTTCCTCTACTCCCTCCATAATTTAACCTTAAATTTTTAATAACAGGACAAACATGGCATCAAGAAACAAACAATTTCTGTAAATTATATACATATTTATAAGACATACATATAATACACATACAAATAAACACACTAGAAAATGATCAGAAATAGAGGGGAAAATGGAGGAGGGTAAAGAGAGAAAATGACTTATATTTAAATAAATAATTCTTTGGCTTCCAAAAACACTTATATCCTAAATTAAATTAACAAAAAGGAATAAGTATGTGAGCACTATTAAAGCCTTCTCACATACTGAAGACTTTTTGGCAAATAAAACAAAATTATTATATTAATCAAAGGGTAAAATTACAGAGATATTTTGGCTCAATTTGTTTTGTTTTGAAAAGTCCTCTATACAGATGCAATAGGAGATTATTTAAAAAGTGATAATGATTTCAAAAATTAATATAATCACAAGGGAAAAACCTTCTAGAGTAAGTTTCTTGAGAGACAAAAGGGAGCATGGTAAAGTGGAATTTGACATTGAAGAGGGCCAAAATTCAAATCCTGACTCTGGCATTTACAATTTGTGTATCCAGGGTTCATTTGTCAAAGATGGGGTTGGACTAGATATTTCTGAGAACCTTATAATCCTCCATGACTATGTTTCAGCATTATTTATTTATTTATTTATTTTATATTTCCTCCATGGCCTAAAATAATAAATTACACATGGAATCTTAGAGAATGAAAGAATGTCAGAGGTGGAAGAACTTTAGGTCTCTATTAACTTCTTAATCTTAGGCCAAATGTTCTTTCCATTGTATATCTGTTGCAAGCTAATGATAAAGCTATTTTCAAAAAGTGTGTAACCAACATGGCAATAATCTCAGGAGAAAGAAAACTTTGCAGACAATGATGGCTTATTCAATTTTTCCTTTGTTTTTATAATTTTCCCCACATGGGTTAACAACAACAAAACCTGAGATTCTATAGGATCATAAATTCAAAGTAATTTTTAAACCAAATCAGTAACTATTTGTAAACTGAAATATAATTTTCCCAATCTACCCTTTTCTTTCTTGAGATGGGTAATTACTCTGTTCTTTAGTTATAAAGCACTCTAGCTGTATTTAACTTGACATTTATTATATACAGGTATTTTCACATGCTGCTTCCTAAGTTTACAAAGACATTTCCCTAATAATGACTCAATGATCTATGAAATATGACTGTCAATTTATAACACATGCTGTATAGTAAATTACTGCAGCACAATACAAAGCTAAAGTTATAACTAGACAGTGATCCAAACATCCAACACAAATCATTTTCAGGATGAAAATATGTATCCTGACCAGAAAAGTAATTGTAGTTGGCAGCTCATTTTTGAAACAGTGGATTAGTGCCATTTGCTACAAGTATATCATTCTTATTTATGCTTTGAAGGTTATACACCTAGCATTCTAAAAAAGGTTTCTGTATTTGAACAAAGTACTCCTGTCACTACTCATGATGAAAAAGATGTATGTGGGGGTGGATGGGTTGTGATTACCTAGTAAGATCTTAGCTCAATGAAAGCAAACTACTTTCTCATTCTTGAAAAGGACAATTTTGAATTACCTTCTCTCTATAAAGGTAATTACCAACCTATTAAGTAGATCATATTTCCTGGTTAAATCCATCACCACTAATGAAAAGCTATAGTATGACTTGGCTGTCAGCCATCCAACTAATAACAAATAGCCGGCAGGTAGTTTGATGGGTCAGAGTGCTGGACATGGAATCATTAAGATCTGAGTTCAAATCCAGCATCTGATAATTACTAGATGTGTGTCTCTAAGCAAATCACTTAACTGCTTAACTGTTGGGCTGTTAGATGGATACAGTGGATAGTGTCAGGCCTGGAGTTAGAAAGACATCTGATCTCAGGCACTTACTATGTGACCCTGAGCAACTAACTTAATTAACCCTGTTTGCCTCAATTTCTTCCTCTGTAAAATGATCTGGAGAAGGAAATGATAAACTACTGTAGTATCTCTGCCAAGAAAACCCCAAATGGGGTCACAAAGAGTCAGATACTACTGAAACCACTGAACAACAATATGGGGAAAATAACAGCATTTACCTTACTTCACAGGATTGTTGTGAGAATTAGGTGAGTTAACACACAAACAGGCTTTTTAAACCTTAAAGAATCTAATAAATGTCACTATACATGCTCACAGAACCAAGCTCTCTGGGCCCTACTGGGCACGTGCCAAGAACTTCTTAAGACACGGACTCTGTATCAGTTTACCACTGACTGTGAGTTGCATTGATACTGACCATGATACCACAGTGCCAGTGTTGCTGCCTCTCAGCAATCCTAATCACAGGCCACTGATTTGGTGAGAGTCAGATAACTGAAGTTAGGAGGGTCTTTGGATCACCTAATCTATTCTCCACACATGTGAAGTGACTTGCACAAGACTGTCTTTCTCTACTGAGACCCTGTGTATCTCCACCTCTTTCACTGGGCCTCTGAGGGCCCCAAGTTAACTCATTAGGACTACATAAAGGGGAGAACAGATGACAACGTGAGTTGACACTTTCCTTACCAGATTAAAAAAAAAATTAAAGATGCAGTTTGGGCTAATGGTAAATATGCTAGACTAAGAATGCAGTAGACTCAAGGTCTAAAGTCAGCCCTGTAGATAACCAAAATTAATCATGTCATAGATCATGGCAACACTAGATTGTTTATAGCTACTCCAAGACATGGCATGAAGACCTTTGCCCTAATGAAAAATATAATTTTTTTGTGGAAAAATATGAATATTTAGATAACAGCACAAATAGATTAGTGATCTTAGAAACAAACATGGTACTTTTTTGAGATCATCAAACTAGATTATCTCATTTAGCTCTAAAATTTTATAATAGAAAAGTTATTTTTCCAGTTGACCAATATCCTAATGCCTGAATGGAATACCTACACCACACACATACACAGTAATCTGGGTGCAGCGCTGACAAGTAAAGAATTTTAATGTTTGTTTTTAGGATGATGAAATCCATCTCTGTGAACTATCCAAACACAAAATCTTTATTGTGTGTTACCCAAGAATATAGTGAAACCTAGAGTTTGTTCAAATTCTCTGTTGTACCAGACTGTAATAGTGGGCCATTGACTGAAGCTTTTTAGTTTCTTGGTAATGAGATTGTTTATAATGGGATAAGATCAAAAGAGAATTAATGTGGCTTTAATACTGAGGAAATCACCAATGGGTGACAAACATAAGGTATATTACTCATTTGTTATATTTATAGTGTGTCCACTGTACAAATTACACAACTATGGTTTCTAATGATCTGATTCTAAGTAAAACTCTGGAAGAAAAAGAAGATAAGGAGACAAAGATTTAAAAAAAAAAAAAAGCTATAATCTATCAAGCCTCATTCTTTTGTCTCCCATTTTCAGTTCTCATGACCATTTTCCATTCTGTTATCCCAATACTGATGAGATAAAATTATGAAAAGCAAACTTACTTCTATCATTTGTGTATTTCACTAAAGACTACTAACAATTTAAAATGTTATAACTACCTCTATGTAATAAACAGATGACCACTTGTCAGAAAGGAAGTTAATCCATCAGCTAGGAGACCACATATTCCTGAAGCAACAGTATAGTGACTGAAAGACCCTTGTATTGGGCAGGAAAGGGGCTTGGGTTCAAGCTCCATCTCTTTTACTTACAGCCTGGGCAGTCTTGGTCCCTCTCTGGGCCTCAGGCTCCTCATCTGTAAAAGTGAGGGAACTGAACAACCCAAAGTGGTTGTCATATGCATCTGACAACCCTTCCAACATGAAGAAAACAAAATCTCACCCAAGTCCTAATCTATTACCTTCAAAGAGTAGTTTTTTCATCAATAGTAAATATATACATACCAATAGATAGACAGACAGACATAAATATATAGATTCAGTTATTCTCAGGTATGTGTGCACATACATTACTTAATAGTAATGTTCTTAAAAGGCTATGCTAAGAATGCTCAGTTTTTAAAAATCTTTTTATAGTGAATTCTTTGTAAAGTAAATAACCTTTTCATAAAGCAAATAATAGCCCTCAATGACTTTTCATTTTGACTTTCCTAAAATTTCTCAATAGGATAATTAAATGTTCCTTTGGAGGTATGACATATAATTTTCTTTTGCATTTTTCAGAAGTATCTCTAGCACAGTTCAAGACATATGTAGGCATATCAAATGGTTGATGGACTATTAGGTTTAATTAAATAAAAGTACTTACTTATAAAGTACTAGCATCATTTCAAATTGGGTCTACAACATTATCATTCAAGTTTAAAATGAAGAGCAAAGAAAACCAACAACTAAACAGTATTTACTTAATCACCGAAATGTGTAACTGTTCTGGATCAGACATCTCACTGTACTCTACTTTGAAAATGAACTAGCACCAAAATATATACATAACAGCATGCAATGGAGATTCCTGCACAAAAACTGTAAAGATAAATAATATTAGTTTTAATTTTAAAGTGAAAAATCTCAAAACACAATATTCACTAAAATGAGCATAAAATATTTTCATAAAATATGGAAAACCTCACTCTTTAATGCAATATCTTTTCTTAAGAGGAAGGCCAAATTAAAAAGGTTGACCCACTTAATAGCTCCTCATAGAACATGAAAAAGAGGACAAAATAATAGAAGAATCCTAAGTCAGACATCAGGAGATATATGAAGGGTTCTGACTCTTGTCACTATGCCATTAACCATATAGTACCAGATAAGTTTCTTAACTGCTCTAGGATAAGAAGGTCCCAACAGGTGGGATCCTCTAACGTGCCTTCTTCCTTATGATAGTTTTAACATTCTTTTTAAGAACATTTCTCAGGCAGAAAATATTTAACCTTTAATTTTATTTAATAATCATGCTGATGTGGTTCCCAACATATACTGTTCCTTAAGAAATTAACTGTTATAGAAAACTTGAAAAGAAAAAGAAAAGAGATTACTTTCTAAATCCTTGAGGAGGGAAAAAAAGGTCACAGTTTGATTAGGCCTGTTTTCTGAGGTTAACTTCTAAATCTAAATTGCTGATTCACAGAAATATAGGGTAATGATCTAAAATCCAGTTACTATAAGAATAAAATCAGCACACACGTTACTGTGTAAGTGATACATAGTGAGTGCAGTGTGTTATTTGATTTTCTATCTATTATACTTGTATTTAATATACTAAATTTTCTTGTTTCTACCACCCTCAAATAGGATTATAGGTAAGGGTTTTAGGGGAAAAGGGTATCTTCCATTTCTGGTCAACTTTCCAGCCAATACCATTATTAAGAGCAATGGTGGCTCAAAAAAAAAATCAGGGTATACATCAATTCTGCAAGTCAATAAACATTTATTAAGAACTTACAATGTGTAAGGAATGGTACTAAGTGCTGAGGATACAAGTAAATTGCCATTTTTATTTTGATTTTGTTTTATCAAAATATGCAGTGTGACTCAATATAATCAATCATTTGAAGACTGAACACACACTACTTTGCAAATTTATGTAATTTTTGTGATATATGAAATAAAAAACTATGAAACTGAAATTGT
The DNA here is from genome assembly GCF_048593235.1 of Sminthopsis crassicaudata. Lineage (NCBI taxonomy): Eukaryota > Metazoa > Chordata > Mammalia > Dasyuromorphia > Dasyuridae > Sminthopsis > Sminthopsis crassicaudata. Next base: position 434,570,084 of record NC_133619.1, on the reverse strand, counting down.
ATCACATATTTTAACAATCAATAGTTAATAATAATGCAAAAATTATCTACAAAATTTGATGTTAAAATGGTTCACATTTTCAAAAAAGTTGGAAATTCCCTACCTAAACCATATTGCAGTTAGATTTCATTGAGTAACTAATGTCTGGTCCCAATAATGTAAAACTTGATGCAAATAATATCAATATTCTGTATAAAATATAATTTACATTTTCCATCAAAAAAAGCATTACATACCTAAATATTCAAGTTGATTTATATTACGTCCTGCACAAAACTGTTTTCTTATTGGCCTTAAAACTGCATTTTTTTTCTCTAGTGTTTTAAGGAAATAAAAAAATTTTTACTGACACCAATTATATTTCTGATATCAACAAAACACTATCCAAATGTCCACAGGAGCAAAGAGGACTGGAACTGGGAAATGGCAATTCAGATTCTAGGCAAGAGGTTCTGTCTCTCTGAGTCTCAGCATCTTCATTTATAAAACTGGCTAGAGGATCTTAAGTAAAGTTAACAAATTGGGAATCACAATTTTTACTATATTGAGTTTCTCTTTCCAAAGAGAGCAAATCTTTAACAAGGCTGAATTACATTAAACAGAGAGTTCTTCTTACACTTAGTAAATGACTCCTTGAACATAAATCAAACATATTGGGAATATTAATGCTAAGAAGGCTGAATTTTCAAATAATTCTCTTCTTGAAAAGAGTTAATGTTAGTTACTACAATCTTGAATCTTAATGAGTATTAATAACTAAAAATATGAAGTATTTGGTTATTTCTCAGTATTATTTCTTACTAAGAGTTCACAATCCTACAATATGATCCTAGTTATAAAGGACACATAAAAGATAAGGAGAAATATTGGGTTAAGTGGCCTTTAAAGAGAAAAACAACTTAGAAAGTTAGCACTATCCCAATACCTGGCATATGGTAAAGACTTATTAAATGCTTGCTGACTGACTGATTAGTCAAAGGAGAACACTACTAGAATTAGAGTTTGGTTTGTAAACAATTCTCAGTACTAATTTAGTCTAAGGATTTTAAAAAAGGAGTTGGTTATTATTAGAAGTAATTTCTCCCTTGACATTGAATAATACATTAGTAACAGAGGGATCAAGACGGACATTTCAGTAATTTTACAATACCTATCTATGTGTATGAGTATATATGTGAAAATATATACATACATACATTACACATATGCATGCTTGCATATATACTTTATGTTTGTATAACACTTTGCAATACCCAAAACACCTTTATGTCTTTATAGTCAACACACACACATACATACACACGGGAATTGTTATATTTTTTATATACATGTACATATACAGCATGTGTGTGTGTGTGTGTATATATATATATATCTACATATAGATATATATAGATATATAGATATATATAATAAATAAAAAGAACATAACAATTCCCATCTAAAGATATACATATTAAACTTCATTCATTTCCCAATTTCAAACTAAGATCCTATTTTGTTATGATGGGAGGAGGGAAAGAGAGAGATACTTAATGTCCACTTTTCTAATTTATCAGTTAAAACAGTGTCTGGCTACTCTATAGAAAACGAAAAATATGTAACTGAAACAGATTAAAAGTTCATCTCTCCGTTCTTATTAATTATATCTCAATAAATTGATTCAGAATTTCAACCCTAGAAGGAATAGTGGAATTAATTTACTTTAAACATCTCATTTTTATAAATGAGTTCTGATGCAAAAGATCTAAGAATGGAAGATTACATGTTAGTAAAGAAAAAAAAAAAGAAAAATGTCTAAGTCCAGGGATTAGAAGAATCACAAAACCCCACAAGATTTAGAACTTTTTCTCCTGGGAGAATAAATGGTATCAGAAATGGCACAGGATTAGGAGTCAGGAAACCTGCGCTAGTCTCACTAGTCTACTACAAACTAGCATTGGGAGTTGGGACAAGTTACTTCCATCTCTAAATACCTCAGTTTCTTCACCTGAAAGTGGAGTTTATAATACTTGTCTTACCTTACTTCACAGAGTTGTTTTGAAAGCCAAAAGAGATGTTATGTAAAAGTATTTTATGTTAAAATCATGCTATGCTAAATATAAGATAATACATAAGATAACAATGACTTTTCTTTTTATATGCGTAAAATGAATTCCCAAGAAGCATCTAACTTCTAGGCTTTTGGTTCTACCTCTATATAAAAAAGGGGATCTAATAATAATATATATTGACCAGAACTTACATAAATGGTATCAATAAAATGGCACTGATTCTTAAATTTTTCTGTAACACTGTAACATCCCTGGAGGACTTCGATCTAACTGGAAAAGTTCCTATAAAACAATTGTTTAAAGCCCTGAGTTCTGTTCACCAGTAGATATTTTGACCTGAATAAAAGTATTGATGATATATTCATCAAACATGCAGATGACGCATAACTGATAGAGATAGCTAACACATGAAAGTCAGTATCCAAAATGATCATGGCAGGCAATGGCATTGGTCTAAATCTAATAAGGTAAAATTCAATAGAGATAAATGTAAAGTTTTGTACTTAGGTAAAAATGAAATTTCATAATTATAATATGAGGAAGGCATGGGCTAGACAACAGCTGTTCTGAAGAAGATGGAGGAGGAAGCTAGGAGACAACAAATTCAATGAGTCAGTAATGTGAAGTGTAGTAGGCCAAAAAAAACTATAATGGAAAAAAAAGCTAATGCAATCTTGGTTTTAACTTTCAGGAATAGACTCACTGTACTATGATTTTATTAAATCTCATCTAGTAGCCTTATGACATGGTTCAAAAGGACATTAATGAACTGTAATGTTTCAGAGGAAAGAAAACAGGGATGGTGAAGAGCCTTGAATTCAGGTTATGTGAATATGGCTGAAGGAGCCAAGTTTAGTCTGGAAGATAGGGAGAAGGAAGGACATAGCAACTATCTTCAGGTATTTGAAGGTTTGTCATGTGTAGGAGGGATATGATTTGTTCTGTTTGGTTGCAAGGAACAGAATCAGGAGAGAAATGGATAGAAGTTTCAAAAGAGAGGTAGTAGTTTTTCCCTACTTAGAGGTCTTCAAGCAGAGATGGCTACTTTGTCAGACACAGCATGTTGTGTGTATGGAGTAGCTAGCCATTAAAGGCCCTTCCAGTTCTCAAATTCTGGGATATTAAATTTAAAGAGAAAGATTATAGGGAAGAGGAAAGGGTTGAAGACTAGCTAACTTAACAGAAGCTATCATTTAGCATGGCTCTGCAGTGCTCTCCCTTACTGTATTTGCCTCTGGTCTTCCCTCTCTTATCTTTCATACCAATCTCTACCTAGAGAACACATATACATAAAATGCTCTTTTATAAAATAACCTCAGGAAGCATCTCTTCACTTAAAGGGAACTTAGAATAAAAATCTCAGAGGTTCAATGAATAGATGCTTTTGGCCACCAAGACTTTTTTCTTTACCTCTAATAATACTTTCAATGTATTTTTATGGAATATTTTTATGAGTAAAAGAAACTTCAGTCTCACTTCTAGGACACAGATGTACTTCCACCACTAACAGAGAAGGATACCAAACCTGCACACCCACTTAACTGTTCAAGGTTTTGTTTTTATTTTTATTTTTTAAAGTATGTAGAATGAAAGGCTAAACAAGGTGAACCACCAAAGGTCAGTAAGATTTCTAGGTTAAGGACTTAAAGCTATGAAAATTCCAGATCCTCAACTGAGACTTGAAAAAGATAATAAGGAAGTTTTGTAATACAAAACCTATAAACCTCATTCGGTTCCAAAAGTTTGATCTTACAAGCCATGTTTCTGGTTAAACTACAAGAAAGAAATTGTTTAGAGGGCTATCTTCTTTTACTTTCCCCACTTTGGGATCACTACTACAAACTAAACATCCAAAGCAATACACCCTAGAGAATTTTTCAAGGGAAAAAATCCTTTCCTATCTTAAGAAGGAAAGACCAATAATAAAATAAAAGCAGGTGACTGGCTCTAAGTCTATGATGCAACTGAAAGTAGTTTTTCTCACCTATTAGAACCACAGAGATTTCAAAACAACATTGGGTTGCATAGCAGACCTATCAGAAGCAGAATGCTTCTTTAAATGTAAGCTTTTATTTACTTCCAATTTTAAGTTATTGTGACATGAAATCTGGCAACACCACTTCATGCCTGAACTATGACAACTACTTTTTAATTAGTTTTCCTATCTCCAGCCTTTTTTTTTCCTTGATACCATCCTTCACACCACCACCTGATTACATTCTAGGTAAGGAATTTAGTCACAGAAGGTCCAGCCAATATGAGCTAACTGCCATGTCCAAACACTCACGGAGCTTTCCTACCATTGTTCACACTTGTTCCTTCTACTGAAATGTTAATCTTCACTTATCAAAATCTTATCCATATTTGAAACCCCATTTCAAATAGCATATCCTCCAAAATGCTCTTCCTGATCCCCAAGTCAACCTTCCTTCCCCTACATTCTTAGCATTAGGCAATGCTACTTATATGGCATTTATAACAATTACTATTCATGTTTAAATAATAAATTTTATAAACATTTTCTTCCCAATTCTGAAAGCTAAATAGGACAAATAATACCTGCTTTTTTTAAATGAAAAAATTAAAGGTTAGGGATATGAAGTGATATGTCTATGTGTCTCAATGCTAATAAATGTTAGAGACAGATTCAGAAATTTATTACTGAAAGGTATATCACTTAGTCTATTGGCATTTACAGATAAAGAAACTGAGGCCCAGGTATGTTAAATGACTGTCCCAAGTCACACATGTAACTAACAGCAAAGTTGAGATGTGAACCCTGGTCTTCTGATTTTGAAATCTTTACATTGTACCAGGATGCTCTCCCAGTTTTCCTACCTTAGAAAGAAAAACGCTGTCTACCCAGACAAGGACAGAAATGCTATGTACTCCTCCCCAAAACTCTGCTCTTCCTTATCTCTAAAATATAATTTTCTTGTCCCTCTCTCCAAATAAATTCAAATTCGAACCTATGTGCTTACATTCTCTTTAGTCCTATTGGTTGACATTTTAACAAATTGTGTGTGTGTGTGTGTGTGTGTGTGTGTGTGTGTGTGCACGTGCACGTGGACGTGCACACATGCAACACATAATCTGGGAATGCAAAAGAGCTGGGATGGGAGGTGGAATGTCATGTATGAGAGAAAAAAGACCAGTTAGTTAGACCAAAGTGTAAGAAGCTGAATAATTTACAATGATACTACAAATACTGATTATTTCATATTGTATTAGTTGTATTGTAATTAAAAACTACTGCTATATTCTTGCTATAAATTCCACTTGATCAAAATGAGAGATGGAGGAGAGGACACAATGTAACTTTATTCACGTCTGAATAAAAATATTCAAATTTTAATATTTTATATCACTACTCTAATAACATTGATTAAATATTGATAAAGAATGCTTTAATGAAGTCTTTATTTTGGAAAATAGTTTGTGCAGTATACATATTACTTGTTCATTTGATGCTTCTAAAAATTGCACCTCAAAAAAAAAATAAAAATAAAAATTGCACCTCATTTATTTTCTTCTTATTTTATTATCTGAAGGCAGCTAGATGTCCCAGTGAACAAAGTACTGGTCTTAAGAATTAGGAAGACCTACATTCAAATCCATTAGTTGTGTGACTCTGAGCAACCTCTGTAATCTTTGCCAGTCACAGATTTCTTATCTGTAAAATGCGGAGAATACCATCTAACAGAGTTGTTGTAAAGTTTAAATAAAGTAATATATCTAGAGGATTGCGCAAACCTTAAAGTGCTAGAATAAATACTAGCTAGTATTATAAATATCATCATCAACTATTTCCTCTTTTGTCCATTAGGCTTTGGGATGGAGTGGAGAAGATCCAGATCTGTAACTATAAGGATATTAGGAATTACTAGTTAGGAAACTCCTTTTACCCATGCATGTCAGCCAATTGTTCTGCACCTTAGAGTCTTAAAATTCTGAGCAGAGAGGTTAAGGGATTTACCCAGGGTCACAAGGCCAGTATCTGTCAGAAAACAGAACCTGAACTCAGATGCTCTGACTCTCCAGCCCTCCACTGCCTGGCTATTTTATAAGTGCCTTTCCATTTATACTGAAAGTGTTACCGATATATTATGATGTACAATTTCTGATAAATTTCTTTTTTTTGCATTCATTGTGATTTCTCCTAATTTCTGATTTTGTTTTTTCTTCCTAAGTACAACTGCCAATTTTATGAGTTTTGTTCTTTAAAATAACTGTTTAGTTCAGGTCATAGTTTTAAAGCTGAAAAACTTTAATGGTCCATATAATCCAACTATTTCATTTTCTTCACTTCCCTGTAGCATAGAGAAGCTACTGGGCCCCTTTCCCAGGGTCACCTGAGGCTGGAGATAAGAACCCAGCTTTTCCTAATTCCAAATCCAGTACTCTATTCACTACATCATATTGGGCCTTGTTTAGCATTTCAATTTTTCTTTTATTATCTTATTGAAATTAACTTAGTTGAATAATTTATTTCCTTATGCTCGATTTTGGTATATTAATTTGTAATTTTCTGGGTTCCTTAACCTTGAATTCATTTTGTTTTCCACCTATAAGTTTTCAATGATTTAAATTTCTAGCTTTGTTGGGATCCTACTCTAAAATGTTAATATGTTATATTTATAGTTAATTTTAAATGTAAATTTTTTCCTATAACTTGGTTTTTAACCTTACTAAAGTTATTTTTATCACTATTTAGGCCTGCATTTTTAAAAATCATATTTCCAACTATATTGCATCATGATCCCACAAAGATTATTTTTAAAATTTCTGCATTTCTTAGATTATCTGTAATTTCTCTAAAATATAGAATAAGATCACTGATCATTTTGCAAAAAAAGGTAGAAGGAAGGAAGGAAGGAAGGAAGGAAGGAAGGAAGGAAGGAAGGAAGGAAGGAAGGAAGGAAGGAAGGAAAGAAGGAAGGAAAGAAGGAAGGAAGGAAGGAAGGAAGGAAGGAAGGAAGGAAGGAAGGGAGGGAGGGAGGGAGGGAGGGAGGGAGGGAGGGAGGGAGGGAGGGAGGGAGGGAGGGAAGGAGGGAGGGAGGGAGGGAGGGAGGGAGGGAAGGAGGGGGGAGGGAGGGAAGGAAGGAGGGAAGGAGGGAGGGAGGGAAGGAGGGAGGGAGGGAGAGAAGGAAGGAAAGAAGGAGGGAGGGAGGGAAGGAGGGAGGGAGAGAGGAAGGAAGGAAGGAAAACACAAACTCACTGTTGACAAAATTATTTCCATTTATATTTTCTTTAGTGATTATTCACAGCAGCACTCTTATCTACCTTTCATAATTATTCCCTTGCTGGTCATTTCTTAAAGGAATCAAAGTCCCTATTATGCTAGAGTTCAAATCCACAAAGATATCTCAAGGATTTGTTAAATAAATCTCCTTCCTACTTCCATCTCCATTCCAACTCACAGGATTCACCTAAAAATTCCTGATAGAAATACAAATAAGTCTTTGGGGAGAAAGGGAGGAAAGGAAAAAACCTATCCAAATAGCTAAAGTATCTCACCGAAAAGTATAAGAACATGTAAAAATAAAATGAATTCTTAATGGTATTTCTAAGAGTATCCAGAAGGTGAAGACAAAGAAAGCTTCCTCACCAGTTCTCTATGCCAGTGAAATCTTGGGCCTAGTTCCTAACCTATCCTTTTAAAGCTGCAGATATGTGATCTGGGGTAGGAAACATATCAAATCAAAGAATCCTACAATAATAAATGATGATGATAATGGGGTGAAGGGGAATTAGTACTCACTATTGCTGTTACTTCTCCCCATTTCTCTCCTGACTACTAAGACTTCTGGACACATGTATAAGCTGAAAGTTTCCCAAAAAGAGGTCCTAGAAAGCATGCCTTCAATTCAATAAGCACTTATTAAATAACTATTATGCTAAAGCTCTGAAGATACTTAAAAAAGATTAGCATCCCTGCTCAAGGAACTTATGTTCTATCTACTATAGATAAATAAATATGTAGATATTTGACTGATACTACCTCCCTAGCAAACTCCTCCTACTGCCTACCTTTATAAAGAGCAGAAATTTGCTCACTCCATTTCAATTGCTTGTTTTGCCTGGTTTCAAATCCAGGGAAAAAAGATGTCCCCTTTGGTCTCTATCCCTCCTTTTATATATCATCTTCCACTCAATAGATTGTTAAGCTCCTTGTGGGCAGGAACCAGCACCTAGTACATTGTCCAGCCATGTAGCAGGCATTTATGTTTATTGCATTGGATAAATATCTAATATATGCAAAGTAATTAAGAAGAGAGACCCTGCCTTCCTTCTCTGGTCATATCAACGTGAAGACATTCTTCCTTCAGGCTTAGAATGAATAACCCTGTGCAACATTCATCTTATCATGACAGTTTAGCACCCAGTGTTATACCATGAAAAGATCACAGAATGTATTTGCTAAAGGAACTACTTATTTACAACCAAATGTTGAGAGTTTGGAAGGATCATTAGATCCAAGCTAGTTTAATCCTCATTTTGCGGATTAAAAAACAAACAAACAAATAGATCTAGCAGAGTCACCCAAAGTCACACTATTAGTTTAGTAATATATCAGCGCTTTCAAAAGATAAGCTCAATTTTTATCTAATGACTTGAGAGAATACTTGGGTCCTAACACTCAAAGTTACAATATTTTCAATTATCCTTAATCAAGAGTCATATAACTACAGTACTCTCCCTAGGACATACTTCCTTATCTAGGGAATATATAGTCCAGATATTGCCACAATTCAGGAAAAAGGTGAATTCTATGTTCCATCATATTCTTATTTAAGTAGGAATGACAGGGGCCAAAACCGAAAATCATAAGATATGGAAATCCCTCAAATTCTAGAGCAGTATTCTCAATTGTTTTTAGATGCTAATTATAACTTGCATTGACTTTTCTCTTCTATCCAATGTCTACAAGTATGTAGTGATTGGGAGGGAAGAAGATTCTCCATAGCTATTCAAGTCAATCTTTTCTTTTTTTTTTTTTTTTCCCCCTGAGGCTGTGGTTAAGTGACTTGCCCAGGGTCACACAGCTAGGAAGTATTAAGTGTCTGAGACCAAATTTGAACTCCTGTCCTCCCGAATTCAGGGCTGGTGCTCTATCTACTGCGCCACCTAGCTGCCCCTATTCAAGTCAGTCTTAGACCAAGAATTTTAGATGTCTCCACCTCCATTTCTTTCTATTCCCAGATGTGAGGATTTTTTTTCTGGCTCTACCTTTCACTGGGGCTACTAGGAAGTAAATCTCTGTACCTCTAATAGTAAAAACTTCAAATTTGTAAATTTTGAGTTCTGAGGGTTTCACATAAAATAAGTCTAAAAACAACAATTGGAGATTTTAAAGAGATGTGAACTTCAACTGCTATTGAACCAGATACCTGGTCTCAATGATGGCCAATTGTGATTCTCCACTAAGGATTCAATGCCCTAAGGATGTAGACACCATTCCAAAAGCTTATTTTCTATTAGGAAAAATGGTATTTACAAAGTAGCTAAAATATGACATACGTACAAAGTAATGGGAAAGGGATCATGCAACAACTATGGAAATAAGTAAATGTCTGATTGAGGAACTAGCATTTTGCCTGAGCTTTAAAGAGGAAAAATAAGAAGTAGAAATGAGAAGTAAATTCTAAAAAAGGGGGACAATCTTTGTGAAAGTTTAAGAGATTGCATGTCTCATAGGACAAGCAGCAAGTAGGTCAATCTGGTGAAGAGTCTCTGGAACTTTTTGACTAAGAAAATGACATGTTTGATACTTTAGAAGTATCATTTTGGTAGTTTTATGGAAAGTGATGTAAAGAGGGGAGAACTTTGAGGCAAAGAGAGCAATTAGGAGGATATTGAAATAGTCCTGGCAAGAGGTAATGACAGAGGAATGGCCAAAGACACAATACTTTTTAAATATTGTGGAAGTAGAACCAATGAGACTTAGTAACATTTGGATGGTTGGGAGGGAAAAGAAAAGATGAGAATAACTCCTAAATGATGAATCTAGGTGAACAAAAAGAAACAGGCAAGTCAAAAAGAAAGAAGAGTTCAGAAAATGAATTATTTTGATTATGCTGAGTTTGAGAAATCTATAGAATATTCAGTTCAAGATGTTCGGACAATAATTGGTGATTCTGTCCTGCAACTCAGGAGAAAGACTACAGCTGGATAAAAATCTGGGAGTTATTTGTGTAGAGATTGTTTCATGAACCCATGGAAACTGATGAGATTGCCAAAAGAATAAATTCTTTATCTAAGAACAGAACCTGGGGGGAGATGGGGGAGAAGAATGCCAATAAATATCCAGCAAAGGGGGAGGGCAGAAAGATAAGAGAAAAATGAAGAAAAATCAGTGTCTTTAAAACTTCGTGAAGAAAAAGAATAGAAGGTGATCAATAGTATCAAATGCTATAAAAAGGTTAGAAAAGACAAATTAAAAAAAAAAAAAAAAGGCTGCAGATTTGGCAATTAGAGATTATCCCTTAGTTCCTTTCTGTGTTCAGTTTCAAAGACCATCTAGATATTCTGAAAATCAACATAGCAAAGCAAGAACAACCTTAGCTGTAGGATGATCTAGTCAGTTTGGTAGAGGGTCCCACAAGCCTAAAGAGAAAGACCTTGGAAACAAAGAAGAAAGGCAAGCCAGCTCGGTTTCTTTCTTTTTTTTTTTTTCCTAGTTAATTTCTTCAAACACTTTAATCTTATGTCATTAAAAAGTACTTACCTCTGCCTCTTAGAACCCTTTGTTTCCTCCAAGATTCAATGTCTTCCCCATCCCACAATCGTTAGTGTTTCACTCCTTTCCTCAAATTATTTTGTATTTGCTTTTCAATGAATCACTTAAACATTTATTAAGTTCCTACTATGTGCTAGCACATAAATGCTTTTACGTCTATATGTTATATTATATAGAATAAGAGTAGAGACAAGTTTTTTTTAATCATTATTATTACTTTTGTCGCTATATCAGCAGAGTCTTATGCATAGTAGGCAATAAATTTGAATTCAAATTTAAAAAGTGAACTGTATATCCAATATAAAGATGAGTTAATCATCATATCCATATCATTTCTTTCCTCACAAATTCTCTGAATTTATATTTTTAGACAAAAACATGAATTTGGGTATATTCCTATTAGGAAGTAAAGGATTCCTATCTGAAAAACATGATTAAAATTCAATTTCTCTGAATGTAGGAGAATTCTACATTCTCCTAAATTCTAATTCTCCTATTTTAGATTCCTTAATTTTTAAAAACACATACTTTACTCAGTAGTAGTATATTTATTTTCCAGCCAAAGAGTGATTTTAAAAAACAACTCAGTATTAGGAAAAATGTACTAAAAGCCAACATCAAATTACTGAAGGCTAACTAAAATTACAAAACACAACTTCCTAAGGAAAAAAATTTTGATAATTGCTTCTATTGAACACTAAAACATTTACATACATCCAAAAGGAAGTGGCAATACCAAATATGCAGTCAAGGAACAATTGTATATACCATTTGTATATACAGTACAAACTCTGAACTAGCATAAGTATATAGGGTGGGGAGCCTGTGAGAGATGGGAGGTACAGGGAACATGCCCACTCCCTAATCTATTAGCAGTGTTGCAATAATTTACTATTATGTAAGCTAATTTTTTAAAAAATAGGCCTAATCCCACACCTCAAAAGTCTATACAGTGAAGCCATTCCACAAAATCAGTATTCAGCAAACAATTATGATATCCAGGTCCTGTCACTAGTTCCCTTATATGAGAAACCCATAAATACAAAATACTATTTCAATTGTCAAGCAGATCTCTACAAAACAGTCACGTAGGCAGGCTCAGAAAGGCTGGATGACTTGCCCAAAATCACACAACTGGTCAAGGGCAGAGCTGCAATAATGGGATTTCCTGGTGCCTTGCCTTTCTACTAAGTTCCAACACTGCCTCTCAGATGTGGGTCATTATGGAATCCTCTCCAAATAGTCTGTCCTAACTGACTTTCTCTGAGTTGGCCCTAAGTATCTCAACCTCTCAGGTACTACCAATGTAAAGTCCACATTTCAAATGAGTAAAAGAACCTTTTCCTAACTCAAATGAAGAAAAGGACTTTGATGACACAGATGTTGCTCAAACCTCTGGGAAGAGTTCATGAATCATCATTTATTGAATTTCAGAAATTTCACTTTGAAAAAAATGTTAAAAAGTGCTTGGTGTCAGTCAAGTGTGCACAGATAAAACACATCACCTAAAATGATAGGATGAAAGCTACCTAACCAAAGGTTTAGATCTACCTTCAACAAATACGCATTATACAATAGGTAGTGCATGGGACAGAAGGAATGAGAATAGCTCAATAAGTTTATAATCTAGCTAGGGAAATAAAGGATAAATAGATAAATACACAAATAAATACATGAAAAATAGTCAAATATGACACAGCTAGCTATCAAATGAGTAATAAATATCATGAATAAAGAGAGAAATAACTATGAATTAGGCAGAGCAAGTATTTCTCCCATCTAGTTGGATGATTTCCCTTATCTGAGCTTAAGAAAAAAAAAAAAAAAAAAGGCTAAACATCAATGTGTTACTGATATCACAGTCCAAAAGTCATAGTTTGTAAAGCTTGTGAAAGAAGGAAAAAAAAAAAAAAAAAAAAAAAAAAAAAAGCTAAGTATTTACAAACTTTAAAAAAAATCCTTTAGACTGTGTTGATATGCTAAAGTATAATGGTTTTCAAGAGTCACTTATTAACACTAACCAATAAAAGATGGACTTGGCTCCTAAATCAATTTTATGTTTAGCCTTTGTATTTAATAGTATCAGATCAAAAGCAAACCATAAGAGGAACTACATTCAAAAGTTAGTATTTCTCTTCATACATCTAGGTTCTGCCAAAGAGTAAAAAATGTCTTTTGTGATAATTTGTTACTTCATTCTCAGACTTAATTCTAATATTAAAGTATATTTATGGCTCTTAAACAGAAAAATGCACTAACTGAAATGAGGATGAATTAATTCAATAAGTTTTTTATGATAGGTTTTTTGGCTTTTTGCTCTTGAGAGTCATGTAAATTTTAAAATACAAATGCTATATTTCTGAGAACACTTCCATTGTTTCCCCCTGCTTTAAAAAAATTTAAAACATATCAGTTCAATTATTCAGTATCTGATAAAATCTATAACATTTTCTTTTATATTTGATGTTTAAATATTTCCATAATCTGCTTGAACTAAACACAAATTTTTGAAATCTTCTGACTAGACATATCCATTTAGTTCGATTAAGTTGACTATACTATGAAATCCAACAATTGAATTAACAACTTAGAATACAACAATTTTTCATTGAAAACAAAAGCAGATAGTTATTTTATTTTGAATGTGACATTGCTAAAAACAATGTAAACTTTGAGGCAGCTAGAAGGTGCAGCAGACAGAGCTACAGCCCTGAAGTCAAGTAGGACCCTGACAAGTTACACTTACTAGATGTGTGACCCTGGATAAATCACTTAACCCCAGATTGCTTAGGGGGGAAAAAAAAAAAAGATAAAAACTTCAGCTACTTAATTAATCTGAAGACTTCTTAAACTTTGTGTTTTCTTTAGTTCAAAAGTACTAAACAGGCAATTATGTTTTATTTATGCTAATCGAATTTCCCCCCATGATTGATATTCAACTCAAATTCAGTCAACACACACACACACACACACACACTACAGTATAAATATATTAGAGACTAGAAAATAGTAAATATTAAAAATCCTAAAACCATTAACTTCTTCAGTTTTCCTCAGTTTACCTACTTTTTATGAAAATGTGCCATTTCCCTTTAAAATAAATTTTTAGTATAAAAGCAGCTCTTTTCTTGGTACCCAAAAGTGTGAATAATGGTAATGTTTTAAGAGAGTTCAGAACAAAGAAAAAAAAGGGGGAAAAAAAAACAAACCCTGAGATTTTCCCCAAATCTCATTGGATTTCATTCAGGCATTAGCTAAAGAAATGCCTTTTGCTCTTCTATAAGCATACTGAAGGTCTGTTCATAAATTATCTTGAAAGAAATAGAAAAATATTAAGGAAAATATATTATAATTAATCTCGATTTAACCTTGTTATTCAGAGAATGAAAGCTTGTCCTCATTGTCAAAGAAAATTCAAATTTATCCGGCAAAAAGCAGTTATTTTTTGCTGTGAAAATCCTGAGGGGGAGAGGGATGTTGTATACATCCTCTTACATGGTGTTTTCAAAATATCTCAACAAGCTTCAAATAACTAAAATGTCAAGTTGCTCTATTAAGAGATGTCTGATTTTTCCTCTATTCTCTTTATACTTGACACTTTTATCACTGCAGTTTAAAAGTAACTGAATCTCTCATCTGTAGCACAGTGTACAAGAAAATAAATGTAAAGTTTCTTTGAGGGGTATGGAGAACTTCAAGTTAAACTAAACTGCTCTCCTTTTTCTCCTGTGTAAAGATGGCGACAATATGTTCCAGTACAGTATCATAAGGGAAACAGGGAAGGGAAAGGAATAAGATGAGAAGGGAATAATAATCTTTTATGTGTGAGGTATTGTGCTAAGCACTTTTTACAAATATTATCTCACTGGATCTTAATAAATTAACAGATTTTAAAGAAGAGGCTTCAGAAGGCCAAGAACCTACTTTTTATTCCTTTAACGATATCTAGCAAAGATTACAAAACATCATTGTCTTTATTTTTTTTTTACTATCAGCTCTAAAGCCTCCTTGTATTTTTTTTTACTGACTTTCAAACTGATTCCTTAGTGATAAAATTTTGCCATTTTGTTATAATTCTATTCCCCATATTTTGTTTTCTCAAGCATGAATTTTAGGATTCATTTGAATATTATTTTCCAAAACATTTTCCATCTCCAAAAATGAATCTTGAATAGTATGTTGTATATTTTCAAAGCAGCATCTAGAGTCTCAGTTTTGAATCCAACAGTACATTTATCTTTATAAAGTAAGCTAATAAAGCACAAAATCAAAATCATTCTTAGGGATAGTCCAAGATTATACAATTTCATTGGGTCCTATGATGCCCTGATTTGGTATCCAAAAAACAAGGTGAAAAAAATGAACTCTTTAGTCATACCAAGTATTGATAACAGCTTTCAAAAAAGAAGGCATTCCAAAACCTGATGATCAAGATCAAATTAAAAATTTCCATGAAACGATCTTTTAAAAAATTCAAATGAAACAGAAAAATTTTAATAATCTATTTACTTTTGTCAGATTTTTAAAATGTACCATGATTTGTAATAAAAAAAGAACTTACTTCCAAATCCTTCCAACTCAGACTATAGAACTTACTAGCAAAAGATCATTATGAAACAAGTATCCCACCATCTGTCCTTACATAAAAAGGCAGCATGAAAAGAAATAGAGAAATGTTATAACTGGGTAAGGAAGGAAGCGAGATTGTGGGAAAAGCCATCCACCCAAGGCAAAAAAAAAAAAACAACAACAAAAAACCTAGAAAAGTCGTTTTAAGTAAAATGTTTAATGTTCGAGCATAAACAAACCTCATTTTAAAGAAAACAAAAACTCTCATCAAATTCTATTCTACACTTGCCCACCGCTGCAAACACACACACACACACACACACACACACACACACACACACACACACACACACACACACACAAACTGAACCTATTCTGCCTTACACATTTTAGAGCTACAATCCGGAAAAACCAAATCCAAAGACAAAGCAGCCCTGGGGAAAATAACAATTGCGCAACAGATCAACAGCTCCAACTTGTCCCTGGCCTTCAGCACTTTAAAGGCTGGCACGCTATAAAGCATAAAGGGGCCAATCTAGGGCAGCTGTGAGCAACAACATATAACTTTCACTGAAGCTAGAAAAATGCATTCACACCAGCTCCACCACGGCAAGAAAAAAGCACAAATTTAGGAATAATGGAGCTGGGGTGTCTGGGTTGTCGGATGCCTGTGACTTTTAGAATAGACATTTCCAAAATTCCCAAGTTTTGTAATAAAGGGAGGAGGGGGAGGGAGGAGTAGGAGGCAAGGTAAACGGAACTCAGAATTCTCAATTTTCTTCCCGGAGACAGGCGGCAAATGGCTCTTGGGAACTTCATCCGATGCACAATCCGAGCCGTGCTCTCTTCTACCACGGTCCGTGCCCGGGGTACCAGTCAGCTAGGGACACATCATTAAGTTTTTTGACGGCTTCATACAGTCTCTGAGGGCGATTTAGGTCACTTTAGAAGCCCGCAGCTAACGAGTCTTTAAAGCATTTGTTTTTCTCTGTAACCCAAAAATGGCTAGCGGGAGGGGGGAGCATGAGAAAAAACAACCCTTTCCCCGCCCGGCCCCCATGATGCAGTAATTGGGGGAGTGGGCTACAGAAGATAACTCTCCAGAGAAGCCTAGGCTTCCATCCCAGACAAGCGCCCCGCACCACGGAGGCTCGTCCACTCCTCGCAGACCCCAGGGGTCCAAGTCCAGCCCATACCTCATCCTCCCCCTGGCGACTGAGCACGCAGGCTTCAAGGCCAGGGAGAGCTGCTCAGGAATGGACGGGTGAAGGGACGAAAGAAGCCCGAGCAGGCCCGGCAGGCGCCCAGGGAGCTTCTCCTCCCTTGACAACCAGACCCAGGGGAGCAGCGTAGGGGCGGGACGGCGCAGGCTTCATCCCACCCCCTCCCTCGGGGCAGATGGAAAGGATCAGAGACGCCTCCTCACCCCACACCCGCACCCGCGCAGCCGCAGTGCGGCGACCTGGGGGAAGGAGGGGCACCCGGAAGAGGTCGCGGGGGCGGGAACAGCTGTTGCCCCCCTCTCGCGCCTCCCCCTCCCACCCAGAGCTGGGAATCCCCGCCCCCTCCCACACGTCTCCTTCCCTCCTCCCAAAGGAAAGACGACTTGGCGCGCCGGAGCTAGTTACACGCGCGTGACAAAGTGAGGCGGGGGGAGCTGCCCCCCTCTCCTACTCTGCATCCCCTGAATCCCAGGGACTTCCCATCTTCGTCCCCCAAGGGCGCCATCCTTCACCCCTCCCCCTCCATTCTCCCCTGAAAATGAGGGGGGGTTGAGTTATTTTTCCTTTAATGTCAGACTCCTCCCCGACTCCGGCCCTACCCGCTGTCCCCTCTCTCCGGTGGACCGTCCAGAGAAAAGAGAAGGGTCGTCTCTCTCCGCTCCCCCTCCCTGTCCCAGTTCCCGTAGACGTGACGTCTGTGCCCCCTACCTCCCGAAGGCGTGACGTCTCCCCCCCCCCCCAGCCTCGGTCTGGTGTGTGTGACGTCTATGTCCCTCCCCCCCCTTCGCCGGTCCCGGAGGTGCCGGCAGCAGCACCTGTTGCGACGGGGGTAGTTCCAAGTCCATCATGTCGGGCTTCCGACCCCTACACTGGGGCTCCCCGGTCGGACTCCTTTCTCTCTGCTTCCGAGACGGTGCGGAGAAGGAAAACGCAGTGGCAGCGATGGTGGCGGGGGAGCGTGGAAGTTGCTCCTTGAATCTCTCTAGTACTTCACTCTATTCCACCCAAGGGCCGGGACTCCCCGACACAGCCCCGGTAACGCCCCGCCCCCGTCCGCCCAGAGGGTGGGGTAGCCAGAGACTACGCCCATTAAGGCTGGCCGCTTCCTCCAGGCTCCTCCTCCTCCTAAAACCCCCCGCCCCCGCCTAGCTGACTTGGGGGGGAGGATGGAATGGGTCCAGGTTTGCGTGGGTGTCCACGCGAGTGAGTACTGGGGGAAAAGGGAGTGGGAAATGGCTTGTTGGGAATCTTTATCCCTCCTCTCCATTCCTGTTTGGGGGGAGGGGGAGACGGAGAGGTTCTTTCCCCGTCCTAAAGTACTGGTCTGACCATAAAAACGGTAGGTTTAAAGTTGGAAATTAATTTAGAGGTTATCTCGTTCAACTTCATCATTTTATAGAGGAGGAAACTGAGGCCTAAGGATATGTAAGTGATTTGTCCAAGGTCACTCATGGTGTAAAGTGCAGAGGAAGGACTTGAACTCTGGGACCCGATGCCAAAACCAGGAGTGGAACCCGTCTCTCCTAGCTGTGTGCATGTTTAAAACAGCCACTTCTTCCTGCGTGTGCATATTCTAAGACAGAACCGCTTCTCCTTATGAGTACGGAGAGGAGGGAGTATCCTTTCAAACGAAACCCCTTTTCTTTCTTATCTCCCTACGAGATTGCCTGGTGTTCAAAGCCGGGCACTTGGAAGCACACTGCACGCTATCTCACCGATCTAGCAAAGAGTAGGTGCCCTACGAGAGGCTGGCTCCCTGATAGAAGTTGGAGGGCCGTGCACAATTTTATCTCGACCTACCGCACCTAGCCCAAGGTCAGGCGCCAGCAAAGGAGAACCAGGACAAAAGCCGCAGGCAGGTGGTACCCACACCTTATCCTCACTTTCCCACCCTCTGCTCCCCGTGAACTCTTAATTCAGTGAAAGTGTAATTGCGGCTGGAAGTTCTGGAACCACTCTGGGACTTTGGAATTATGCACCCCCCCTCCTGTGTTTGCTTCTGCCCCTGATCCCCTCCTATTTACTTTCTCTTGCTCTTTAGCAACATTGCAAGGGCTAGAGCTCCAAGGTCGATTAAAATAGTCCTCTTGGAAAAAAAAAAAAAAAGTCCTCAAGAATGAAGCAGATATTGTTTATCTTAGGCTTTACAAAAAATGAAGCCTTCTCTCCCCATCTGTCTCATTATGTAGCTCGAGCTGTTGTAGCATATATAATCCTTAAAAATAAAATTAACTTCTTGAAAGTGGCAACAGTCTCAGAGGGGAAGAGAGGCTGGACATACTATTTAAAGAAAATTGGATATTTTTAAGAGAAAGAGAATTTTTGTGTGCATGACTATCAGGTAATTTTCTAGAACTGGATAGGTCCCAAAGGCCTTAAAAACTAGAGGTTAAATGTGAGAAAGATGAGGCCCAAAGAATTTGTGCCCTAGCTTTCTCTCTGCATCTAAGAACCTTGATCTCTTTGATAAGCTCATCTTTTGGTTTCTGGCTTTTATTTTATTTTATTTATATTTTAATAGTTTTTATTTACCAGATATATGCATGGGTAATTTTACAACATTGACAATTGCCAAACCTTTTGTTCCAACTTTTCCCCTCCTTCTCCCCTCCTCCTCCCATGGCAGGTTGACCAATACATGTTAAATATTTTAGAATAGAAATTAAATACAATATATATATATATACATGACCAAACAGTTATTTTGCTGTGCAAAAAGAATCAGACTTTGAAATAGTGTACAATTATCCTGTGAAGGAAATCCAAAATGCAGGTGGATAAAATTAGAGAGATTGAGAATTCTATGTAATGGTCCATAGACATCTCCGAAAGTTCTTTTGCTGGGTGTAGCTGGTTTAGTTCATTACTATTGGAATTGATTTGGTCCATCTCATTGTTGAAGAGACCCGCGTCCATCAGAATTGATCATCATATAGTGTTGTTGCTGAAGTATACAACGATTTCCTGGTCCTGCTCATTTCACTCAGCATCAGTTCATGTAAGTCTCTCTAGGCCTCTCTGAAATCATCCTGTTGGTCATTTCTTACAGAACAATAATATTCCATAACATTCATATACCATAATTTATTCAGCCATTCTCCAATTGATGGGCATCTATGTAGTTTCCAGTTTCTGGCCACTACAAAGAGGGCTGCCACAAACATTCTTCTGGCTTTTATTTTAAAGACTGCTACACAGATGAAGAATCCTTTGCTCTATTTATGTCTGACAAACATTTAAGGTGCCCTATGTGAAAGGTGGACTTGATATGGTAGTTTCCAACCTGTGAAATGCTATTACTTGGGATCCATCTCATTAAATGACTCCTCAGTAAAATAAATAAGAATACTTTCTATAGATTGAACTCTGTCACAGATGTATTCCTATTTTTCAAATATAGATAGGATTAATAAAAGTTTACTTTGTTTATCTTTTGAATTCATAATACCTTTTTGTCATGTAATTTCTCACTGGATACTAAACAGTATAACAATCACTTATAGGTCCAGGAAAAAAAAAAAAAAAAAAAAAAAACTTTTTTATGTTGGTAAGTATATCCATACTAAAAAGTGTCAGTAGTCAATGGACTAAATATAAGATTTTATGAACCTATGAATTTCTGTACTAGGTACTATGGCAGATAAAAAATAAAAGTATAATCTAGCAAGAGAGAGAAAAATTCTACATACAAGTATAAAAAAGCTGGAGAAAGAGAACAGGCTATGATGTGTTTCTGGTAAAAGAGATAAGTCAATAGTCTTAGATTTCTCTAGCTAATCTAGCCATTTCTACTTTACATAGGACAGAAGAGCTGGTGGGGTAAAGTATTTTCTCTTCCAAAGTGTTTCCTTTGTCTCTTTGTAGAGCTAGACCCCTGGGAAGATATGATTCAACTTAAGAACTGAAATGGGTTTTTGACCAAGTTGGGTGACAATTGAATGGAAAGATCCAGGAAAGCTGGATTATAGAAGATAGAATTAAAGTTCAGAGAAGAGAAAAAAACCATTTAGTTTGAAGGCAAACTTCATATTAGCCTGGGCACTTGCCTCTTATGTGGCACTTTGAGTAACAAGAAGAGTATCCTAACTATCCACTGAAGATCCTAGCTGAAAACAAAAGCAAAACAAATTTCATAGCTATTGGCAAATGAGGTTGACTAGGAGAATGAGGTTTAGTCCTTTCTGCTAAGGAAAATATTTCTAATCTCAACACCTTTCAGTAAATAAAGACCTGAACTATGTATATAGATTTGAGGATAGCACTTAAGCTGAATGCTGTACCTAGAAATAATGATAGATAAAAATAGCATTTATATGGTACCTACAATGTGTCAGGCACTTTACAAATATTATCTCATTTGATCTTCATGACAACACTAAGAATAGGTGCAATTATTTTCCCTATATTACAATTGAGGAAACTGAGGAAACAGGTAAACAGATTAAATGACTTGCTCAAGTTTACACAAATAATAAGTAGCCAAGGACTGCCTGACTCCAGATCCAGCTGCCTCAATTTATGCACAGAAGGAAGCTGAAACAGTAGTAAGCTCCTAGATAAAATTGAAGGAATAGGAAATATCTTTTTCAGGAGAGGGGTTTATTAATTAATCATGGTACCCTCCCATGGTGAAGGGAACTAAAAGATTCAATGAAAGAACTATAACAACATCCCGTAAAGATAGTGTACAGAATAGATGGTACACAGATAGAAGATACAGTAGAGTGCTAGACTTGGGGGCAGGACAACCTGAGTTCAAATACCACCTGAGACACTAGATGACCTCAGGGAAATCATTTAAACTATACCTCAGTTTCCTTACCTTTACATGATGATAATAGCACATACCTCCCAGATTGTAGTGAGAATCAAATAAGATAACATATACTAAGTGCTCTGCAAGCCATAAAGCACTATATAGATAAATAGTTAGACCAATAGATATGCTAGCTATTATTAAGTGAACCTGAAAATAATCAGTTGACATTACCTGGATCAGAGAAAAGTGCCTTTTGAGCAAGCAAAGGAAAACTAGTAGGCAACAGGTCTGACAAAGAAGCCTGATGACATCAGTTGGAGATATCAGCAGCTATTCAGTGTGAAAGTCATTAGTTATCCCTTCATAGTTACATCTATTTTCTACCTGCACATCCCTTCATATAGCTATTGGGTTTGACAGTGGCTCATTGTCAACTCCAAGATCAATTATAAAATGCTTTGTTTATCATTCAAAGCCCTTCATAAACCTGCTACTCCCATGTCTCTAATTTTCTTACATTTTATACCACCCCCACCCCTTATAATTCTATGATCCATGATACTGGCCTCTGCTATTACTCTAACAAGATTTTCCATCTCCCAACTCAGGGCATTTTCAGTAATTATCTCTGCTGTATCTGGAATGTGTATCCTGCCTCATTTTTGTCTCCTGGCTTCTCTGGCTTTCTTTAAATACCAGCTATCAATATGATCTCCCTAAAGGACAGGTTTGACTCTATCTCCCTCCCTTTCCCTCCTCCTGCCCCATCTCTTCCCTTAATAAATTCCAAATAACCTTCAGAATCAGATTGTCACATGATTAAATTTATTTATACTATCATTGAATTAAATACTTTTATTACTAATTACTGTGGCAGATTGGTTAAAAAGTAAAACATTACTGAGGGCTTATAAACTACTGTTAGTAAAGAATTTTGTACAGGCATTCTAATAATTGTTTAACAAGTGACTGAAAAAAAAATACATTCATTACATATGATTAGAAAAAATGAAATACTATTAAAATATATGCCCACAACAGAATGTATATTTAATCTACATTATTAACATTTTCTTCATAATTTTCTTGTCTAGAAAATCAATAAAACACAAGCTCTGATTTGTAGTGTTTGCCAATTTCCAAAGTATAAATGTTCACACTGAAAATTTAACATTTGCCTCTCATTGCTAATACCAGCTGGCTCCTAGGTGGCACTGATTTTGGCCCAATATGCCAGTGACTATAATGCAAAATAAAAAGTGATCATAAGAAGGGAATGACAGAGCTACTATTATGATGATGCAGAAGAGGAGAAAATGATTTCTACCATCAGGAAAATGAAAGGCTTCATGGAAAGGATATTGTTATTTGATCCAGGCCTTGGAAAAAATGGAAGCATTTCAACAGATTAGATCAAGGTAAGGCTATTTCAGATGTTTAAAAAGAAACAAAAAGGACTAGAAAAGAGATAGAAATAGGAAAGCATGGGACATGGGATTCATAGACAGACCTTAGAAATGATAAATCCTTCGTCTTTAGAGATTAAGAAACTGAGGTTAGATATTAAATTATTTGCCTAGGGTCATGAAAGGTGAGATTTGGAAACTAGACCTGATTCTTCTAGTAAAAGTGAGATACTTAAGAAGTTTTGAGTAATCCAGTTTTACAACAGTATAGTGTCTGGGTAAGACAGGAAGGGTAGAAAATGAGGAAGTCTGACTAAATGACCTTTCTGAAATCTGGCTTTCCAGCTCTGAAAGTGTGATTCTATGAAAGTCCGGTTGGACCTCAATTTTGGAAGGCTTTATTTGAATCTCAAACTAAAAACTAGTATTTTTTTTTTGACAGGTGATGGAGAATTGTGGAAGATTTATCATCTTTTATTGTTTTGTTTCTTCTTTTTTTGTGTGTGTGTGATTGTATTTCCTAATTTTTCTAAGGCTGGAAGTTCAGCAACCTTACCTGAGCCCAACACTGATGCTGATAGGTATAAAAGCTTCAGCCTTTCCTATTCCCAACCTGAGTCAGTTTGCCCCTTCTTTAAGCAATGTAGTGACTGTGGTTTACTAAATTGATACCAATTTTGGACATACTACAATTTAGAAATCTCCTTAATTCATGTGACTCACTAACCTCATACTTGATAGTATTTTTTTTTAATTTTTAACTAAGGAAGGAGATATGTTTAGCTCTCTGAATCAGGAAGATTAAGCTGATAGTAACATGCATGATGAAATGGAGAGGTGAGAACCTAAAAGAGGAAGCACATTTTAAAAAGTTTCATTAATGAATTGTGAGATAATGAGACTAAATGAAGGCAGTGGCAGTGAGAATGGAAAAGAGGGATAGATTCAGTATTATAATAGGAATTGGCAACTAATTAAATCCAGGGAATGAGAGGTAAGAGATGGAGCAAATGTTTGAAGCAACGATTAACTCTTAAAAAAACTGCAAAATACTTCTCCTCCCTGGATTATGAACTTTGGCATTCCAACAAAAGATATATATATTTTATGATATTTTATAATTTTCAAAGCCTATAGAAATATGATTACCACATACTACAATAACTCTATTAAATGGATGGGATCCATTTAGTCAGTCCATCAGTCAACAAGCATTTATTAAGAGGTCATTGTGGGCTAAGCCTAAGAACTAAAATACAAAAAAGGGGGAAAAAACAAAAAAAACCTCCTGCTCTTAAAGACCTCAAATTCTGAGGGGGAAGACAATGTGTAATTGACTACTCAGTACAAAATAGAGAAGGTCTCAGAGGGGAGGGTACTAGCAGCTAGGAGGGAATGAAAAAGGCCTTCTATAGCAGGTCAGTTTGAGCTGTGTCTTAAATGAAACTGAGGAGGTTAAGAGATGGATGTGGGGACAGGGAACATCCCAGGCTTGAAGGACAGTCAATCTAAAGGTGGGGAGATAGAGATAGAGTGTCATGTATCAAAAGCAAGACAGTCTGTATGGCTAATTATAGCATGATTGGAAAGGAGTGGTGTAAAAGAAAGGATAGGTGAAAAAGAGATTACGAAAAATTATACATGCCAAAGAGAGCATGTGTGTATATTTGTGTGTTTGTGTGTGTGTGTAAGGAAACCATGGGCATTTATGGAACATAGGGTAATTGAGATATGGTCAGATACAGGCTTTAGGAAAATCACTTTTGGATATCTTCAACATAAAGAAGATCCAACTCACTTCCAGTTGATCAATGATGGACAGAAACAACTACACCCAGAGAAGGAACACTGGGAAGTGAATGTAAATTGTTAGCACTACTGTCTATCTACCCAGGTTACTTATACCTTCAGAATCTAATACTTAATGTGCAACAAGAAAATGGTATTTACACACATATATTGTATCTAGGTTATATTGTAACACATGTAAAATGTATGGGATTGCCTGTCATCTAGGGTTGGGAGTAGAGAGAGGGAGGGGATAATTTGGAAAAATGAATACAAGGGATAATGTTATTTAAAAAATTACTTATGCATATATAAATAAAATTAAAAAAGAAAAAGAAAGCAGTTTGAAATAGATTTATACATGTGCAGTAATGCAAAACATCAGCTATGTTGCAAAAGACAAAGAAACCAAGAATAATAAAGTAAAAAATAAAGTATATTTCAAACTGTAAAAAAAATAAATAAATAAAAGGAAAATCACTTTTGCAGCTGAGTGAAGGATGGTATAAAGTAAGGAGAGGTGATATATATATATATATGTATATTATATATACTTATACAATATACACATATATGTAGATAATAATACCAACCTTAAGTTTTTTTGTGAGGATGAAATAAAGATAATATTCCTATATATTTAATCTATATTATTTATTTATCTCTCTCATATGGAGAGAGAGATATAAGAGATGTTATGAAGGTAGGAATGACAGTTTGGTAATGGATTGAATATATGAGTGAGTAAGAATGAACAGGAAAGGATGAAATCAAGATTTCAAGCTTCCATAATGGGGAAAATGGTAGGACTACTGTCAGTAAAAGAGTTAAAAAGAGGGGAGGGTTTGAGAGAAAAGATAATGAGTTCTGTGTTGGACATATTAAGTTTGAGATGTATAAAAGGATGTAATGTGAGACTATAGCTCAAGAGAGAGACTAGGACAGGATATATAGATCTGGGAATCATCTTTCTACAAATACTATTTAAATTCATGGGAACTGATAAGTTTGTCAAGTGAGAGAAAATAGAAAAAAAGAAGCAGGCCAAAAATAGAGCTTTGGGAAACAATTAGGGTAAGTGAATATGGTATAAATGAAGAACTAGCAAAAGAAACTAATTAGAAGCATAGATCAGAGAGAAGGGAAGTAGTAAAAGTGGAAGGGCAGGGAAGGATATAAGCATTTACTTAGCTTCTTTTTTGATTGGTGTTTTGGGGAGGTGGTTAGGGTTATGTCACTTGTCCAGGGTCACACTGCTAGTAAGTACTTGAAATCAGATTTGAATAGAAGTCTCCTTGACTTGCCGGCAGGTGCTCCATCCACTATACTACCTAGCTACTTATTTCTGTAGCTTCTTTACAAATATTTGATCTTCACAAGGGCTCTTTAAAGGAGGTACTATTATCATCCCCATTATTCAGTTGAGGAAACTGAGAGAGATGGAAGTTACTTGACCAGAGTCACAAAGGTTAAGTAAATATCTAAGGCTAGATCTGAACTCAGGTCTTCCTGATTCTATCCAGGTCTCTGTTCATTATGCTGTGTAGGAGAGAGGAGAGGTGTAAAAAGCTAGAGAGGAGAGAGACTCCAGGAGAACAAGTTATTCAACTGTATCAAATACTACACAGAGGTCACTAAGGAAAAGGTCATTAGATTTGGCAATTAAGATACATGAGAAGAAGAACATATCACTATTATTAAATGGCAGAATTGGACCTCAAGCCCAGGTCAATTTTTATATCAGTATCTCTCTGTACCTTTCATTAGTATAAAATTAAGTGTTTACCAATGTTCATTACTAACGGACTAAGCTTTTTGTTTAATTTAAAGCATGCTAACAGTTAACAGAAAAGACTAAAATCAAGGATTCATTTAAGGACAAGTAGATAATCCAGAAAAGGCTAGAATGACTATAATTTTTTCTCTCTCAAAAGAAAATATAATTAATGATCATGCTTATTTGGAATTGTATTTGTGTGGATCTGAAAACAATGAGCATATAGATGTTCATATTTAAAAGCAGCAGCATTCTTCTAAATGCTCTAAATATTCTTAAGATAAATGAAGCCAACAGAAGAGATTTGTCAACTGAAATTCAGCTTATTTTTTTAGTTGATAATAATTCACAAGAAGCAGAACCTTTTAGGAACTAACATACTAACATACATAGACAGAGCCTAGATTCAAATTTAGCTGTTGACATTCACTCTGCAAATTTAGGGATTGTCTTTTAGGAAGGAAACTACTAATAAAAAACTTTCATATCCTCATACATGTCAGTATCTTCTCATAAGCTTAAAGCCATAGAGAATTGCTAAGAACAGTGAGAGATTAAATTACCCACTCTGGGCCAGAGAATATTCTGTGTTAAATAAAAAACTTGAATCCGGGTGTTTCAGGCTCTAAGGTTAACACTTTATGAATTCTACCAAGCTAAAACATCAGCTCTATGACTATGAACAAATCACTTAACTGCTTTCTTAGCTTCAGGCAACTCTCTAAAACCATAAGTCCTAATTGGATTACTATCTGTGTTGGTGGAGAGAGTTCCTATGTGGATAAATAGTGTGTGAATTTATTTTTACTGCAATCAGAAGTATGTAAATAAACATCTAAGTCAGTACTCAGTAAATGCTATTGATTAAGAAACTTAGTTGGTATATACAAAATCATGGTTAAATGGATGATACCATGTGGAATAGTGCATAGAGGGCTGGGCCTGCAGTCAGGAAAACCTGAGTTCAAATTTGACCTCAGATACAATCTGTTTGACCCTGGACAAGTCATGTAACCACAGTTCCCTCAATTTCCTCCTCTATAAAATGAGCTGGAGAAGAAAATATCACAGCAAGAAAACCCCAAATGGGGTCACAACTAGAAATGACACAATAAAAATTGTATCAAAGACAAAGTTGAGTTTGGTGCCCCCTCTCTCCAGTTTGACCATGAAAAAAATACTTAGCTGTGCCCTAACTTAGGTATTGGTCATGGACTTGGAACTGGAAGAGTCATTAGAGGCCAGCTGGACCAATCCTATCACAGATGAAGAAACAGGCCCCAAAAGAACAACTTGTCCAAGGTTGCCCAGAAAGTAAATGGCCTACGAAGTAGAATTTGGATTTTATAATTCGGCCTCCAACACTTTTTCAATTGTCCATCCTATTAAGGTTCTGTGGAAAAGATAAATGGGTATATTCATATCTTCTCTCCTAAAGCAGCATATCAGGCTTTGATATTTTCTCTTCATTAAATCATTAAAGCTAACAACTTGAATAAATAATTTATTTTAGTGGAAATCCACTACCCTAATCACCTATATAGGAGGAGGATAACTATGATATGAATTTGAACATGTTTCAGAAATTTAAATAACACATGGAAAGGGAAATTATTTAACAAGAAAAACATGCCCCAAACTGAACTATAGCATTAAAATGAAATTTTGATTCTCTTTTAAGAAACCTTCTATCCTTATAGATACTAACATAAGTCTGGCTGTGCCTGATTGTCCTGGGTTCCTGCTGGGACTATTTAATAACCTATGTTCCTCCAATAACCTAGCTAGCATGTTAGAGAGATTTCAGGTTCAAATGTGGCCTTTAATACTTACTTGTTCACCAAGGTTGGAGATGAATCCTATGATCTCATTGGGAACAACCAGAGAGAAAGCTTCTTATAGTGATGTTTTTTGAGTACAATGAGGGCACATCAGGAAGCATCCTGGAATAGGAAGTAGAAAGTTTTTAAAAGTTCTCATATTTCCCTGTATGGCAGGCTATTCCACTGCCAAGCTGTCCTAGTTTTTAGTTTCTGTTATTCTTCTAGGCCTTGCTTACATTCTTTCTATCCACATGCATCTTTGATGATGTCAACAGAATTCTGATGCTTTTTATTTATTCAACAAATAAATTCAATAAACATTTATTAAGTGTCTACTGTGCAAGGATAAAATATCTTATTCCCTTAGAGACTAGTTGCAATGTGTGTATGTGTGTGTATGACAAATAATTTTTGCTTGATATTACATGACAAATACTTTGCATAATGTCTTGTGAGATCTAAGGGAGAAGATCATTATGACCCAGAGGGTTAGGAAAGATTTTTGAAAGATAAGTTAAATTAAATAAAATAATATGTTTTAATATGTGGATTTTATAAAAGATGTCCTATTTTAAGTCTTATAGACTTGGAGAGGTTTGGTAGTATTGGATTTTTCCTTAATCTAATCTATGATGACTCTGCCAAAGGCCAAACCATAGAAAAACATGAGGATCTGGTCAGATGCCTCTCTTCTTACTGTCTCCTTCCTCCCTTGGTGCCCCTATTCTTATGCTCTCACTTTTTAATGTCAGATATTCTTTAAAATCCTTTGGAACTGCAAGCAGAATTCAAACTCAATAAGCTTGTACTTTGAGATATATATATGACATTAGTGTAACCAATTATTAATAGATTAAAAAAATCATGCCTAAAAGAAAACATTTGACCATATTTTTAGAAGCTTGTTGTCTTGACTAGTAGTAAAAAATTAGATCTTTTCATTGTTTTGAAAAATTATGGTGTTTTGAGGATGCTGGTTCTGCATTCAGAAGAAAGCTAAGTTTGAAGCCTCTGACATTTATTGACTATGTGACGATGGGCAAGTCACTTAATTTTTCTCTCCTGGCTATGGATAGTCTATGTTTTTCCTAACAATAATAATAACAAAATAGAAAACCACAAGGCACATATTCCAAAACATTATCAAGGTTTAGTTGGCAAGAGGAATGGAATAGCTTTAGATACAGGGACCATAAACTTAGGTTACATCCAGAGGTGTGCTAATAAATGTGTAATAGCTGATTCTCTGGCAGGAAAAGCAAATACTCACAATACAATTTTAAATTTAATTAACAACATTAACATTTTTTCCATCACTTTCTTAAGTCTAGAAAATCAACAAAACAAGAACTCAAACCCTGATTTGTAGCATCTGCTGATTACTGAGATGTAAATGTTCACACTGAAAAATTTTAACAATAGATTTTCTCATTTGCTTGTCTAAGCTGTCTCCAGTGCATCCCTGGCTGATATTTTTTTTGGATCTAACTCTAGCTCCAGATCTGTGATGGAGCACAGACTATGGGCAGGTATGAATATGCCTGAGTGGATCCAACTGGCAAAGATTCCTTTCCTGTTTATGCCCTAGAATGCCTTACAATTTTAACTTCTATGTACAGTCCCAATCAGAAGCTGGGATCCCTACTGGCTAGCATCCCACAAAATTTCTTGTTACAATACTTACATTCCAGGGTATTTTGAGAGATACAGATTGTTCCTGGATAAGTTAAGCCATGTGTTCAACACTTATCAATAATTACCAATAGATAAATGGCTGATCATCTAACCACAGCTCAGTTTCCTCAGCTATAAAATAAGGGTAATAATTAATACCCATAGAACTTACCTGACAGGGTTATTATGAAGTGACAAAGAAATAATGCCTAAACAG
Organism: Sminthopsis crassicaudata; assembly: GCF_048593235.1. Lineage (NCBI taxonomy): Eukaryota > Metazoa > Chordata > Mammalia > Dasyuromorphia > Dasyuridae > Sminthopsis > Sminthopsis crassicaudata. The sequence goes on along the minus strand of NC_133619.1, from coordinate 434,540,054 downwards.
TGAAGTGCTTTGCAAATCATAAAATGCTATATAAACACAAACTATTATTTAAAAGTCTATTTAATTATACTCTACTGCTTTGCTAAATCAAGAGTGATGAAAGACTACTTTTAGCTAATATGTGCTAAGCATCACAGTTAATCATCAATAAAATATTGTTGATGAATATTCCTAGAGATTCTGACCCTGATATGACCTTGGTATGACAGTTATATAAGATATATGCTTAATGAGGGAATGTGAACTTGAGAAGCAACCTGCCCAGTGGATAAACTGAATTTCTGTAACCAGTGCCTAAAATAATTGAAGTATTTATTTCAAAACACACCCTTTGAGTCCACACCTTATTATTTAAACTACTGGTACAATAAGATGCATATCTCACTACAGAGCCAGTTGTAACTGGTACAAGGATTCCCTCCTAATAGAAACAGAGCAATGGATAAAGGGAAATAATCAGGAATTTATCTAAGCACACCTTCTTTCCAAACTATTTGTGACACTATATTTCAAACTGAATTTTAATAACACATTGTGTAAATCTTATTATTATTATTATTATCATTATTTTTTTATAACCAATACATAGCTTTATAGGATCTGGCAGAATCTCTACTGTGAGTTCTGTGAAGGTATAAAATTGTTAATTTCCCTTAGCTCTCACTGGGTTTGCTAAATTGAACCCAGTGGATTGGATTGAGAATAATTTGGTCACCAATTTGCCCTCATTTGTGACTAGAACCAAAACAGAGGCTTGTAGAAAGACTTAAGGAGTTCTTTGCTAAGAACTCGGCTAGATGGCCAAGATAGAACCACTGGCATGGGCAAGTTCTGCTAACAGACATTAGCTATTAATCAAAAGGGCAAAAAAATCAAAGGGCCCACACATCAAGGTGAATGCCAGGAGGCAAATACCACAACAGATTTTTTTGTGCTGTATCACTTCTGAAAGACAAGTTCGATTTCAGCCTAGTTCAGCAACGGTATAGATCTGAATTTTATTTGCATTTTAACCCATTATTTCTACTTAAATTATGACTGTAATACTTTGCTCAGAGTCCCAGTTCATTAAAAACTGCTTGTTCTTTACAAATTAGCTAATGGACAAATTATACCTGCAAGCAGCATATAATTAGTCTTAATTTGGAAATCCAGACTTTGATGGATAGAAAGCAATTAAATGATTTGCTCATAGTAGTTGCCACATAGAGGTGTTACCTGCCTCAAGGAAGGCAGGATAGTTTAGTGAGTGAGGTAGGATTGGCAGGCCAATATTCTAAAAGGAAGTATCAGCTTTCCTCTCACTGAGGCTCCTTATAGGCATTGCATAAAAACAGAGAAGCTGGGTCCTTGGGCTGTTATTCCTTAAAGTGGCCCTTACAAATTGTAAACTCTATGCAGAATCACAGATTAAATGTAGAGTTGGAAGAAACCTCAGAAAGAAGAACCTTAGGAAGAACCTTAGGAAGAAACTTAGTCCAATCCTCTCATTTGATTGTGATTTGTCCAGGGTCACCCAAGAAGTTAGTGACTGAAGTTTATTCAATCCAGGTTCTTAGGAATGCTAACCTACTCTGCCCCATGACTCCTTCTTATTGTTGACAGAAAAGAAAGCAAGAGTTAGGTGAGATCTTTTGATAGAACAGCACTCTGGTGAATTGGGACACTTTCCCTGCATGTGTGTATTTTTATTTCTTTGTGTGGTATATATATGTGTCTAGAGAACGTCTTGTGGGCTGAGTAGTGTAGTAAGTTGCCTGAGGTTTTAGGCCCCGAGAACACTAAAGGGCTGGGGAGTGATGACTCTATCTTTAGGTCAGGAGAAACTGTCCTTTAAAAATACTTCCTAAGTCTCTTTTGTTTTGTGTTATTAAAGCCATAGAAGGAAATGGTAGTTTCAGGATTCTGAGAAAAACACCAATATACTATGAATTCTGTTCGCTTGCCAGTAAGAGTCTGGTGAAGGTTACCTATGAGTTGAATGAGGATTTCCAATAATTATAACAACTGCTTATTTGGCTTGTGACGCAAGAGGAACGTTCATACTGTTGACTGTGTTGGATCCATCACTGCTTCCAGAGGCACCCCTTCCCAAGAGTTGCGGGTGCATAAAATGTCTTTCTGAGCCAATTGGCAAAAGATAGAATTTAATTATAAACAGATTAGAAAGGGCAGAAGGTCAAGGGAGATCATGAGAGCAAATCAAGTTTGATTGTGCTTGAGAGAATCTTTTCTGGGCCTCATTTGCCTTGGATTTGGCAATTCTTTTGGTGAATGAAAATAGTTTCCATTTGGGAAACTAGGAAAAGTCATTTTTTAAAATTAGAAGTGGTTTGTAGCTACTATTAGTTTGAGACTTCAAACATAAGGGACATACTGATGGCATAAAAATGAATTCCATCATCTGAGAATCATTTGGAATTGAGAAAGAAGGTAGTCATAGAAGGATTTAGAAAATATTTATAATTGAGAACTTTAAGGATCTTTTAGCAGAGCATCCTATATGTGGAGATTTGATGACTCTCAAAGATATGAACAAATAGCTTAGAAAATAGAAAGTCAATGAGGAGCCACTGTTACATTGGAAGATCTCCAAGCCCAAATATAGAAGTCAATTAGAAATTGTACTCTAAATGATGAAGTAATTAGTACCTCTCTATATTGTCCATGCTTCTGCTGTGACAACTGAGATCATATGGAGCAGTTTTAACATGCTTGGTATGGGCACCCCCCTCAGGAAACTTGGGGGTTCCCTAAATATAGGAAATGCAAGGATAGATGAAGATGTCAGATTCCCAAAGCATGACCACACCAAATTCTTCAGAACTAGTATTTCTGGTTCAAGGTGCATTTACGTAGTTTGGTGAGTTAGGAAATAAACAATCATGGGGAAGCCTGTCTGAAGCAGGGAAACAAGTTTTAGAGGTATGGAGAAGGGATCTTTAAATCAGGCTCAAGGAACATTTGCCTGGAGCCAGGACCAATTTTCTGCAAGTAGTAAGTGCTTAATACATTTTTTTTAAATCCATTCTTGATTGATTCTAGGACCTTGGGGGACGAAAGTATTAGGTATAAGTATTATGTAATACTTAGCATGATATAAATTATAACATTCAAGGAGATAGTCTTTAAGAGGATGGTTGACATAGTAGGAAGCCATTGCACTAATCTGGTTATTCAGACCAGATAAAATGAAGAATTAAAGAATTGTGAGAACAAGAAAGCATAATATGGGTCTCTGATTTCCTCATATTCTGAATTTGGCTTTGGTGTCCTGTAATGGCAAGTGATACACTGGATAGTGTTGGAACTAAAGTCAGGAAGATTCATCTTTGTATCATCATCTGGCCTCAGACAGTTATTAGCTGTTATTTAACCCTGTTTGCCTCAGTTTTCTCATCTATAAAATGAGCTGAAAAAGGAAATGGCAAACCATTCCAACATAGCTTCAGCAAGAGTGGTAGGGTACAGCTACTGAATTATCAAAAATCCTCACCTTGATTAGAGCTCAAGTAAATACACTGGGAAACAGGTTCAGGGAAGACTCCTGAGCCACACTAAATGGCCATGGTTTAAGACAAAGTAATTCTAGGGAAAGAAGCAACCAACATTATCCTTTTCTTGAAGATGGCTTCCAAAAATAAGAAACTTGTTAAATCTGAGCCCCTAAAGCAGAATGAGGAAAAACTATATACACCATAACCACTAAAGTGGAAATGGAAAGAAATGAAACAAAACATAACATAACAGAGAAGGCTGAACACTATGTAATTGTAATGATAAAGCTTGTCCTCAAAGAAGAGTTGAGAAAAAAAAATGTATCTCCCTGCAGAGCCCTATGGATATTGAATATCGCTTATGTTGTCAGACACATCAGAGGCTAACTTTTTGTTAAATTTTTTGTTCTTATCTTTTAAATCTTTACTACAAGTAGTGAATCTTTAGGTATGAAGGAAAAAAGGAATATTGTGATGTAAAAACAAAACCTACCAATAAGATACAAATTTTAAACATTCCACCTGAGCTGAGAGGCTTCAAGAAAAGAAGACAGGATTAGAGATAATAATTTATCCCTCCTGGAAGAATCCTGAAGATATAAAATAGACCGAAGTGGTTTAAATGATTATTGGTAATAAACAGTGTTTCAAGAGAAGAGCCAGAAGGAAGATTTGAAAAAAAAAGTTGTAGAGAACAATGTAGTGTTAGGATTACTAGGTGAGAACTCAGGTTGTCTGGATAGTGACAAGGTGAGAATTCAGGTTGGACAATTACAAGGTGAGAACTCAGGTTGACTTGATAGAAGGAGCAAGCTCATTGGCTGAAGTGGTTCTTCCCAGAAGCCCTTGCATTATCCCACGCCCATTCTCTGGGAGAATAAAAGAGAGGACACCCAGAGATAGAAGAAGACTCTGCATTGCATCAGGCTTGACGGGGCTCTCTGCAGGAAGGGAAGTCACTTCTCTGGACAAGAGTTAACAGCAACTGCCTGGAGACAATGGTTTGTTACAGGAAGAAGAATCTGTCGGAGAGATTTGAGTAGAAGACACAGCAGATCTCTTCCCAGAGAGTGATCCGGCAGCTTCTAGAGACGACAGCTCACTACAATGTAGGAATATCAAGATCAAAATATATGTAGATACTTAATGGAACTTAACGACTGAGGAAAGTGTTGACATATTGACAACTATGCTGCATATTGCATACCAGTGCAAGAGTTTCGGGCATAACCTTGGCAGTTAAGAGTCATTTCTACCAAGTACCTAGAAGGAGGTTAGATCACAAACCATTTCTCAAGAAGGGTTGGGGGTGTATATGACACTTTAAAATGAAGAATTAAAGAATTGTGAGAACAAGAGAGCATAATATGGGTCTCTGATTTCCTCATATTCTGGATTTGGCTTTGGTGTCCTGTAATGGCAAGTGATACACTGGATAGTGTTGGAACTAAAGTCAGGAAGATTCATCTTTGTATCATCATCTGGCCTCAGACAGTTATTAGCTGTTATTTAATCCTGTTTGCCTCAGTTTTCTCATCTATAAAATGAGCTGAAAAAGGAAATGGCAAACCATTCCAATATTTTTGCCAAGAAAACCCCAAAATGGGTCATGAAGAATGAGACACAATTGAAAAAAAATGACTGAATGACAACAAAAATAGCAAAAGGGAAGAAGAGCCCAAGGTTCTGGATTGGTGTTTCTTAAACTGGATTTTATAATATAGATTTAAAGCTGAGTATTTTGACAAAAGGTGGAATAAGAGAGCCACGTGAGACCTTGTTATGGCAGAGCAGAGCTGCTCTAGGGAGTCTGGTTACCTGGATAACTTTCTCTGCATGTCTGTATTTGCTTTCTCCTGGGGAAAGTGTTGTGGTTTGGGCTGTTGTGCAAACTGGCTTAGGCTCAGAGTGCATGGAAGGACTGGGCAATGGTCATCCTATGTCAGAAGATCAATGACAGTTCTAACAACACCCTCTGAATCCTTTCTTAGCTTTTTGGTTCCTATTTTATAGGGCTTTAGAACCTGATGGTAGGTCCTTAACATATTTTTTTCAATGAGAATTATTAAAAATAATCATTTCCTAAACTCAGGGCAGCTAGGGGGCACAATGCGTAGAGTGCCAAGCCTGGAGTCAGGATGACTCTAGTTCAAATCTGGCCTCATACACTTATTAGCTATGAGACTTTGGGCTGGAGAAAGAATGGCAAACCACTCTAGTTTGTTTGCTAAGAAAATTCCGATGGGATCATGAAGAGTTGGATATGACTGAAATGATTCAACAATACAGAAAGCCTATCCTCCAACCATTAACCAAAGGGAATTAATCCTTCACTATGAAAAATCCTTTTAGAATACTGTATTTTCTGACAGTGTCAAAAAAAGTTTGAGGATTTTCCTCCCCTCTCTCCCCCAATATATATTAGATATATCTATTCCAAGAGGTGAAGAACCCACACAGGAATGACAAACACCAGTGGGTTGTGATCTGCATCATTGCAGGGATTAACCACTTCAGGGAGATCTCAATTCCATGAGAGTATTAACGTATCAATATATCTTACTCAGTGTTGCCTTGGCCAACATTATTTCACAGTAACATCATTAAGAGAGCATAGTCAAAGCCCATCATTAACACTGTTCAGCTCATGCATAAAATTGTTGTTGTACAACTAACTTCCTGCTGTAATATGATTTTTGTCTAATGTTGTGTTTTCACAGACCCAATTACTAGTGTTAGGTGGGGTTTGCTTGTTCTAGCATCATAGCTCCCTATAGTCCACATTTTTCCACACTCTAATTAATTCCCCAAAGTGCACAATAACAAAGTGTTGTTCACTGGGGATAATACAAGCAAACAAATGCATAAGGCCACAACTTTTTAGATGTGAAAATCCTAGGCTGGTGAGAGGGGTGAACGCAGGCAAGAAGAACAAATGACCTGTTTGCCACTTCCGTCTCTTACATCTGAGAGATTTTTACCCCCCCCCCTTTTCGGTGAAAAAATCTGAGAAGGAGAAATAAAACATACTGACAAGACAAGCTATTATAACCCTTGCATACCTTCCAGTAAATTAAATCTGTCTCCATTAATCTGCCTCAATAAAAAAATTAACTTTTATGACAATGAACATTTTGAATTTTAACAACCAGCTTTGGATTCTCTTTCTAGGTCAGGTTCACATACATGTTAATATCTTCATCAAGTTCAGATAAAAAGATGTCATGTTTTCATTTCTTGGGGTCAAACTCTTAAAAATCTATAATGATAAAGGGTATGGATTGATTGGCCAGGACACTATGAAATTGTAGATCTCTTTTGCTACTGGCAAAAGAAAGCAAATTATTCATCCAAATAAGGGAGGAGAAAAAGCTGGGCAATTCAAACAAAATCCTGGATTTTGCTTCATTTTATTCCTTCAGAAATCTCCATTTTGAGGAAGAACCTGGAACATCCTTGCTTCATTTTCTGGACTACCTCTCCACCTCTATCCCCTACTTTTCAGTTCTGTTTTATGTGTCGTCTTTCTCCATCATAATGTAAATTCTTTGGCTGAGGGTAGGGGTTATTGTTTTTTTTTTTTTTTTTACTTTTATTAATATCCCCATGTTTAGTACAATACCTGGAACATAGTAAGCACTTAATGCTTGTTGACTTGCTTTGGGGGCCAGGAGTAGAGCGGAATTATTAGAGTAATTGAAGCCCCCATACCTAGTGGCATATCTGATTTTTCTTTTTTTAATAAAAGGTTGATTTTGTTTTATTTAGTTCAATTCAACTTACATTTTTATTGAGTCTATTATATTCAGAAGATATTCTGGTGATGAGGTGGGATAAGAGGACTCTGTAGGGGAGTGTTAGAGGGTATTCCAGGTATATAGATAGCAATATAAACAAAGAACAAACTTAGGAAAGTGTGGTCAATAGGGAGGAGTCATATAGAGTATGCTGTTATTGCATTGTTTCAGTAATATCCCACTCTTCCTGACCTCATTTGGGGTTTTCTTGGCAAAGAATTTGAGATGGGAGTTTAAATTTTACTTAAAAGGCAATAGGGAGACATTGGAGAGTATTATCTGAGAAGTGACATGGCTAAATGTCTGAATTAAGAAGTTAAGTCCAGAGCTGGGTGGAACTTCTAGGCCATTTAGTCCAACTCTCTTGTTTTGTTTTGTTTTTTTACAGATGAGGAAACTAAGACCCAGGGAGATGATTGCCCAAGAGTTAGGGGTGCCATATGTATGTACTGAGGTCCTGGACCTAGGACTGTTCCCACTACCACACATCTAGGGTTCCTGGATAGTCTAGGTCAGATACTAGAAGTCCTGTAGGAAGAGGATAAGCTGAGGTCAGAGACACTGGTAGAAGAAGCACTTTTATTGAGCAACAAGGAGTGTGGTTGCCTCTTCCTCTAAGACAAGAGGTATGGAGAGAATGGGCATTGATGCTTAAAAAAATGCTGAGGCTAGAGGAGAATAGCTGAGCGAACTCAATGCTTCTTTTCAGTGATTATTCAGTATTATTGCTGTTCACTCATTTCAGTCATGTTTGATTCTTTGTAACTCCATTTGGGGTTTTCTTGGCAAGGATACCGGAGTAGTTTCCCATTTCCTTCTCTAGCTCATTTTACAGGTGAGGAAACTGAAGCAAATAGGGAAAAAGAAGAGCTGGTATTCTCCAATGTATCCCTATTCCAAACCTGATACTCTAGACTTTGGGGAATTTCCCCCTGGGTGAGATATGGAACTCTCTCTCTTGATCTCTTTTGATCTCAGTGAGAGAGCTGCTTCACTTTAAATTGTCTAAAAGATATTCTCCTATGTTTACTTTCTCTGATTTCTGTTTTACTATTGATTCAGATAAACAGATTTCTTTGTAATTGGCTATGTTCATTGTGAATTGGTATTTGGGATAGATATAGATATATCTATAGACATATATAGATAGATATAAAGTTTGGGTCCTCCTTTTTTCTTCAAAGAACAGTGATCAGAGATTTAGCATGGATCTGAAAATCATATCCCTTAGAGTAGACTAACAATATTTAAAGGAGCAGATATCTATCAGAGTAGTTCTATCCTAGTAACCTCTTTCTCTGAGAAGACCAAGCAAAGTGGCCAAACTTCAGGCTCAATCCTCTTGTTAATCTTTCTAATTAATAGTGATTTTAGAACATTTTATCATGACTATAGACAGCTTTGATTTCTTTATCTGAAAACTGCCTGTTGTAGATGGTCTACAGCCAATCCCATTTCACAAAGGATCATAAGATTTGCATCTGGTATGAAAAATAATTGATATAATTTTTAATATGGTTATTTTCTATAATGGGGTTTTACTTGGGGGATTCTTCCTTCAGATCTCAGCTGTAGTCCCACTTTCTACAAGAAGTCTTTCCCAATCTTTCTTATTCTTAATGTCTTCCTTCTGAGATTACATTTTAAATTAACCTATCTGATTTATACATTGTTTTTTTACATATTATCTTATTTTCCCTGTTGGACTATGAATTACTGGAGGATAGGCAATATTTGCTTTCTCAGTACTTAGTACATAGTAGGCACTTAATAAATGCTAAGTGATTGGCTGATTGATCAGAAAGATCCCTAGAATTGTTTCTGACTTGTCAGAGTTGAATTTTCTATAAAGGAGCTAACCACTACATAGTAGCGGCATACAATACTTTTCTTTGTAATCTTTCTATTTTCATAGAGGGCCATGGCCAAATTCCAAGGGCCTTGAGAAGCTTCTGTCCATGCTCAGATTTCCCTAGATATGATAAAGAGATTGAAAATTAGTTTCTTTTGCTTTTTTATGCTGTCTTGCCATGGTATTTTTAAACAAACTGAATTTTTCCCAAGGACCTTTATCAGGTACATCCAGTTCTGCTATAATGCTTGTTTTGAAAACACAAATTTGTTCTAACCTGATTGTATATTAAAGAACAATTTGAACATGACTCAAATTGTATATAGAATCATGTATGATTTCCTCCACAAGAAAGTAGAAAATTGCACAACTTCATATTCACAAGTTATAACCCTTTTGATGTACATTTCTATAGGCAAACTTTAGGCTTTTTTTTTCAAGGTAAAGTGTTATATTTATATGATGTGTGAGTATGTATGTGTGTGTATATAATATGTATATCTATCTGTCTGTCCATCTGTCTATCTATCTATCTGTTTGTCTAATCTACCTAGTGTAGAAAGAAGGTGGAAGAGGATAGAAGGATTGTTCCACAGACAATACTCCATTCTTTCTTTTCTCACCTTCCCCAGTAGTCCCAGAATATCAGCTTGCAGTGGACCTTTTTTTATTGGTCAATCAATTTTGTTATCCTGTTGCAACTTGTTATAAACTGGGGATCAGACTGAGCAACAGTCTGAGTTCCCAGATGCTACCACTACTTGTTATAATAATGCAACAACTTAACATGTATAAAAAACTGTTTCCATTTTTATTAGGTTTTCATCTCTGTATCACAATTGTATCACAAATTAAATTTTTGAGTATTATGTCCTAATCTCATTTTCCCCAGAAGCCCTGTGATTTTTATTGCTTGATTTCTGCATAGCATAGTGATTTTTAAATTTTTTTTATTTAAAAAAAATTTTAATAGTTTTTATTTACCAGATATATGATGGGTAATTTTACAGCATTGACAATTGCCAAACCTTTTGTTCCAATTTTTCACTTCCTTCCTCCCTCCCCCAGATGGCAGGTTGACCAATACATCTTCAATATGTTAAAGTATAAATTAAATACAATATATGTATACATGTCCAAACAGTTATTTTGCTGTACAAAAAGAATCGGACTTTGAAATAGTATACAATTAGCCTGTGAAGGAAATCCAAAATACAGGCGGACAAAATTAGAAAGATTGGGAATTCTATGTAGTGGTTCATATTCATCTCCCAGAGTTCTTTCGCTGGGTGTAGCTGGTTCAGTTCATTACTGCTCTATTGGAACTGATTTGGTTCATCTCATTGTTGAAAATGGTCACATCCATCAGAATTGATCATCATACAGTATTGTTGTTGAAGTACATAATGACTTCCTGGTCCTGCTCATTTCACTCAGCATCAGTTCATGTAAGTCTCTCCAGTCCTTTCTGAAATCATCCAGTTGGTCATTTCTTACAGAACAATAATATTCCATAATATTCATATACCACAATTTATTCAGCCATTCTAGTTTTGGGCCACTACAAAGAGGGCCATAGCATAATGATTATTAAAAAAAATACATATATCACATTATGGAACAGTTAGGTGAAGCAATAGAGTGCCATGCCTGAAGAGAGGAAGATGTGAGTTCAAATACAGCATCAAAAACAGGGAGGAAGGGAGGAAGGGAGGAAGAGGAATCCTATACTAAGAACAGTCAGAATAACTCTCCTTCCTCTCATGTAGACAGGGATCTATACAATACTTCAGACTTGTGGTGCTTCCTTTAGGAGGAGAAAGCATGGAAGGTTACTTAAGAGTTGACTCCTTTCCCCTCTTCCTATATCTCTACAATATACATAACTCTCAACACAAATAGTGGGTCAGGTCCAAGTTGGCTTCTCTTCATTGTGAATTTGTCCTTAACTATTGCTTGGCCCCAGCACCTGCTTAGGGCCAGAATTCCCCAGTTTGTTCCAAGAAGTTGGCATTGTACAGAAATTCTTCCTCTTCTTCCCAGAAGATTTGGTTTTCTCTAATTTCACAGCTACCTCCATCTTCTTCTGAGGCCATATGGGATCTTACTCTCCTAGGGCCATATGGTTTTCTGGAGAAACTCAGCAGATACTCCAAGGAACTGAATCTATATTTCAGTGAGTAGTCTTTTCCCTCATAACTGTGCTCCTAAGATATGGTTTTGACAGACAATTTAACTACCTTTTTTATAGAGAGAACAAAGTTGTAGCTCCCATGATCTGAAACTGTCCCTATATCAATCCTTTATGTCTTGTTAGCAGACTAAGGAGTATACAGGACTAGGAGATTTTTATACCCCAGAAAGGAGAAAACAATGAATTCCAGAAAAATATCAAGTATGATATCCAAGGGATTTCTTTTTTTTAAAATTAATTAATTTTTTTTTTTATAATATTATCCCTTGTATTCATTTTTCCAAATTATCCCCTCCCTCCCTCCACTCCCTCCCCTAGATGACAGGCAATCCCATACATTTTACATGTGTTACAATATAACCTAGATACAATATATGTGTGTAAATAACATTTTCTTGTTGCACATTAAGTATTAGATTCCGAAGGTATAAGTAACCTGGGTAGATAGACAGTAGTGCTAACAATTTACATTCACTTCCCAGTGTTCCTTCTCTGGGTGTAGTTGTTTCTGTCCATCATTGATCAACTGGAAGTGAGTTGGATCTTCTTTATGTTGAAGATATCCACTTCCATCAGAATATCCAAGGGATTTCTTAGAGCTTTTATGAGAAGACATCTTTAATTTCAGAACAAAGGCCTGATGCCTTATTTAATCTTAGTCTCTACTAGTCTTTCTTTGGCCTTCACCAATTACATCTTCAAGTGATAAAGCACAGCAGTGCAGTAGAAATAGTACTGGATCTGCAGTAAGGAGATATGGGTTCAAATCCTCTTCCTACCATGGTTATGTTACCATGGACAAGTTTAAATTCTTATTCATAGTTTCTTCATTTGAACAACAAAAATAATAACATCCTGTGACCTACTTCACAGGATGGCTGTAAACAAAAATTATGAAGTGTTATGTAAATGTTGCTTATTATGATAAATATAAATATATCTCTACAGTAATTTATATTTTTACAAGCATTTTTCTCTTCTCTCACTTTTCTCTCACCTTTCCTTCAATTAAACAATATAAAAGAAAAAGAAAACCCTCATTATAAATATGTTTAGTCCAGAAAAAAAGTTCCCACACTAATTATGCTCCCAAAATGTATATTGTATTATCCACAGTAATTTTGAAGTTTAATGTAATTTTCAATCTTTGTTTTAAAAATTCCTTCTAAAATATTTTCTACCACTAATTCCAACCTGAAAATATAGAAGCTGAAGGGGAGAAAGAAAAGGTTCAGTAGTAACCTGTGCCAGGGAGTATATCTTCAGATTTTATCTACTAAATTCTCCTAAAGCCTTTAAACTCAATCTCAATATTACAAATAAAAGTATCAGTAAGTACCAGATTTAATAGTATGTATATGATGTGATCTCTCTTTCCCCAAAACTATCACTTCCTTCCCCTTAAGTCACCCACTCATTACCCCCAGGATTACAAAAATTGTTCTAATTAAATTGTCTATTGTTCCAAATGAGATTCACATTGATAATAAACTAAATGTCTTCAGATCTTTAAGGCTTAAAGAAAAATCCAAAATTCTTTTAATGTCATGATTAAGACAATAGATTGGGAAATTATATATATTTAGGTGGTTAGAGGGGAAAGGGACTTAACCATGAATCTCTTTAAAAAACATAAAATAACTAACAAAGCATTCATGTCTTTCTCATTCAGCCCTGGGGGACAATGCAAGTGTGGGCTCAATGAGAAAAGCCTAGGGTGTGGGGATATGAAAGTGACAAGTCAGAACATGGGGAGTGGGATTGAGCAGATGGCAGCAGCTTGCTTGTGGAAACTGGTGCTTTCTCTCTGTCTCTGACTCTTTCTTCTTCTTCTTCTTCTTCTTCTTCTTCTTCTTCTTCTTCTTCTTCTTCTTCTTCTTCTTCTTCTTCTTCTTCTTCTTCTTCTTCTTCTTCTTCTTTCTTCTTCTTCTTCTTCTTCTTCTTCTTCTTCTTCTTCTTCTTCTTCTTCTTCTTTCTCTTCTTCTTCTTCTTCTTCTTCTTCTTCTTCTTCTTCTTCTCTTCTTCTTCTTCTTCGT